>NC_141875.1:330796428-331107828 GCF_056163025.1 Triticum urartu
GGTGGCAGTGATTGGAGAATTCTGTCAATGACGCAATCATCTGGAAGATTAACTCCCAATTGAATCAAGTGATTATTATACCCAGACATTTTGAGTATATGCTCACTGACAGAACTGTTCTCCTCCATCTTGCAGCTATAGAACTTATTGGAGACTTCAAATCTCTCAATCCGGGCATTTGCTTGAAATATTAACTTCAACTCCCAGAACATCTCATATGATCCATGACGTGCAAAATGTCGTTGAAGTCCCGATTCTAAGCCATAAAGCATGGCACACTGAACTATCGAGTAGTCATCAGCTTTGCTCTGCCAGACATTCATAACATCTGGTGTTGCTCCAGCAGTAGGCCTGGCACCCAGCGGTGCTTCTAGGACGTAATTCTTCTGTGCAGCAATGAGGATAATCCTCAAGTTACGGACCCAGTCCGTGTAATTGCTACCATCATCTTTTAACTTTGCTTTCTCAAGGAACGCATTAAAATTCAACGGAACAACAGCACGGGCCATCTATCTACAATCAAACATAAACAAGCAAGATACTATCAGGTACTAAGTTCATGATAAATTTAGGTTCAATTAATCATATTATTAAAGAACTCCCACTTAGATAGACATCCCTCTAATCCTCTAAGTGATTACGTGATCCAAATCAACTAAACCATGTCCGATCATCACGTGAGATGGAGTAGTTTCATTAGTGAACATCGCTATGTTGATCATATCTACTATATGATTCACGCTCGACCTTTCGGTCTCTGTGTTCCGAGGCCATATATGTATATGCTTGGCTCGTCAAGTATAACCTGAGTATTCCGCGTGTGCAACTGTTTTGCACCCGTTGTATTTGAACGTAGAGCCTATCACACCCGATCATCACATGGTGTCTCAGCACGAAGAACTTTCGCAACGGTGCATACTCAGGGAGAACACTTCTTGATAATTAGTGAGAGATCATCTTAAAATGCTACCATCAATCAAAGCAAGATAAGATGCATAAAAGATAAACATCACATGCAATCAATATAAGTGATATGATATGGCCATCATCATCTTGTGCTTGTGATCTCCATCTTCGAAGCACCGTCGTGATCACCATCGTCACCGGCGTGACACCTTGATCACCATCGTAGCATCGTTGTCGTCTCGCCGATCTTATGCTTCCACGACTATCGCTACCGTTTAGTGATAAAGTAAAGCATTACAGCGCAGTTGCATTGCATACAATAAAGCGACAACCATATGGCTCCTGCCAGTTGCCGATAACTCGGTTACAAAACATGATCATCTCATACAATAAAATTTAGCATCATGTCTTGACCATATCACATCACAACATGCCCTGCAAAAACAAGTTAGACGTCCTCTACTTTGTTGTTGCAAGTTTTACGTGGCTGCTACAGGCTTAAGCAAGAACCAACCTTACCTACGCATCAAAACCACAACGATAGTTTGCCAAGTTGGTGCTGTTTTAACCTTCGCAAGGACCGGGCGTAGCCACACTCGGTTCAACTAAAGTTGGAGAAACTGTCACCCGCTAGCCACCTTTGTGCAAAGCACGTCGGGAGAACCGGTCTCGCGTAAGCGTACGCGTAATGTCGGTCCGGGCCACTTCGTCCAACAATACCGCCGAACCAAAGTATGACATGCTGGTAAGCAGTATGACTTATATCGCCCACAACTCACTTGTGTTCTACTCGTGCATATAACATCAACACATAAAACCTAGGCTCGGATGCCACTGTTGGGGAACGTAGTAATTTCAAAAAATTTCCTACGCACACGCAAGATCATTGTGATGCATAGCAACGAGGGGAGAGTGTGATCTACGTACCCTTGTAGACCAACAGAGGAAGCGTTATGACAACGCGGTTGATGTAGTCGTACATCTTCACGGTCCGACCGATCAAGCACCGAAACTACGGCACCTCCGAGTTCTAGCACACGTTCAGCTCGATGACGATCCCCGGACTCCGATCCAGCGAAGTGTCGGGGAAGAGTTCCGTCAGCACGACGGCGTGGTGACGATCTTGATGTACTACCGTCGTAGGGCTTCGCCTAAGCACCGCTACAATATTATCGAGGATTATGGTGGAAGGGGGCACCGCACACGGCTAAGAATATGATCACGTGGATCAACTTGTGTGTCTAGAGGTGTCCCCTGCCCCCGTATATAAAGGAGCAAGGGGAGGAGGCCGGCCGGCCCTATAGGCGCGCCAAGGAGGAGTCCTCCTCCTAGTAGGAGTAGGACTCCTACTAGGAGGGGGGAAAGAAGTGGGGAGGGAGAAGGAAAGGGGGGCGCCGCCCCCCCCCTCTCCTAGTCCAATTCGGACCAAGGGGGGGAGGAGGCGCGCGGCCCACCCTGGCGCCCTTCTCTCTCTCCACTAAGGCCCATATGACCCATTACTTCTCCCGGGGGGGTTCCGGTAACCCTCCGGCTCTTCGGTTTTCTCCGAAATCACCCGGAACACTTCCGGTGTCCGAATATAGCCGTCCAATATATCAATCTTTATGTCTCGACCATTTCGAGACTCCTCGTCATGTCCATGATCACATCCGGGACTCCGAACTAACTTCGGTACATCAAAACTCATAAACTCATAATATAACTGTCATCGAAACCTTAAGCGTGCGGACCCTACGGGTTCAAGAACAATGTAGACATGACCGAGACACGTCTCTGGTCAATAACCAATAGCGGAACCTGGATGCTCATATTGGCTCCTACATATTCTACGAAGATCTTTATCGGTCAGACCGCATAACAACATACGTTGTTCCCTTTGTCATCGGTATGTTACTTGCCCGAGGTTCGATCGTCGGTATCTCAATACCTAGTTCAATCTCGTTACCGGCAAGTCTCTTTACTCGTTTTGTAATACATCATCTCGCAACTAACTCATTAGTTGTAATGCTTGCAAGGCTTATGTGATGTGCATTACCGAGAGGGCCCAGAGATACCTCTCCGACAATCGGAGTGACAAATCCTAATCTCGAAATACGCCAACCCAATATTCACCTTTGGAGACACCTGTAGAGCTCCTTTATAATCACCCAGTTACGTTGTGATGTTTGGTAGCACACAAAGTGTTCCTCCGGTAAACGGGAGTTGCATAATCTCATAGTCATAGGAACATGTATAAGTCATGAAGAAAGCAATAGCAACACACTAAACGATCGGGTGCTAAGCTAATGGAATGGGTCATGTCAATCACATCATTCTCCTAATGATGTGATCCCGTTAATCAAATGACAACACATGTCTATGGTTAGGAAACATAACCATCTTCGATTAACGAGCTAGTCAAGTAGAGGCATACTAGTGACGTTTGGTTTGTCTATGTATTCACACAAGTATTATGTTTCCGGATAATACAATTCTAGCATGAATAATAAATATTTATCATGATATAAGGAAATAAAATAATAACATTATTATTGCCTCTAGGGCATATTTCCTTCAATCGTCGCCATTGATCTGGATCGGTTGTGTATTGCCGACAGCGGCCACCGTTTGCTGAACTACCCTAGATGCAATCACGCAGCGAGTCATGTGTGGCGCCGAAACAGTTGGACTATTCAATAGTCAGCTTCCACTAAACTGGCCGCTAACCTTCAATAGTAGCCTGCCCAACTAGTAATGGGTTGTATTCTGCTGATCTTGTGAGCTTCCAAGCCTTAGCGCATCGTTGGGATGGAGGGGGCAAACTACTCCTTTTTTGGCAATTCAGAGCTTTTATTCAAACAAAAGCATTCCTTTTTTTAAGAGAAGACCATAGAACAGAATGTTCTACAGTAATTTTCATTAATAAGTTATGTACAAATACAAAGGTAGCGAGCAATTACCAATTGATGTAGGAGACAAAGAACCTTCGGAAGTAATTAAAGACTTGTCTATTGACAAGATTCGCCCAACGGAGATGAAGGAAAGTACCTTGTCGTTCAAGTGGAAGCCTCAACTTCACACCAAGGTGAACCACAAGTTTACTTGGAGGCATCCACAAGTGGAACACGTCAATATGAAGGAAACGAGGAAGTACAACAAGATGAACCTCATCGACCTCCTTCTCCACCTCCACAAGAGAACAACAACACCAACAACAATGAAGAAGGACAAGAGGAAGAACAAGATAATGAAGAGGATGTTCCACCCCGACCCAAACAAAAGCTCTCACGAGTTAGAGCAAGGGTTTCAAGAGATCATCCCGTCGAAAAAATCTTTGGTGATATTCAAACCGTGAGAATTACTCGCTCTAAAACTCGTTTGGCTAACTTTTGTGAACATTACTCATTCATTTCTAGTATTGAACCTATGAAGGTTGAAGAAGCTCTTGATGATCTGGATTGGGTGAACGCCATGCATGAAGAGCTACACAATTTCGAGAGGAACCAAGTGTGGACATTGGTAGAAAAGTTGGACGTCGAGAGGAACCAAGTGTGGACATTGGTAGAAAAGTCGGACGACAACCAAAATGTCATTGGAACCAAATGGGTGTTTCGGAATAAGCAAGATGAAGATGGACAAGTTGTATGCAACAAGGCCCGTCTCATCGCCCAAGGCTACACTCGAGTCGAAGGTATGGACTATGGTGAGACATATGCCCCCGTTGCTAGACTTGAGTCCATACGCATCTTACTTATGCCAATCACGATGATATCACTCTATACCAAATGGACATTAAAAGTGCTTTTCTAAATGGAGAAATTGAGGAGGAAGTCTATGTTAAACAACCTCCCGGCTTTGTTAATCCCAAGAAACCTAATCTTGTTTACAAACTTCACAAAGCTCTTTATGGTCTTAAACAAGCTCCTAGAGCATGGTATAAATGCTTAACTAAGTTCCTTATTGAAAAAGGCTTTGAGATTGGAAAAAATGATTCTACACTTTTTACTAAAAGGGTTAATGGATAATTATTTGTGTGCCAAATTTACGTGGATGATATCATATTTGGTTCAACTAACCCTCATTTTAGTGAAAAGCTTGGAAGGCTAATGTCGGAGAAGTTTGAGATGTCTATGATGAGTGAATTATTTATTGGTTTGCAAATCAAGCAGACTAAGGAGGATACCTTTGTTTCCCAAACAAAGTATACCAAGGACTTATTCAAGAAGTTCAACATGCAAGAGAGCAAAGGTATGAAAACACCTATGCCTACTAGTGGACATCTTGACTTGACTAAGGATGGCAAATCGGTTGACCAAAAGGTTTACCGCTCTATGATTGGTTCATTGTTATATCTATGCGCCTCCCGTCCCAATATTATGCTAAGTGTGTGCATGTGTGCACGATATTAAGCGACCCCTAAAGAATGTCATCTTAAGGCCGTGAAAAGGATAGTGAGATACTTAATCCACACACCAAACTTTGGCATTTGGTATCCTAAGAGGTCTTCTTTTGATCTTGTTGGCTACTCCGACTCGGACTATGCAGGTGACAAGGTTGATAGAAAGTCCACTTCGGGTACTTGTCAATTTCTTGGTAGATCTCTTGTATCTTGGTCCTCCAAGAAACAAAACTCTGTATCCTTATCCACCGCCGAAGCGGAATACATTGCCGCCGGATCATGTTGTGCTCAATTACTTTGGATGACCCAAACTCTTAAGGATTATGGGATATATGTGAAACATGTTCCATTGCCTTGTGATAATGAAAGTTCTATTAAGATTGCTCACAATCCCGTGCAACATTCTAGAACTAAGCATATCAAAGTTCGTCATCATTTCATTCAAGATCATGTTGCTAAAGGAGACATCAATCTTAAGCATGTTCGTACCGATAAGCAATTGGCGCATATATTCACCAAACCACTTGACGAGAAAGTATTTTGCCGTTTGAGAGGTGAATTGAATATTATTGATGCCTTAAACTTGGAGTAGAAACTCCACTTGGATACATGCAAGGCATGAGCCTTTTCTTTTGACTAATCCTTGACATTTCTCTTATGATGATCATATGTCTTGGATCTATACTTGTACCCTTGCATGTTATCTAACCCTTGTAGGTACTTGGATGAGCCCAAATCTATGAGATTGCAAATCACTCACCTCTTGAGCAATCTTTCACCAAGTTTCTACTATATGGTTGTTGAAGGAAGCATGAATCCACTCAACATATCCTTTGACAGTTTCTATATATCAAATTTCATTTGGTATCAAGTTTGATGATTGTCATCTTGGATACACAAGTGCTCTTCCTTGCCAGACTAACCCATGTAGGAATATGAACTCAAACTATAAGTGGTGCTCTCAACTCTTGATGAACTACATCAACCTCGAGCATCCAACACAAGTTCGACTACATGATCAAGATCAACACCACCCAAGGTGTGTCATTCCATCTTAGAGAAGTTTTAGCCCAAGTCATGAGTCAAAGCAACTCAACAAGATGTGAATACATCAAAGTGTTTAAACGAAAAATGGTAACCCCATTTTGCGCTTAAAAGATGAGTATGACCTACGATCAAGTGTCATCACTTGACTCCTCAGTCAATATACTCTAACATAGGTGACTTTGTTGCTGACCTCCCTCTAGATGAAGTTCCCTAGTGTTTCCTTGTTTTATATGTTGCTTGTGTGTTCTTGCATGTTTGTGCCCCTTTTTTTAAAAAAAATTTCATCTAGATTTCTTTTCTTTTTATATGTTATTCTATGCATTCTCTGCATTTAATTCATTGCAAATTCTTCAGTTAATTCCTTGCAAATCTTTGTGAGATCTTGATTGCCAAGTGAGCTGAGGTGACAAATTTTTCCCTCTGTATTGAGCTCGAGCTCATCGATTCATGCCTATCGGCTAGACCGAACTATAATAATACCTTGTAGGCGGTTCATCGGTACAACCGACGAGGACTAACCCTGTTTGACTGATATGCATCATCTATGACACTACCAACTCGGTGTCACCGATGAAAATGGATCGACGTTACCGATTTCACTACTGAGAAAACTTTTTGCCATTACAAATGTCATTTCTTCTCCAGCTCCAATCGATGATTCTTATCTTCTACTCGCATCTTAAACTACATGCTGCTTTGTAATGTGACTCAAGGACCAAACCTACTTGACTCATGCTCCAGAAGATCCCTTCTTGGGAATTGATGTCAAAGGGGGAGAGAGAGCACATTAAAGCTTATCACATGGGGGAGAAAACACATCTTAGTTTTTCCAGATGCTTATTAACAATAGAGGAGAGAAGTCACATGTCATTAAGAGGGGAAAGACATGTTAATGTATGTTTGTTTGTACCATTTCTTGCTCTGATTTTCTCTTACCCTGCCTTCTCCCATTAACCAATATCAGATTCAGGGGGAGAAAGAATTCATATCTAAGGGAAGAAAATCCTTGGAATTCATTGCATATCTTTAATCCTTGGGGACATGTTTATATCCAAATAGAGTACTAAGTACTCACTACATGTCATCCCTGTCTTGGTACTCTTGTGGTTTTCTGAACTTGCTTTGATTAGTAGTGTTTTTGTGTTATCTAACCCTATTTTCTCAAGTTCATCTCGACCAAAGCCAGCTCAAGACCACAAGGTAAGTATATGCATCACACTCATGTGCATGATGATCTCTTGTTGATGTACATATTGTTTGCAAGAAGGACTCATGAAAATGAAAGTACACTCCCTGTATCTACATCATTTGCTCTGATGCATATAGCCAAGATACATGTAACTCATTGCTTGCTCTGACATGCTTATGCATTCGCATGCTCTCATATTCTATCTTTACATGATTGCATACATGTAGGGGGATCCAATGCATGTTACATGTCTCTCCAAAGCTTTACTTGTTACTCTTCATATCCTTATCTAAAGCTTTAATGTATGTTGTCATCAATTACCAAAAAAAGGAAGATTGAAAGCACAAGTGCTCCATGGGTGATTTTGGTAATTAATGTCAACATATCTCTTGTTGAACTAATATCTTCATCTAGTATATTTTAGAAAATTCAACAATGGCGTGGCATGGACAAGAGCATATGGAACCCCTTTCAAAATGCTAAGGACAAAGATTGGCAAAAGCTCAAGACTCTTCATTTCTATTTTAGTGATCCAAGATCACATTGAGTCCATAGGAAAATCCAATACCATTAAAAGGGATGAGGTGTTGCTTAATGGTCTACTTGCTCAAAGTGCTTAGTGATATGCTCCAAAGCCCTCAACCACTTTCTCAATTTCAAATATGTCCAAAACCTAAAGTCAACTCGGTCCCACTGATTTGATCTATCCGGCGCCACCGAGTTTCTTTGACATAGCCATTGCCAGAAACCCTAATCAATTCGGTCTCACCGAGATGGCCTTGTAAACTCTCTGTTGCCTATTGCAATTATTTTGGTCTCACTGAAATATGCAATCGGTCCCACCGAGTTTGCCTAACCAACTCTCGGTTTGCTCATTGCTGAAATCAGTCTTACCGAGTTCATGCAATCGGTCACACCGAGATGAGGTTTTGCCCTAACCCTAGCACATCGGTCCCACCGAGTTGATCATGTCGGTCCCACCGAGAATCCTAACGTTCACATTTTGAACTAAATCGGTCTCACTGAGTTCTCCTATTCGGTCTGACCAAGTTGGGTCAAATGTGTGTAACAGTTGGATTTTGTGTGGAGGCTATAAATACCCTCCACCCCTTCTCTATTCAAGAGAGAGCCATCAGAACGTGCCTACACTTTCACTACTCATTTCCTGAGAGAGAACCACTTACTCATGTGTTGAGACCAAGACATTCTAATTCAACCACAAGAATCTTGATCTCTAGCCTTCCCCAAGTTGACTCAAATCATCTTCCCACCATAGCCAAATCTGTGAGAGAGAGTTGAGTGTTGGGGAGACTATCATTTGAAGAACAAGAGCAAGGAGTTCATCATCATCACACCATCTATTACCTTTTGGAGAGTGGTGTCTCCTAGATTGGTTAGGTGTCACTTGGGAGCCTTCAACAAGATTGTGGAGTTGAACCAAGGAGTTTGTAAGGGCAAGGAGATCGCGTACTTCGTGAAGATATACCCAAGTGAGGCAAGTCCTTCGTGGGCGATGCCCATGGTGGGATAGACAAGGTTACTTCTTTGTGGACCTTTCGTGGGTGGAACCCTCTGTGGACTTGCGTAACCGTTACCCTTCGTGGGTTGAAGTCTTCACCAACGTGGACGTACAATAGCACCACCTATCGGAACCACGCCAAAATCTCCGTGTCTTCATTGCGTTTGCACACTCTAATCCCATCCCTTAACTTTCTTGCAAATTGCATGCTTTACTCTTTCCGCTGCTCATACTCTTGTCATGCTTGCTTGAAATGTATTGTGAATGCTTAAACTTGTGCTAAAACTCCACCTCAACTTAAAGAACTTAAAAACTGCTACTTTTGCTTGTTGAGGGTTTAATCACCCCCCTCTAGACACCTCCTCTCGGTCCTTTCAGTGGGCTAGTGGGCTGTGTAGAAGACCATGGGCTGAGAAGAGAGGGAAGATGGCAGCCTGACAACATATTTTGGAACACCGAAATCATCCGACGTTTATCCGGCTATAGTGCCGCTATAGGTTTAACGGTTCGGGCATCAAACGACCTCCGAATGCGACGAGATTTGCCAGGTGGTCTACCTACAATATAATAAGACCACACGCCAACTTTCAACCCATTCCGATAACGTTTTATTCCCACTTACAAAATAATGTTTCTGGAGATGTCGCAGACGCGTGCGAGCGTGGTTAGTCTGGAAACAATCAACGAAGAGGACGAGGAGAACCGGCAACTACGAACGTATGTAAGTTTTGAAAAGAATGATGACACGGAGTGCCGTTGCAATGCGAATGATGCGACAATGAATGCAACAAACAATTGAAACACACGACAACAACGAAAATAAATGGAAGGCAACTGGAGCATCGGTCTCGAGGCGTCACAAAGAGGACTCGCACGGGAGAGGGTGTCTCGAAGTTCCAGCTATCTGCAACATGCGGGTTACATTCATTTTGTGTTTGTCCAGCGACTGCGTGAACCATTTCTTTTGAGAAACACCTGTAACTCTATTCATACTCATAACAATTACAGATATAATGATTTGGATCTAAGATCCAAGAAAACAATCACGCCTCATACAAAGTAAATCCTATGACTAAGAAACAATGAAATCTCTTGAAAACACCTTCTTGGCATCAATCTATGCTCGAAGAAATACTCCAAGGACTTCAGTAAAGAGGAGTTGGTTTTCCCGAAAGCCCAAAAATAAGGCCATAAAAATAGGAGTGGGCATTTTGGCTCCGGGCTCAGAAGAGCCTGGAAGTGAAAAGTAAATTTGGCAAAAAAAGTAAAAGAAAAAAGTTTTTTTAGGTGATGTTCGTGCAAAAATTCAGCGCATTTGAACATCTGACAAACTCTCAGAAAAAAAGTTACAAACTGAGGTATGTGAAGTTTACTATTTTGCACTGTTCAGACCCATTTTTGCTGAGAGCTACTCAGATGTCTGAATAAGCTAAAATTGGCACGGACATCACACACTCAATCATCTTTCATCACAATCTTCTTTTGAATTTTTTGACATTTTTAATACTTTTTTGAATTTACTGTTTCACGTAATGTAGATGAGCCGAATTGGATATTCAATAATAAAATATGCAGAGCGTTTACTATTCACGTAGTGAACAAGCGCTGCAGGGCGTTTTTCTGGGAAGGATCAGAAGCGATCCACGGAGGGAAGTGCTTAGTGGCATGGCAAAGAGTGTGCGGGCCCAAGGAGCTAGGTGGACTCGGGTTGCTAGATTTAAACCGTCAAGGCCCGGCCTTAAGATTGCGTTGGAAGTAGCTTAGGCGTACTAATTCAAGCCGATCGTGGCATGGACTCCCGATGGCAAAGGATCCACAAGTACAGGCGACCTTTGACAGTCTGGTCCACTGGAAACTTAGGGACAAAAATAAGATGTTGTTTTGGAAAGACAGATGGATGGGAGGTGTGACAGCCACGGAGATAGCTCCGAACATCTGGGGTAAGGTTCGCACGCAAATAGTGAACAAGCGGACAGTGCACGATCGACTGCTCATCCACCGCTGGACCTCAAATATCACAGGAGAGTTATCCACGGAGGAGCTTGTGCAATTTATCAGGCTTTGGGAGATCGCAATTGTTGCACAGCTTAATCCCAATGAGCAAGATGAGGTGGTTTGGCCATGGAATGCCAAGCAAGTATACACTTCGGCCCCCGCCTACCAAATGCTCTTCAAAGGTGCGATCAAGGTGACCTATGCGAGGTGGCTATGGAAATGCTGGGCACCCCTCACTTGCAAGATCTTCATGTGGCTCACTATTCAACATAGAATATGGACATCCGATCAGAGGCTTCGTCATGGGTTGCAGGATAACCCCTCGCCATGTTACCTATGTGGCCAGGAGGAGGATAACGTTCATCATCTGCTGGTCCAGTGCGTTACTCGCGTCAAGTGTGGCATAAGATTCTATCCAGCACGAGGACTGATCCCGCCCTAACACCAGTGGTGAACGACAATTTGGAGTTATGGCGGGGCAATAACCGAAAACGACTTGACAAGGAAAACCGCAAAGCTTTTGATAGTATGGTGATGCTTGTGTGCTGGCACTTATGGAAGCAAATGAATGATCGGGTTTTCCGCTCGGTGGCCATACCAATGTTGGTTACAGATCTTGTTAATAAGATTCTAGATGAACTTCGCACTTGGGCGATAGCGGGAGGACGTGGAGTTGAAATCATTTTGTGAGGAGTTAATGTAGCGTGTGGAGTTGGAGTTTTGCGCGGCCTCAGTCGGCATGTGGCTGTTGGCTGTGTACAAAATATTCTTGTACATTATTTTTTCTCTTCTACTTTTTCTGTTCCGAATTACTTGTCGCAGGTATGGATATATCTAAAACTAAAACGGAGAGAGTATAAGCTAAGTTACGCAATTTGCGTATCTCAAAATAATAATAATAAAATATGCGTTTAGGAATGCTTTTGGAGATGCTGTTGGAAACAAGCAAGTCAACAGATCCAGTCACAGTCGAACCGTTGGCCTTTCCGTCGCAACGCCGTCTTCCCTTCCCCACCCACACCAGTCGAGATTCAATTAACTCATCTCCCAGGCGACACAGCGCCGACGAGGAGGTCGAGGCGGCGCCGATGGGTCTGCTGGAGGTGCCGCCGGAGGATACCAACCGTTGCGTGCGCGGATGCTGCCGTAGCGACGCCATCCCGCTCCACCTCCCCGCCGCGTCCTTCTCCCTTCTCTCCCCCATCGCCCGAGGTAACCCCCGCCCCATCCTTCTTTCTCCTCCCCCCCTCCTCCCCCGCCCATTGTTTTGATTTGTGAGGAATGGTGTGTGGCGACGGGGGGAGGGGAAATGGTACGACGATGTGGCGTCACATGAGGCGCCGTGCAGGGTCGGAGAGCACGGTGTACGAGGTGCGATTGGGGGGCGAGCGTGCGGCGGCGAAGAAGCCCGTGTTGTCCACTTCCGACGACCTCGATAAGTTCCATTACCAGCTCCAGCTTCTATGGTCGGTAGTCTCTCTTTCACTACTCCAGCGCGCATGCGTTATTGTCTAACAAATTCCCCATATTTCCAATGGCTGCAAGGGAAGCCATTGCTCAAAATTGATGCGCATTTGCTAGCTTGCAAGAGACGTCTGATTGGGAATTATGGAGAGGATGAGCTAGTGTGCTTGTGCTGCCATCTAGTTGTAGGAGCTAAAAGCTTGGCATAGAAAATTGAACCCAAGTTGTGCGTTCATTAGAGCTCTGCTCACACGACTGGAATAACATTGCAGCATGTTATTCTCATAACGAATAATAAGTTCTATATTGTAGAAAGCATGCAATATTATGTATGGTTCCAAACTGTAATGAAAGGCGTGTTTTGTTAGTGGTTGTTGCCAAGATTTTGGTACGGGGATAGTAGGTACTCTCGTTTTTTGTTGGCAATGTCGTATCGTAGGATCACCGATGTCATGAAATTTGTATATTTAAAGATAATTATTTTATAAATTACAAAAATAATTTATGGAGGACAAATTATTTTAACGGCTCTTTAATTGTATTGTTCTTAGACCATGATGTGTATTAAACATTTAATATTGACATAATACACCTCATGGTCCAAGAACAATCTGATTATTTTTTATAGTGGTCTAAGAATAATATTAAATGCTTAATACACCTCATGGTTAATACCTGATATGTTTCACGATTCTAACGGCGCTTTGATCTCTAGCACGATATGATAGTGGTAGCATCAGATTATGATACATGGCGTGATTCATATCTTTTCTCTCACATAGTATCTTAATATCGTTCAATACTATGTGTCGGGGGATTGATTCTGAGCCATGGGAAATCCTCCAAAAACCCTGGTTCAAGATCTGGGGGCCTGGCTTTGTGTCTATGAGGCTATGAGCTAGGCATGGCGAGGACACAGAGAGTTACCCAGGTTCGGGCCACCTTGCGGTGTAATAACCTACTCCTGCTTGGTTGTATTTGCTTGTGGACTGTGCTCCTGGAGCTACAAGATGAGCCGGAGCTCGAGAGTGCTAGCAATGGCGCTAGGGTTTTGGCAGGAGGCGATGAGCCGATCCCTTGCTATGGTGGCCACACTGCCCCTTAAATAGATGCCTTGGGCCTCTTCCTCGAAAATATGAGAGGGAAAGGGCTACGACAGGGCGGCATTTGAAAGGGGACAGGCGCCGGTGCTTCTCCTGACGAAAGGTGGTCTTTGCCTGCAAAAGGTGCTATCCATGACGCGCCAGGGGCTCCACGATGACCTCCGTCCTGCCGCTCCACCATCTTGGTCTTCTATCAACAAAGGAGAAACCCTTGGGACTTGCTTTGGGGGCAGGTTGGCACAGCTGCTCCCTTAGCACCAAAGGGGAAACTGTCCTGGCCGCGCAGGCTGGCGCCTGCGTTATCAACGTCACCCACGTGACAGGCGGCACCCGCTCTGCAGGCTTCCTCGGGAGGCCTCAAGAGAGGGCGCCTCGCAAGGCCGCCTGTAGTGGTGGTGGAATCGGTGAAGTCCTTCGCGAGAGGGAGCCCCTCGCGAGACTGCTGGCTCGTGGCGCCCGTTGGTGGGCCGCCCTATAACTTGGGCCAAGCGGCCTTTCCTGGGCCGTAGCCAGGTGGCCCGTGGTACCCTGGTTCCCACTGGGCCGACACTATGATCTACATCGTGATAATATGAACTCTGGTTACTGCTGCATTCAACTTTTGGTCAGAAATGATTCTTATATCCTGAAGAAGCTGCTAACATCTTTTAGGATTACTATTAGCTGCTCTCTAATTTCTTGGATTAATTTGTGGATTTCAATTTTTATGCAGTGAGCTGGATCATCCAGGGTTGGCGAAACTCATTGCAGCACATGCACGTCCTCCAAATTACTTGATGTTCTTCGAATATTTTGAGCCTCCAAACTTAGCAGACAAGATACATGTTGAGGAGTGGAGCCCTTCTATCCAGCAAGTGGTCACGATTGCCAGCTATCTAGGTCCCAGTTTGTTACAGTTATAGTTTTCCTTGAGTTTGTGTTTAACATATATTACTACCTCCGTTTCAGTTTACAAGTCCTACGCGTATACCTAGGTCGCTAATTTTATTACCCTAATATAAACTATATAACACAAAAATTACACCGTTTGGAAATAGAACATCTGAAGTTTATATTGGTATATTTTTTGTAATACATGACTTGTATTAGGTTAGTCAAATTGACGACCTAGAGGTACGCGCACGCCCTGTAAACTGAGAGAGAGGTAGTACCTCCGTCCCAAAAATCTTGTCTTAGATTTGTCTAGATACGGATGTATCTAACACTAAAATGTGTCTAGATATATCCGTATCTAGACAAATCTAAGACAAGTAATTTGGGACGGAGGGAGTATTATGTTTTCAGCTGTTAGAATAAAGTGTATATCTTGGTTTGAGTTTTATGCAGAACCAGTTTTTTAGAAGCTTGCGTTACCTGCAATTATACTTTTTGTACATAGCTGTAAACGATCACATGTATCTGTTTTCTTGAATATATTTTCTACACGTTTTTTATACATATCTCTTTTCTTGACTCGGGGGTATTTTTAGCAGTTTCATCTGTTAATTCTTATCCAAGGGTGAATACAAAGCCTTTCAGTCCCAAACAAGTTGGGGGTATGCTAGAGTTGAAACCCATAAGATATCGAAACCAAGTCGTGGTTCTGGCACGTGGATAGCTAACTTCTACGCACCCCTGTCCATGACCAAATCTTTGTTGATATTCCAGTCCTTCAGATCTCACCATATCCCAGGGTGAATAAACGACAAAAACTGTTGGTAGCATTTAAGTCCAAATAAGAGAACCTTGTACTTTCACTTGCACTTCTTTTTGACCCTGGTACTTTAGGAAGATTTTTACACATCACTGTGCACACTGTACAACTTTTTTTATGTACTAAGTTGTTCTGTTATGTTGCTTCAATAACAAGGCAAGTTCATGTAGTACCAAAGTTAAGCAAGAACAGATTCGTTGTAATTTTAAATAGACTTAAACAGAAAATAATGTTCTCACCATATAAAATACAAAGACAATGACTAGATCGACTAAGCAGTGAGGTTAATTATAGGAAGCACCGATGTTTATCTATTTCAGAAATAGTAATGCATGGCTTAATTTTCTTTATTCTTTCTAGGTAACATTATGCTGGATCTAATCAGTGTTGGATGTCAGCTCTTGCAAAACACTTGAATTACCAATTTGACATTGCTTTACACTGTACTGTTACAGCAAAGACTCTCCAATACCTACAAATTCTTGGGATAGTGCACAGAGATATAAAACCAGCAAATATTTTGGTATGTCCTTGCATTTTTCTTGTATCTTTGTGTCAGACAGTTGTCAGACTGTTGAATTACATTCTTTGAGCACATAAGGATTTTCTTATCTTTTTTTAATGCATTGATTTTTCTATAATTCTGTACAGCTAGATAAAGACCTCCTTCCACATCTAGCTGATTTTGGCTTGGCTATGTACCAGAAGGATATTAAAAGTGTTTCAGCTGAGAACTGGAAATCATCTGGCAAGCCTACCGGTGGTTTCTATAAAAAGAATATGGTTGGGACACTAATTTACATGGCACCAGAAATTTTGAGAAAGGATTTACATACAGAAAAATCAGATGTTTACAGCTTTGCAATATCAATAAAGTAAGACATTTTTCTTATGGAATTAATTTAAACCGGCCCTATCCAATTGTTCCTGTCATATAATTACAGTCCATACTACATTGCCTGAAAAAAATATGAAATCTTTGTATCTATATCCTGTTGACCGAATGCTTCAACTGGTGTCGCTTCTATGACTGCTCGTTTTATCCACAATTTGACATCTCAGAAGATTTTAGATTAGTGCAGGTACCATATCTATATTGGAGGGAGTGCCATATCCCACATAAATCCATGTTGCATATTGTACTTGACGTCATATATCGTGTCAAACACATGTTGGATAATGACGTTAGTGTGGCACTTCTGTGGCATGTCATTAGTGCTGCATTCACACTGTGTTCAGGGGAATAACTATTACTGAAAAATTATGTTATTTCGAGTACCGCGTTCTCTTTTCTTTGTCAAAGCACATTGACTTTATATTCATTTTTTGTTTGGATATTAAAGTGATGTTATACACATGTCTAATTGAGGTTTCTTGGGTTATATATGTGTATGCCCATTAATTTCGAGGGAAAGTAGGTGAATAACATGAAAACAAAACTAAATCACAGTAACAATTAGTGACATTGCAAAAACCATCGGTTTCAAAATCACGTTGCAAAAGATCAATTATGATGAAGCAATATTTTTGTGTCTCCTGGTGTTCTCATCTCTTGGTGCCCTAATGAGATTTATTTGGAGCCAATTTTTTTTACTAAATCTCCCATCTCTAAGGGGCTATTCTCATACTCCCCTACCTATTTTCTCCTCTTCCCCTTTTATTTTTCCATAACCACCGGGCCAGGTTTGCCATAGGAATTTGTTGTCATGTTTTAGGCAGATAGTTCATGCTCCATAACAGAAGATATTTATAATTTTGTATTTTTAGATGTTACTCCCTGATTTCCCTTTTAATTTTATCATTTTACAGCGAGCTTCTTACTGGTGTTGTGCCTTACACTGATCTGCGAGCAGAAGCACAGGTTCATTTTTGTTGCTTGTTCAATAGCTCCAGTGTTGTGGCTCATTTCATAAACAGCCATACTATGGACTATTTGTGTTTTGTATGATTGCTTTGGTATTCTATCAAATTAGTTTTTTTGTTTTTGTTTTAATGATTTCTTCCTAATCTAACATTTAAAAGGCCAGCCAGTATAGAACTCTTAAATGGAGTAATCACATGGTAGATCCCTAAACTTGTGGTTTGGTCAAGTAAGTCCATAAACATGTAAATTGCACATTTTCACCCAACAGCTTGTTTATGTGGTTCGTCACAGTTCTGAAGCTTGCGGCCTGGCTAGTTTTGCTTGACTGGCAGGTTGATCCCATTTGGCATGGAGTTCACGTGCATTGCACATGCATCAGGCGAAGATCAATTAGTTCCATCCATCTTGAAAATCGAACTCTGGTGAAGATCCCATTCGGCGTGGAGTTCACGTGCATTGCACATGCATCAGCCGAAGATCAATTAATTCCATCCATCTTGAAAATTGAACTCTGGTGAAGCTGACTTCTCCATTAGTCACCCTTCCCTTCGACACGAAAACTAAGTATTAGCTAGCTTTTCCCACAACCCGCTTTGATTTGATCCAGGACTGGGCAAGTTCAGCATGCAATATACACAAAGGTTAGGTAGGCTTGGCTGCTTTTTAATCTGCGGTGAACAACTGAAAGAAGTTGCTGGGTGAAAATGCATTGATGGGCTCAGATATGTGATATAAAATGCACATATCCATATGGAGCTACTTGACCACATCATGCTAGTCTCTAGACCCACATCATAATTATAGTTACCTATGGCTAGCTAAGCTGAGCATTTTATGTTCTCTGCAAATAACAGCTCGCTCTATCTTTCTTTAGGCACACACCATTCTTGAAATGACTTACACTGAACAGCAACTTACATCAGCTGTTGTTTCTCAAGGATTGCGCCCTGCTCTGGCCCTTCCAGAGTCTGGCTCTCCACCAAGTCTCTTGTCACTTATTCAGTGCAGCTGGGATTCTGATCCTGAACGAAGACCATCATTTGGAGATATAATTGAAGAGTTAAATGTAATACAGAAGCATTTAGTTACATATTCTTGCCCTCTATCATCTGGTTCAGTGAACTTGAGTCGAAACAGGAAGGCAGAAGTACACCATTATCAAGAAGCATTAAACTGGTTTAACCAAGGGGAACTGTTAACAAAGAAAGCAAACAAATTAGACTACGCAGTGAATCCTTGGTCTAGTTCATTTGATCAGTCCTCTGTCTCTGTGTATCGTCCAACTTTGAGCTGGGGATCTTTTGCAACATGTGGACGAAGAGAAACAATGGAAGATACTCATTTTATGCTTACCTGCATGTCTAAAGAAAAAGACGTGCATTCCTTTGGCATTTTTGATGGACACAGAGGTTCAGTGTTTCTTAAGTCTACGTTTTGATTTTTACCAGGTTTGCATTAGCATACATTACACAATATTCTTACAGGTGCGGCAGCTGCTGAGTTTTCTGTCCGAGCAGTTCCTGGATTTCTCAAGCAATTTGGACACACTGCCAGGTTCGGGTTGAATACAAACTATCTATTTTTTTCCCGAGAGAGTGCATATTTCAACCCCCAACTCTTGCCCTAGTCTAATTTAAAACCTCTAACTCCAATACCGCGTCTACATTACAGCCCCCAACTCTTAAAACCAACCAGGATTCAACCCTCCCCTCCCCATTGACCATCCAGCCAGCAAACCACATCAGCAAAAAATTAAAATTTCCAGAAAAAACCGGTAAAAATAAAAGCACCCAGGGAAAATGGGAAAAATCTATAAATAAAAAAACTGGAAAAAACAAAAAAATTGTAAAATAAAAATAAAAAGTAAGAACCCATTTTTTGCAGAATTTTCTGCCCAAATTTAGTCAAAAAAAATTTTTCCCAGAAAAAAATTCTATTAAATGAAGAAAACAATACTAAGCATCTTGAAAAGGTTGTGATTTTTTTTGATTTTACAGATTTTTCAGAATACAGCCCTGATTTTTTTTTTATTTTCCAGTTTTTTAAACTTCTTTCCTGGATTTTTTTTGGAAATTTTGAACTTTTTTTGCTAACTGGATGGTCAAGGGGTCAAAACCGGTCAACAGGGAGGGGAGGGTTGAATCCTGGCCGGTTTTAAGATTTCGGGGTTGTAATGTAGACGATATTGGAGTTGGGGGTTGTAAATTAGACTAGGGCAAGTGTCGGGGGTTTAAATATGCACTTCTCTCTTTTTTTTCTGTTCTTAATTTTCATGGATTTGTTGTTCTGTGTAGCCCGATTGATGCCCTTGCAGAAGCATTTGTAAGGAGTGACACAGCATTTAGAGAAGAGTTAATTGCTCACCGGAAGTCAAAAAGGATAATCCAGAAAGACTGGCATCCTGGTTGCACGGCAGTGACAGCATTGATAGTGAGAAACAAACTTTTTGTAGCAAATGCTGGTGATTGCCGAGCAATTCTCAGCCGTGCTGGCAAACCATTTCCTGTGACTAGGGTTGGCATCAATTCTCTTTTCTTTTCTCACAGTACAAATTAGTATATAATGCAATTTCCTTTTTATTTTGTTTTGATAGGATCATGTTGCTAGTTGCCCCAAGGAAAGAGAGCGTGTTATAAAGGAAGGGGCTGAAGTCAGATGGCAAATAGATACATGGCGAGTTGGTGCAGCTGCTCTTCAGGTGCTCACTTTGTTTTGCTTTTTCTCACACATGTACCGACTTGAGCACACTGAACTGATCAACCTTTTGCATTTAGCAACAAATATCTTACTGTTTCTTAAAAAAAACATCATGTTTCTGTGGTATGTACTACATTGCAGAAACACCTATTAAAACACATCTAAAGTTAATTTCCACTTTGGAGGTATACTTAAGTGTTCTGTGAGATCCGACATATAACATGATTAAGGAAAGGAACAAATCTTAATCTAATGCATGTTGAGTTCTAACTAACACGGCATCTGCAGCTACAGGGTTAATTTTTTTGTCGAGATTCAAGATTATAGCTATCATGTCATATCCGTACATCCCAATAGGAGGCCACCAAGGGGCAAGGCAATAGTTACTTAATTACTATTGTCTCTATGATTTGATTGATTAGTTCCTTTTCTTAGGTTTAATTTTAGCCATCCCTATAAAATAGATTGCATTCATATCTTATCATGAAGCAGAGACTAAATAAATCAATTTCCCTCTAAAGAAAAAACCTATCTCCCAGTTTTTTTCCTGCCTGCCTTTGGCATGTGGCTTCCATCGAGCCCTTCGCCTCTTCGGGCCAGGGTCCACCTCGAGCAGGCCTAGCGCCATTAGCACACAATGACTGGTTTAGGTCTTCAGGAAAACTAATCCAGTACTCTGTTTGGTTAAGAAGGGTGGTGAGGATTATCCGCATCGATACGTGGGAGCCACATAGGATTAAAGGGAAGGTTTTGAAAGTTTGAGGTTTGTTTTAGACTATTTTGAAGGTTAAGAACGCGGAGTGTACTGGGGTCTGGGGGTACCCACCCAGAAACTAGAAATTTTGAAAAGCATATTCAAATATGTTTTTAATTTATGCACTGGAAATCAAGGAGCCCCAGTTTATGGCAAATGAATAGATATATTGCGAGATTAGTAACTTAATCTAGCTCCCACATAAGTTGAGATTAAGCTTTTTTGTTTGTCAATTAATTTGAAGGAAACGTTCAATGGTAAACGGTCAATGTATGATAGCCCCACCTATTTCTGTTTATACTTTATTTATGTTGTAAATAGCCTCTTGGACTGTTTAGCACTTCAAAGTCAGATAATTACATACATATTCATACAGTAAGAAATCCCAGCAATCTGTCCGTGGCAGCAGCAAAACTGGGAAGATTGACTATATATGCTTGCTGAATGCTTCACACTAGATGTCCTGTGCTATAATTTGTGATGAAGCACATAAATATCTACTTCAAAACGGTCCTATCGAATGTTTAAGACCCAGTTATATAAATACACCTTTACTTCGCTTATAAAACCTTTGAATCCAATTTGACATAACAGATGAGCTACCTTACCTTGCAAACTTCTTCCTACAAAAGCTTTTCCAGCTGTAACTTAGGTGTAGTTCAAAGTAAAGCATGCTCCTATTGGAAATGTATGCAGTTTCTCTTACATTTTCTCATCTTCTATTTCCAGTAGTTATGCATCACCTAGATCTTCACATTCAACATGGAAAGTATGTTTGAAGATTTCTTTACGGATGCAGAACTCGCCTGATGTAGATTATTCTACTCTATTTATTTATTTTTTGAGAAAATGCAAAAGCCTTGCATCTTGATGCATATTGATAGAAAGAAGAGTTTGTGCAAGCACTAAGAAGGGCAACACCGGGTGAATTACAACATGACACCTGTAATCACTAGACACCGCCCTCGCCGGGAGCAAAGCCACCAGACCCCTCGCCCCGCTGTCACCCATTGATGGCTTCCATCTTGATCGTGTCAAATAGATGAGCTAAGCTGAGTTGACCGTCGTCAAAGATGATTGCGCTGCGATGCTCCCAGATGCACCAAGTGACCAAGATTATGGAAGGAGAAAGAATAGGAGGTTAGGAGTGTTGGAATAACAACTTGATCATATTATCATGAGGCAAAAGCCATCATATATACATGTACAGAGGAGGCCAAAGGGCAGAACGCATGTACAGAGGAGGCCAAAGGCCAGAATGCAAAAGGCCAAAGGCCATCATAAATATAACTGTAACA
Organism: Triticum urartu; assembly: GCF_056163025.1. Lineage (NCBI taxonomy): Eukaryota > Viridiplantae > Streptophyta > Magnoliopsida > Poales > Poaceae > Triticum > Triticum urartu. The sequence goes on from NC_141875.1 coordinate 330,818,336, forward strand.
CCCCCCCCCCCCCCCCCCCCCCTCAAACTCATGGTGGATCCACAAGACTTAGTTTGGAGCTGGGCCTTCGTGAAGAAGTCCGCTAGCTGTAACTCAGAGGGCACATACTGAAGAGCAATAACATGATCCTGCATAGCAGCGCGCACATAAGAAGCATCAACACCGATATGCTTGGTAAGCTCATGCTTCACGGGGTCTCGTGCAATACTGATAGCACCTGTACTGTCGGACAAGAGGGTGGTAGGTGTAGTAACAGAAACACCAAAATCCTCCAGTAACCATCGTAATCAAGTCACCTCCGTCGTCAGAAGAGCCATAGCTCTCAACTCGGCCTCTGCGCTCGAACAGGAAACTGCAGTCCGTTTCTTCGTCTTCCAGGCAATAAGAGAACCACCAAGAAAGACACAATGAGCAGAAAGTGAACGGCGATCCGAAGGATCACTAGCCCACGCACTAGCCCACGTAGCATCCGAATAGGCCTGGAGCTGTAACGAACTGGAACGGGGAAAAAGACGATGAGAGATCGTGCCACGAAGATATCGTAGAACACGAAGGTGTCTATAATGAACTGAAGTGGGAGCGGAAACAAACTGACTCAGAATATATGGACAAAATAGGAGATATCCGGACGAGTGACAACAAGATAGACAAGACTCCCAACAAGATGACGATAATGCGTCGGATCAGACAAGAGCTCACCATCAGAAGAGCGGAGGTTAACATTGAGCTCCATAGGAGTCTCAACAGTGCGTTCATCACTAAGAGCCGCACAAACAAGATCTTGGAGATACTTTTCTTGGGAAATAAAAAAGCCATCAGAGGTGGAGGAAACCTCAGTCCCAAGAAAGTAACGAAGAGGACCAAGATCAACATGTTAGAATAAATCCGAGACGTGCCGTCGATCATTTGAGGACCAAGCAATCACACGAGCACGACATTGAGATTTGTTAACGAGGTTCACGATATGGCTACATCCCCGGGGCCTGACTATGGGCGCTCCGCCCCATGACACCGCTACAATACCGCAACCGGTCGCCTTGGACGCCGGCACATGCCGCCGGCTTCTCCTACGTTCCTGTGTATGTTGGCATAGGTTACATCGTGTGTCTACCTCGCTATATATGAGAGGCTTAGGATACAAGTGTCCTACTAGGACACTGACTCCATATCCTATCTAAACACAATACAACTACAAGTCTAACTGTAACCTACCTTGTACACTATATTCGACACAATTCTAACAAACTCCACCTTGGTGAATATTCTCCACCACCTTGAATTCGTCAATGCGTCAAACTTTCATGTACATTGGACTTGAGCTTATCCCATGAGTACGGCTGCTACTCCAAAGACTCCATATGACTCCACCTGCAACTTGTAGTCCCTTCTTTTCTTGATCACAGTCAATGCTCGAGCAAAATTAAGTTCCTCTTTACTCTAGTCTGTGCTCCTAACTTCCAGAGTATCCGTCCAACGCCATCACACACTGATCACTGACCTGCGTGAAAGTGAACAACTCACATATTGGGTGTCACACATAAGAGTTACCTGAACTCAACATCACTTCTCTTCCTTGACCGTCTGTCTGAAACTTGAAGGAATTTCACCATTGCTTGTAGTCATCTCGAGCCAAATTCGCAGTTGTCTCACCACATGTATGACCACCAGAGCCCTGGCCCGTCTCCATGCCGTGCATACCGCATGCCTCACCGCTATTACCGCGTCAAGCCTCCGCTGTCCTGGTCGAGTCTCAAGGGTCGCGAACCCACATGACTCAACCCCACTGCAGAATGCCACCGATCATCGCTGATCGATGACGAGTTTCACACTTCCGTTAGACCACTAGGCTCCAGTCCGAACTACGTGCCTCTTGCTTTTTTCCCGCCTGAATAGGCTTCGATTCTCTAGATCTTTTACACCGTAGCCCCTCAATCCAGCTCCACCTTCAACATGACTCCATGGTAGATGATCAGTCCACCCTTGCGCTCTGTCGACTTCAAGCTCTCATGTGCGCACCGTCTTGAATCAACCCCGCGCCATAGTCTTGTCGAAGCCGCACAAACCCTCGGGCCCGCGCCACGTGTTTCCATGCCCAGAAGACGGTCACCATCAGCTTCACGCTCCTATGTCGTTGTCGCGATCCCACCACCGTCTTCTGTACCAACGAACTTGCGTCGATCCATCAGACTGTCTAGTCCGGCCCAAGCTCCCAAATCATTCTGTGAATTTCCATCCATCACATGATAATTCCATCTTAACTGACATGACTTCCCGCAACGTCTTCAAGCATCCCTATTGTGCCAACAAAATTTTCCACCTTTGTCTGCCATAACCCAAGGTTTTCAATTCCTTGAACTTCACCTCAAACATGGTACCCGTTGGCGCCCTGGTTCTTCGTACGACTGACCCTGCGAAAAAATTAACTGAGCTTTCCTCACGTGATGTCCAAGTACATCGAGTACACTAGTAGTTGCATATTCAAAAGAATCTTGTTGGTCTTCACGTCATTACTGGCTCAATGCCCGATGCTTGCTTTGCTTTGTCTTCGTCCTTGCCTTTCCAATGGATGCGTATCAATCAATGGATTTCATCTGCTGATTTTATCTGACTGCCTCGTGCCTTTGTCTCTCTTATCGGCTGCTATCGCTGCTACCTGCGTGTAGGTCTCCGTTTAACAGAGACGAGAACACGACTCCTGGGACTCGGTCCCTTTTGTTTCCAAAACAAATCTCGTGACTCACACATCTGGCCTCCAGCGTATTCAGCTAAAAGCATCCCGTCCATGGCCCGCACAGCGTACCAAGTGCACAGCTCCACAGGGTCGCGTGCCTCACGCGCAACTGCCTGACCACCCAGATCGAATCGATCTGCCCCAGCCGTTGATTGCACAATCACTATTGCCGCCACATACACGCTCCCCATCGTAGCTATCAGGTCTCGCTGAAAGAATGCGCCGATGCTTATGCCTTTTATTGCAATTCCAGAAAAGAACGCTAACCTGTAGGATCGGCCCTTGTCCGCACAAGTTGCTCTACGACTATGTCTTCCATACAAACAATGTTGATCCACGCCGAGTGCTTTTCCTCCTCTAATCAACAATCCATGATCTTCAAATAACCTTAGCTCTGATACCACTTGTCAGAATAAATCCGAGACATACCGTCGATCATCCGAGGAACCAACAATCAGACGAGCACGACACCGAGATTTGTTAACGTGGTTCACCGATATGGCTACATCCCCAGGGCCTGACTATGGGCGCTCCTTCCCATGACACCGCTACAATACCGCACCCGGTCGCCCTAGATGCCGGCACATGCTGCCGGCTTCCCCTGCGTTCCTGTGCTATTATGTTGGCATAGGTTACATCGTGTGTCTACCCCGCTATATATGAGAGGCCTAGGATACAAGTGTCCTACTAGGACACGACTCCATATCCTATCTAAACACAATACAACTACAAGTCCAACTGTAACCTACCTTGTACACTATATTCGACACAATTCTAACACATCATAAGAAACTGCTCACTGAGACGGGCCTTGACGAAGGCAATGTACTCAGAATCGTCGCAATGATCATGTCATCAACATATAGAAGAATAAGAGTGCGACCACGAGCATAAAGGTGGACAAACTACGCTGGATCATGAGCACTGGGCGAAAAACCGGCTGCAGTGACCACAGAGGCAAAACGCTTAAACCAATCGCGGGGGGCTTGCTTAAGGCCATAGAAAGAGCGACGAAGACAACAAACATGCCATCAGGAACTAAATACCCAGGTGGTGGCTGCATATAAACTTCCTCACACAACTCACCATTAAGAAAGGCATTCTTACCATCAAGCTGAGACACGGATCTGTGGCGATTAGAGGCCACGACGAGAAGTGTGCGGACAGTGGTCATGTGGCCAACATGAGCAAAAGTCTCATCGTAATCATGACCATGCTCCTGTTGAAAGCCACGGGCCACAAGACCCACTTACAAGAGATGGGATGAACACGGGGAGGAAGAGAAACCAGATCCCACGTCCCAGTGCGTTCAAGGGCAGCAATCTCCTCTGCCATCGCAAACTGTCATTTAGGATGAACAACAACATCTTGATAAGAAATCGGCTCAAGAATAGTCGAAAGACCATAGCGAGAAGGAGAATATCGGTTAGGGGGCGGACAAGGCCGAGAACGAAGACCATAAGTCAACTGAGAGGAGGAAGACGACACACCAGAAGTAGATGACACATCAGTAGACTCATCCACAACACGTGGACGACGAGTATAATGGAAAGGAACGGAGGGAAGAGGTGGAATCACCGGAGGTGGAGACAGGGAATGTATCGGCGATGAAGGTGGAGAAGGGGAAGGTATCGGTGATGGAGGTGGAGAGTCATGCGATGAGGGAGAAGAAACTGTAAGAGAGAACTACGTCGGATCTGCAACAGTGGGACGAGGAGTAGGAATACTGGGCATGGATGGAGATGTATCCGGAAACATAAGAAAAGAGTTGTCCTTCATGGAAAAGGCCGAGGAGGATGGACGCGGGTAGAAGGGACGAGACTCATCAAAGGTTGTATCCCGAGAAATACGTGACCGACAGGATCCCAACACCGATAGCCCTTTTGCTCATCACTGTATCGGAGAAAAACACACTCAACAAACCGAGCGGTCAGTTTGGTGCGTTCACGAGGGGCAAGCAAAACATAACAAACGCAACCAAACAAGCGAAGCGCTGAATAATCAACAGAACGACCAGAAAGACGCTCGAGATGAATACTGCCCCGTAGAGCAGTAGAAGTGAGGTGGGATCATCATTGCACGCGCTGTCTCAAGGTGACGATGCTTGCGCTCAGCCACACCATTCTGAGCATGAGCACCAGGGCAAGAGAACTGAGTAAGAGTGCCCTGCTCAGCAAGGAATCCTCGTTGCGGAATCCTCGCAACGCATGGGAGATATACTCACCAGCTGAATCTGCGCGAAAAACACAAATAGGAGTGGAAAACTAGGTACGGACCATGGCAACATATTTTTTGTATATATGATGAGAGCACGACCTCGGACGCGCTGCTAATTTGGCCCGATCTTTCACGATGCAACAACCACGACTAAATTTCACTGATAAAAGTTTTCAATTACGCGAGCGATACATGCAACCTGAAACTGTGGTAACAACAACTGACTAGCAATACCTCGGCAAACAAGGCACCTCTCGTCGACGTCACCAACACGCAATCCGTCGTCGCCGACGGACCTCAAGCCAATAGCTAGCAAACTCTCGATCATGAGAATCCTCTCGCCAAAGTGTAATTTTCTTGATAGAAAATCTCATAATAATAAACAAGATGAACGCCCAAAGGGCCGCTTCATAGTCTGTCTAAACTCTAAAGAAAATAGCCTCATCCTAAAAGTCTTGATAGCAAATATATATATAACCTAGGTACAAACCGACTTAGACGAGTTCGGCCAAACCAAGGCACGCAGGCCATACTAGTTGATTGGAAAACGGTTGGTGTACAATCCCTTGCGTGACTTGCGCAACCGATCTCCTTGCCATATCCATTGTAATTTGCTACTTTGTTTTCCTTTTCCAAACGAACATAGACGGCCGATCTGGAAACATATCTCCACGTACGTGCAGGCTCCTTCTCTTCCTATTTTCTAGCACATGCACTGGAGTTTTTATATCCGATGAAACCCAACTAACAAATCTGTTGCATACATGGCCTTTCCTTTTTATTCTCCATGTTCTCCACGTCCTATTATTTCTCCAAACACATGCATGATATTCCTTTTTGAATCCATTATTAGAAAACAAACAATTCCTTCCCGACGTTGTGCGTGCATGCACTTGTATGGACTCGTCTAATCTAGCAATTTTCTCACAATTAACATGCGGTCCTTTGTATTATTGGCAAAAAACCTGGACCACATAATATACGCTAGTTCCCATCTATTCCCTTGCTAAGATATATCATCTTCTCCATAATTTTGTCGTCCTTGTCTCGGTTAACTAACTTTCTGACATTCGTCTCGTCGACCCGCACTGTCTTCGCCTCATCCATAATATCCTCCGTTTGCACCCCTTTGTCGACGACTACCGCAGTCGCCTGCAACTCTTTGTCATTGACCGGCTTATTCATCATGACTTGTGTACTAGCCATGTTTGCGGTAGGGTATGCCGCATCAATATAGATAAGACCTCACTACGAGAAGACATGAAATAGATCCAAGTGTATCGAGAAAAATCATCTATGAAGATAATATAGTAGCGATAACCCCCTTTCGAAGCGAAGGGAGCCGGACCCCAAACATCAGAGTGAACGAGATCAAAAGGGTCTCGGACACTGACTCACTGTGAGGATAATGTTGTGTTTGTGTCGAATATTGTGTACGAGTTGGGTTACGTTTGGACTTGGTGTTGTTGTGTGGGTAGGATACGTGTAGTGTCGGAGTCGGACACGTTGTACCCTTGGCCTCTTATATATGAGGAGGCACCCCATGTTGTAACCCATGATGACTAGATAGCGATAGGCTCGCAAGGGGGTGCTGGTGGCTTGTGCTGGCACCCGGGTGGCTGGTGTTGCGGTATCTCGGGGAGGAGCGCCCGTAGTCATTGCCCTGAGGAGTAGGCGAGTTCGCCGAACCTCGTTAACAAATCTCGATGTCGTCATTGTGCTGTGATTGCTTGTTCCTCGGTGGATCGACCGCGTACCTCGGATTTATTCTAACAGATAAGGTAGCTGAATCTGCTTACCAAGCCTACAACCCAGACAATCCAACGAAGCATTACCGGAGATAGACTCCAGAACACCGTGGTGAACCAAAGACGAGAAATGAGAACCACATAAATGGCCAAGATGATGATGCCACTGCTGAAAAGAGCCGGTAGATGCATCAACAGGGGTTGCGATACTGGCGGCAGTGGCAGCGGAGGGAAGACGAAGCCAGTCAAGCTCCCAGAGGCCATCGGAGCATCGAGGCCCAGCACTAAGCAGAGCGCCCGTGCGATGATCCTGAACAGAACACGAACCAAAGTCGAGAATGACCCTACAACTGGAGTCAACAATCTGACCACCACATATGAGCTGCATGGTAAGTCAAGGAACATGAGCGACAGAGGGAACATGAAATGTAGAAGTGCTAAGAGTGCCTCGACTAGCTACAGGGCGGGGAGTGCCATCAGCCATAAGAACACGAAAAGGAGACTCAATAGGTCAAATGGAGGTCAAAGTGGAAGAATCATAAGTCATATGAAAAGACGCTCCAGTATCAAGAATCCATGGGGATGTACCTGAATGGGTAGAAGGTGGTTTCTCAGTGCCAGAAGAGTCAGTCACAGAAACTGCAGCATCTGTCGGCGAAGAATCCCAAGCAGCAAGCAGGCATCACAACTGCACATCACGCGCAGACAGGGACACGGTGGAAGAGGTCGAGATAGAAACACCTGCCGACGATGAGCAATCGCCACCATCTGTGGAAGCCGCATGTAGAGTCGACTGAAAGTAGTGAGTCGACGTAGAGCCACATGTGGAAGCCACTGGGGGAGTCGACGTAGAGCGTTCACTGCCGCGTGGGGAAGCCGCGAGAGAAGTCGACGTAGAGCGGTCAAAGCCGCGCGCGGAAGCCGCGAGAGGAGTCGACGTAGAGCGGTCACTGCCACGCGCGGAAGCCGTGAGAGGAGTCGGCGTAGAGCAGACACCACCACCGCGGGCAGAAGCCGTGAGAAGAGTCGACGAATAGCGCCCAACACAGCCTGCTGAGGACGCCATAGGGGACAATGTCACAGACGGATGAGCACTAAGCACCGATATGTGTGAGACGGGGTCAATGTAGGGAACACCGTTGATAGACATTGCGCTCGTTTTTGTAAGCAACTAACCAAGCCGAAATCCGCCGCCAGAGAGTAGGACAACAGTCGAACGAGCTGAGCTGAGTGGTCCACAGGAGCTGAGCTAAGCCGAGGCGGTTCACAGGAGCTGGGCCGAGCCGACCACAGGAGCTGAGCCGGTTCAAAACAGATCAACTGCTAACCGTCGATTGAAGAAGACAATAGCGCACATCCACTACAGTAGTGGACGCCTGCGTCGATGGGGCCGGCGGCGGATGTGCAAAAGGCCCGCGGCAAGCTGCCGGCGGCGATGAAAAACGGGCGGAGCAGGAGTCGGCGGCCACGGCAGGGGGCGGTAGACACCGGGAGGAGCAGAGGAACAGCTGGCGGATGGCGGCGGGAAATCAGCAGCCGGCACTGGGATTTGGCGGACGCAGGAGAAGTCGGTGGCGTCAAGCCCAGAGAAAGCGCATGCGGCGGCTGGGCTAGAATGCCAGATGCAGGCGCCTACGACAGCGCGCGGCGTTGGGGAGGAAGGCGTGGCTGCTGGTGGAGGCGCAGCCTGATCTGAAGGACTTGCTGCAGCCCGATCTGATCTGAACGGGAACCAGGATGGATGGGGGCAGCAGCAGCGATGGAGCCCATGGGGATCAGAACGGCGGCCTTCACCTGGAGCACATCGGAGCACATCATGTAGTGGCTAGGCCTGCAGCATGCGGGTGGGAGGAACAGCGACGGCAACCGGCAGCGTCAGCGCGAGATTTGATTGGAAAAGAAAACCTAAAGCTCTAATACCATGTTGGAATAGCAACTTGATTATATTATCAGGAGGCAAAAGCCATCATATATACACAAAGGAGGCCAAAGGCCACCATAAATATAACTCTAACAAGAAGATGGGCCATTGTCTCTGACTGGTCACAGACCCCAACATGCGAGCTGCTCGGTGGTCCAGCAACGGTGCTGGCAAGCAAGCCAAACGAATAACTTGACTCGAGGGGGATGTGATGCCCTGAAATCGAAATGGGGAAATTTGGGGATGAATTGCCAGGGTTCATGGGGTTTGGGGGTAGGTAGATTGGCATAGAGGAATAAGGAGATGCGCTAAAGCTACTTGGTCTAATTTAGCATCTCATTTCTTCTCATTCATGGCAGGATCGGCAATATCAATACAGGTAATTAATCAGCTGATGGTGAGTTCCTGGTTTGTCCTAGCTATTATGTATGGAGTGCTTCCTAATGAACGCACATTGGCTCTCAACCTAAGTCACCAGCCTTGGCGACAACCTGCTGGCCAGCGTCTTCGCCACCAACTTGGCGAAGATGTAGATGAGGCTGATGAGGCGGTAGTCCCTAGGAGCCGAGGCATCTGATCTCTTTGGCAGAAAGATTAGCAGGGCCTGATTCAGTCCCTGGAACCCACGCCCAGACATATTTGTTTATTTTGGAAATCCTCTACAGATTTATCAGTGCGATTAATTGCGTCAAAATCATTTCTTATCCTATTTATGCTGATAAGATGATGCTTCAGAACTGTTCTTGTAGAAAAAATTACAGAAAAAAATGTAGTTTATAAAAAGTAATGTCTCTTCTTGACAGGTTACAAGGTCAATTGGTGATGACGATCTCAAGCCAGCAGTGACAGCATTGCCTGAGATAACTGAAACTGATTTAACAGCTGATGACGAGTTCCTGGTTTGTCCCATTAGCTTTACCTGTGTTGCTGTTTTCAGTTTATCTTTTTGTAATACATTAAGCTCTATACATGTACTACACAATTATATCATGTGCTTATTAGTTCATTGATGTTTATTTCTTCATTATATCAGCTTGAAGTACTTACTTCGGTATGGTGTTTCTTTCATGCGCTAGTTACCAATGCTTAGCAATATATAATTGTACATTGCAACCTATGAATTGGGTGTTTATACTAGGCACTCAAGTAAATTAAAATACAAAAGCTTCTCTTGTTGTCTTTTTTCCTGAATGAAGAAGACCCGTGACAAGTAAATTATAGGCGTAAATTTAATACCGGTGTGAAATGAAGGCAAAACTTTGTGGCAAAGTATTTACAGAAAGATTCTTTAGTGATAGCTGGGTAAGAAGGAACAGTATAAACAGTGAAGGCAAAATTTAGTGGTTAATCCATCATATCGATGATATTCATATGTTCGGGGAAATATCATGGATCTGACGATTTAAAAGATCATGGATATGATGATCAAATATGTAAATTGTTCTGTTCCTGAGTTGCATAAAGAAAATGTTGCATGCATTAGTAATAAGGTCTTTTAAAATTAATTCTATACTCGTGAACCTTGGTGAGAAATATCTAGTGTCGGTGCTAACAAGTTGCAATGAATGCAGTGGACTGTAGCATCAAGAATTCATCGGTGGCAACTTGATTTGATTTTGATGTGCTGTAGGTCATGGCTAGTGACGGACTCTGGGATGTGGTAGGCAACGAGGATGTCCTTTCCATCATCAAGGGCACTGTGAAAGAGCCTGGAATGTGCTCCAAGAGGCTGGCTACCGAGGCCTCAGCGCGGGGCAGCAAAGACAACATCACTGTTATCGTTGTCTTCCTTCGCCCTGTCTCCACAGCAGAACGAATATACTAGCCACCTCCATTCTACCAAGTACAGTAGATTATATGACCAATACACACATTCATATACGCGTACAAAGTACTCATGCTGTACTGGACTAGAAGGGACAAATGATGTTCAGACTGCGCATTTGTCTTCTTCCAAGTATTTTGCAGTTCCATTGTATTAGCATTTGTTTGTATACCACGCATACAAGCTAGGGCCTGTATGGAATACATGATACAAAACACTGGAATTGGAAGGCATATCTTGAAATCTGAGCAGGAATTGTATAACATAGTTGTTTGGATGCTCCACGGGAGTGTGGATTTTACAGGAAATGATTCCTTAGGAAAAATAAAGATGCATGCTGCATCGGACTTCTCAAAACAAGTAAAAACATGAGGTTTGAGCAAATGTTTAAAATTCCTATGAATTTCAACACCATTTTCATGCACAGATGCAACAAGCAGTAGAACAAAAAGTCCAAACTAAGAAGGTTGTGCAATCCACGTATACTTCAACATCTCCATGAGATGCCAACATGTATTATTCACTCAATTTGCATGTTTGAAGCTTTGTCTTGCCCTTGTTAGTCCGACTGCGTTCTTAGTAGTTGCATCACATAGGTCAGGGTGATAAAAGGTTAATATGATCTAACGCAAAATTACTATTCGTACAATCTCTTTTCTTTATCGTAGACGAGGGCTAGTGTTGATTATGTGTGGAGTTTGACTTCCAAATTTGTTGTGTGTATCATGGTAGGTCAAGTACTCTTTCTGTGAACTACCGAGATCTAGGTTTCGAGCTACAGGGGAATTTCAAATTCTCCCGAGGAAGAAGAACATGGCGTGTTTCAGCTGCTAACCTCCCATTCACCCTCGCAGCTGATCCTATTAGAGCATCTCTACCACACCCGTATAATGCCCTAACCCACAAAATAACCGCCAAAATACGAGTTTACGCGGAAAATGCTGCTTGATCAGACCCCACAAACGCGTCCGACCCGTAAATTTTTTTGCGGGGTGCGGCAAAATTCTCACCCCAACCCGCGAAAACGCTGGTTCTCCCCCTCGCCCCGTCGGCGCCCTGTATATAACGGTAGCGGTTGGTGGTGTGTGTGTTGTGGGGGGGGGGGGGGGCATTTCATCCGCGCTTTTCCCCACCCACCGCCGCCGGGCCACCGCCAACGATTCCGGCCACACCAGCCGTCGGGATCACGCCGGCGGGCCGCTACACGCTCGAGATTGTCATCCATCACTTCCTCCTACCTCGACCGGCCAGAAAGTTGCAGATACATGGCTGTTTGTCGCGGCCGCCGATTTGGCGTTTCCGGCCACCGGTGGCTGCGCCAAGCCATGGATTGGTTGGGGAGCACCCCACGCAGCCTCGACAAAGTCACAGTGCTGCATGCAGATACTGGTTCGTCCTCTATCCGCCGTCATCGATTTGCCGGCAAGGATTCGGCCGGCTGTCGCCCGAGCTCGACGCTCGCGCAGCGGTTCGCCGGCTCGTCGATACCGCTCATACAGTGCGACAACTGGATGCGGACAGTGCTGTGGCTAACATCTAGCATGCCGAACCACCCCGGATGGGTATTCTTCAAATGCTAAAACGACGGGGTATGTTGTTTTCATTCGGCTTTGTCAACCTATTCAGTTCGATTTCGATAACTTATTGAGATGGTCATGTGTGTAGGAAGATGGATGCTCATTTTGGTTTTGGGAAGGAGAATACGTTGATTTATTGAAAGAAAGAAACTTAATAGATGTTCGTGCACTCCTTGGTAGAATTGAGGGTAATGATGCGGCTGCATGTGCAATTAGAGAAGGAACCGGAGGGGAAGCAACATCTACTTCTTTAGAATCAAAGAAGAAGAATGAAAAATGCAAGATCAAGAATCCGCAGAGCAACAACGAATACATAGAGAAGATGTTGGTCCAACTAGTAGGAGCAGTTATGAAAGTTGAATATCTTCTAAAATGCCTAACTATGGTTCTGCTAGAGATGCTTTAACAAGCCAGATGAAACCAACCAATTCCTAGCCAACTATTACAGTGCACGTACGCACATATATATACCAACTAGCCGTTGGAGTCTAGATCCATTCCGGTCATGCTATCCTCCTGGATTTCAACTTGCCTTTCTTGAGCCGGCCCACTGGCCCTTCCTCATTTCGACTTGTTCCCACTGTTTTTGTTGTTGTTGTTGCCGGGTGATATCCTGACATACTGTTCATGCTGCTTTTATTGTTGTTGCCAGGCGATGTCCTGTTCCCGCTGCTTCTGTTGTCGTTGCCGGGCAAGGTCTTGTTCCTACTGCTTCCATTGTCGTTGCCGGGTGATGTCCAGTAACCGAAGGTGGTACGGTTGTTGTCGGGCAGTACACTTGTCGGGTGGTCGTTGCCGAAAGGTGCGCTGACATCCCCCTCCTTGAGTTACGGCCTGTCCTCAAGCCGGAGCCCGAGGAAATTGTTGACGAAGAGAATCAATGCCCTCCCAAGTAGCTTCACGACAGTGAAGAATTACTCCAATGGACGAGATATGATGGCCTTCTTGACGAACTCGACGCTGCAATATTGAAACAGAAACCCACAGACAAGAGAGAGGAGATGGCAATGTTTTCTAGACTGGGATTGCATGTGACACAAAGTTCTTCAGCTGAGAACACATGGAAAATTGGCTGAATTCTGCTCGTAGAAGGTAATTCCAGTCGATATGCAACCTCTCCTTGGATGAGGAGAGTGACGCGACACCACTTGGCCATGCCAATCGATCAGCTCGCCCACCCCACCTTGGCCAAACCAAGCGCTAGCTGATAACCGAACAAGAGTTGGAGCCACCGATCGAGTGCAAAGAGAGGCCAAACTGGTCTAGCTATAGCTCATAGGAGAAGAGCACCGATCGAAGAGAAGTTGAGTTTGTTGACCATCGCGTGTCGACATCCGTTTGTTCCAGAATTTTATAAGGCCCATACAACTTGAAGGACAACTTATGATTAGCCATGTGAATCGCTAAAGATTGCACATAGGGTTGTAACTTGAGAAAAACCTAGTCACTAATTGCAAAGACGTTCTTAGTTCTGTTCTTATATGCCTGATTTTTCATTCTCTGCTGAGTCCTCAACAAATGTTGTTTGATAGATTCTATCACTACCTGTCTATCTTCCAACCACAACTGTAAATCAACTGGGCAATAACATAAGATTCATGGATTCCAAACTGTCTGGGATGCTGGCCATATCTGATTTCAAAAGGAGACTTGCCCACTGCAGAATGCCAATTTGTACCGTAGCAAAATTCACAAAGAGACAACCGCTTACTCCACTTAACTGGATGAGCACTAAGGAAACATCTTAGGAAACACTAATCTATTGATTTACTCTTTCAGTTTGGCCATCAATCTTTGGGTGATATGCAAAGCTCATATTTAACTTAGCGCCTGTTCTAGAAATCAAAATCCTCCAAAATTAACTGGTAAAAATAGGATCTCTATCACAAATAATAAGTCTAGGCATGCCATGTAACTTATAAACATTATCCAGGAACACTTCCGCTACCTTTTGGACATTGAAGGGGTGCTTAAGTGGCATGAAATGGCCCATCTTAGAGAACTTTTCTATGGCCACTAAGATGCAATTATATTGATAGGACACAGGAAGGCCGGAAATCAAATCCATGGTCATAGTATCCCAAGCTTTTCTTGGAATAGGAAGTGGGGAAAGCAAACCTGGGTATTTGACTCTTTCTGGCTTGGTTTTTTGACAAATTAGACAAGATTGCACTTGCAATCTTATGAAGTTCTTCTTGCCCTTCCACTTGAAGTCTTGAAAAATGCCACAATTCTTCTATAAGTAACTAGGAAACCAGAATGTCCACCCACTGGATTTTCATCGAAGGCAGGAAAATTCTTGTGTGCAATTCAGTGTTGCTACCAATACAGATACACTTTTTATATCTAATCAAGCCATTAATGAGCTGGTAAGGAGGTTTTGAAGTTGGGCTCACTATCAATTGTTGCAAAAGTTTCTGTGCTTCCACATCTTTTCAATAACTTTGGATAATATTACCGAGCCATACAGCTTGCAGTGGCAAGTCAAATAGTTCTTGAGTATCAACTGGTCTCTTGGATAAAGCATCCTGAATTGTTCCTTTCTTATACTTGAAGGAAATATGCCCTAGAGGCAATAACAAAGTTGTTATTTATATTTCCTTATATCATGATAAATGTTTATTATTCATGCTAGAATTGTATTAATCGGAAACTTAGTACATGTGTAATACATATACAAATAGTGTCACTAGTATGCCTCTACTTGACTAGCTCGTTAATCAAAGATGGTTAAGTTTCCTAGCCATAGACATGAGTTTTCATTTGGTGAACGGGATCACATCATTAGAGAATGATGTGATTGACTTGACCCATCCATTAGCTTAGCACTTTGATCATTTAGTTTATTGCTATTGCTTTCTCCATAACTTATACATGTTCCCATGACTATGAGATTATGCAACTCCCGAATACCGGAGGAACACTTAGTGTGCTTTCAAACGTCACAACGTAACTGGGTGATTACAAAGATGCTCTACAGGTGTCTCCGATGGTGTTTGTTGAGTTGGCATAGATCGAGATTAGAATTTGTCACTCCGATTGTCGGAGAGGTATCTCTGGGCCCTCTCGATAATGCACATCACTATAAACCTTGCAAGCAATGTGACTAATGAGTTAGTTACGGGATGATGCATTACAGAACGAGTAAAGAGACTTGCCAGTAACGAGATTGAACTAGGTATTGAGATACCGACGATTGAATCTCAGGCAAGTAACATACCGATGACAAAAGGAACAACATATGTTCGTAGAATATGTAGGAGCCAATATGAGCATCCATGTTCCGCTATTGGTTATTGACCGGAAGTGAGTCTCGGTCATGTCTACATAGTTCTCGAACCCGTAGGGTCCGCATGCTTAACCTTCGATGATGATCGGTATTATGAGTTTATGTGTTTTGATGTACCGAAGGTTGTTCGGAGTCCTAGATGTGATCAAGGACATGATGAGGAGTCTCGAAATGGTCGAGACATAGAGATTGATATATTGGTTGACTATATTCGGACACCGGATGAGTTCCGGGGGTCACCGGATATATATCGGAGTGCCGGAAGGGTTATCGGAACCACCGGAGAAGTAATGGGCCTTACTGGGCCTAGGGGAGAGAGAGAGGGGCTGCCAAGGGCTGGCCGCATGCCCCCCATGGGCCTAGTCCGAATTGGACTAGGGAGAGGGGCGACGCCCCCTCCTTCCTTCTCTTCCCCCTCCTTCCTTCTTCTCCTAGTAGGACTAGGAAAGGGGGGAGTCCTACTCCTACTAGGAGGAGGATTCCGCCCCCTTGGCATGCCTATGAGGGCCGGCCGGCCTCCCCCTTGCTTCTTTATATACAAGGGCATGGGGCACCCTAGAACAGACAAGTTGACAGTTGTCTTAGCTGTGTGCGGTGCCCCCCTCCATAGATTTCCACCTCGGTCATATCGTTGTAGTGCTTAGGCGAAGCCCTGCGTCGGTAACTTCATCATCACCGTCATCACGCCGTCGTGCTGACGAAACTCTCCCTCGGCCTCAGCTGGATCAAGAGTACGAGGGATGTCACCGAGCTGAACGTGTGCAGATCACGGAGGTGCCGTACGTTCGGTACTTGATCGGTTGGACCATGAAGACGTTCGAATACATTAACCGCGTTTCATAACGCTTCTGCTTTTGGTCTACGAGGGTACGTAGACATACTCTCCCCCTCTCGTTGCTATGCATCTCCTAGATAGATCTTGCGTGGTCGTAGGATTTTTTTTGAAATACTGCGTTCCCCAACAGTGGCATCCGAACTAGGTCTATGCATAGATGTTATATGCACGAGTAGAACACAAAGGAGTTGTGGGCGTGGGTATATACATATTGCTTGCCGTCACTAGTTGATTCTTGATTCAGCGGTATTGTTGGATGAAGCGGCTCAGACCGACATTACGCGTACGCTTACGCGAGACTGGTTCTACCGACGTGCTTCACACACAGGTGGCTAGTGGGTATCTGTTTCTCCAACTTTAGTTGAATCGGTTTCAATGAATAGGGTTTTTTCTGAAGATCAAAAAGCAATCACTATACTACGTTGTGATTTTTGATGTGTAGGTTAGAACGGTTCTTGCTAAGCCCGTAGCAGCCACATAAAACTTGCAACAACAAAGTAGAGGACGTCTAACTTGTTTTTGCAGGGCATGTTGTGATGTGATATGGTCAAGACGTGATTATATAAATTTTTGTATGAGATGATCATGTTTTGTAACACAGTTATCGGCAACTGGCAGGAGACATATGGTTGTCGCTTTATTGTATGAAATGCAATCGCCATATAATTGCTTTACTTTATCACTAAGCGGTAGCGATAGCCGTAGAAGCAATAGTTGGCAAGACGACAACGATGCTTCGATGGAGATCAAGGTGTCAAGCCGGTGACGATGGTGATCATGACGGTGCTTTGGAGATGGAGATCAAAAGGCACAAGATGATGATGGCCATATCATATCACTTATTTGATTGCATGTGATGTTTATCCTTTATGCATCTTATTTTGCTTAGTACGGCGGTAGCATTATAAGATGATCTCTCACTAAATTTCAAGGTAGAAGTGTTCTCCCTGAGTATGCACCATTGCTACAGTTCGTCGTGCCAATACACCACATGATGATCGGGTGTGATAAGCTCTACGTTCACATACAACGGGTGCAAGCCAGTTTTGCACACACAGAATACTCGGGTTAAACTTGACGAGCCTAGCATATGCAGATATGGCCTCGGAACACTGAGACCGAAAGGTCGAGCATGAATCATATAGTAGATATGGTCAACATAGTGATGTTCATCATTGAAAACTACTCCATCTCACGTGATGATCGGACATGGTTTAGTTGATATGGATCACGTGATCACTTAGATGATTAGAGGGATGTCTATCTAAGTGGGAGTTCTTAAGTAATATGATTAATTGAACCTTAATTTATCATGAACTTAGTACGTGATAGTATTTTGCATGTCTATATTGTTGTAGATAAATGGCCCATGCTATTGTTCCGTTGAATTTTAATGCGTTCCTAGAGAAAGCTAAGTTGAAAGATGATGGTAGCAACTACACAGACTGGGTCCGTAACTTGAGGATTATCCTCATTGCTGCACAGAAGAATTATGTCCTGGAAGCACCGCTAGGTGCCAACTGAAGGAAATATGCCCTAGAGGCAATAATAAAGTTATTATTTATTTCCTTATATCATGATAAAAGTTTATTATTCATGCTAGAATTGTATTAACCGGAAACATAATACATGTGTGAATACATAGACAAACAGAGTGTCACTAGTATGCCTCTACTTGACTAGCTCGTTAATCAAATATGGTTATGTTTCCTAACCATGGACAAAAGAGTTGTCATTTGATTAACGGGATCACATCATTAGTTGAATGATCTGATTGACATGACCCATTCCATTAGCTTAGCATCCGATCGTTTAGTATGTTGCTATTGCTTTCTTCATGACTTATACATGTTCCTATGACTATGAGATTATGTAACTCCCGTGTGCCGGAGGAACACTTTGTGTGCTACCAAACGTCACAACGTAACTGGGTGATTATAAAGGTGCTCTACAGGTGTCTTCAAAGGTACATGTTGGGTTGACGTATTTCAGGATTAGGATTTGTCACTCCGATCGTCGGAGAGGTATCTCTGGGCCCTCTCGGTAATGCACATCACTTGAAGCCTTGCAAGCATTGCAACTAATGAGTTAGTTGCGGGATGATGTATTACGGAACGAGTAAAGAGACTTGCCGACAACGATATTGAACTAGGTATTGGATACTGACGATCGAATCTCGGGCAAGTAACATACCGATGACAAAGGGAACAACGTATGTTGTTATGCGGTCTGGCCGATAAAAGATCTTCGTAGAAAATGTAGGAACCAATATGGGCATCCAGGTCCCGCTATTGGTTATTGACCGGAGACGTGTCTCGGTCATGTCTACATTGTTCTCGAACCCGTAGGGTCCGCACGCTTAAGGTTACGATGACAGTTATATTATGAGTTTATGCATTTTGATGTACCGAAGGTTGTTCGGAGTCCCGGATGTGATCACGGACATGACGAGGAGTCTCGAAATGGTCGAGACATAAAGATTGATATATTGGAAGCCTATATTTGGATATCGGAAGTATTTCGGGTGAAATCGGGATTTTACCAGAGTACCGGGAGGTTACCGGAACCCCCCGGGAGGTACATGGGCCTTAATGGGCCTTAGTGGAAGAAGAGGAGAGGTGGCCAAGGCTGGGCCGCGCGCCCCTGCCCCCTAGTCCGAATAGGACAAGGAGAGAGGGGGCCGGCGCCCCCTCCTTCTCTCTCTCTCCGTTCCCACCTCGCGAATCCTATTCCAACTAGGATTGGGGGAGAAGTCCTACTCCCGGAGGGAGTAGGACTCCTCCTGGCGCACCCTATGGTGGCCGGCCGGCCTCCCCCTCTTGAACCTTTATATACGGAGGTAGGGGCACCCCAAGAGACACAAGTTGATCCACGTGATCATATTCTTAGCCGTGTGCGGCGCCCCCTTCCACCATAGTCCTCGATAATATTGTAGCGGTGCTTAGGTGAAGCCCTGCGACAGTAGTACATCAAGATCGTCACAATGTCGTCGTGCTGACGGAACTCTTCCCCGACACTTTGCTGGATCAGAGTCCGGGGATCGTCATCAAGCTGAACGTGTGCTAGAACTCAGAGGTGCCGTAGTTTCGGTGCTTGATCGGTCGGGCCGTGGAGACGTATCACTACATCAACCAAATGCTTCCGTTGTCGATCTACAAGGGTACGTAGATCACACTCTCCCCTCTCGTTGCTATGCATCACCATGATCTTGCGTGTGCGTAGGAATTTTTTTGAAATTACTACGTTCCCCAACACCAACCCCGCTGCAGGAGCAACTCCAGATGTTATGAACACCTGGCAAAGCAAAGCTGATGACTACTTGATAGTTCAGTGTGCCATGCTTTACATCTTAGAACCGGGACTTCAACGACGTTTTGAACGTCATGGAGCATATGAGATGTTCCAGGAGTTGAAGTTAATATTTCAAGCAAATGCCCAGATTGAGAGATATGAAGTCTCCAATAAGTTCTACAACTGCAAAATGGAGGAGAATAGTTATGTCAGTGAACACATACTCATAATGTCTGGGTACCATAATCACTTGACCCAGTTGGGAGTTAATCTTCCGGTTGATAGTGTCATTGACATAGTTCTTCAATCACTGCCACCAAGCTACAAAGGCTTCGTGATGAACTATAATATGCAAGGGACGGATAAGACAATTCCCGAGCTCTTCGCGATGATAAAAGCTACGGAGGTAGAAATCAAGAAGGAGCATCAAGTGTTGATGGTCAACAAGACCACCAGTTTTAAGAAGAAGGGCAAAGGGAAGAAGGGGAACTTCAAGAAGAACGGCAAGCAAGTTGCTGCTCAAGTGAAGAAGCCCAAGTATGGACCTAAGCCTAAGACTGAGTGCTTCTACTGCAAAGGGATTGGTCACTGGAAGCGGAACTGCCCCAAGTGTTTGGCGGATAAGAAGAATGGCAAAGTGAAAGGTATATTTGATATACATGTTATTGATGTGTACCTTACTAATGCTCGCAGTAGTGCATGGGTTTTTGATACCGGTTCTGTTGCTAATATTTGCAACTCGAAACAGGGGCTACGGATTAAGCGAAGATTGGCTAAGGACGAGGTGACGATGCGCGTGGGAAATGGTTCCGAAGTCAATGTGATCGCCGTCTGCACGCTACCTCTACATCTACCTTCGGGATTAGTTTAGACCTGAATAATTGTTATTTGGTGCCAGCGTTAAGCATGAACATTATATCTGGATCTTGTTTGATGCGAGACGGTTATTCATTTAAATCAGAGAATAATGGTTGTTCTATTTATATGAGTAATATCTTTTATGGTCATGCACCCTTGATGAGTGGTCTATTTTTACTAAATCTTGATAGTAGTGATACACATATTCATAGCACTGAAGCCAAAAGATATAAGTTTAATAATGATAGTGCAACTTATTTGTGGCACTACCGTTTAGGTCATATTGGTGTAAAGCGCATGAAGAAACTCCATACTGATGGGCTTTTGGAATCACTTGATGCTTGCGAACCATGCCTTATGGGAAAGATGACTAAGACTCCGTTCTCCGGAACAATGGAACAAGCAACAGACTTATTGGAAATAATACATACTGATGTATGCGGTCCAATGAGTGTTGATGCTCGTGGCGGGTATCGTTATTTTCCGACCTTCACAGATGATTTGAGCAGATATGGGTATATCTACTTGATGAAACATAAGTCTGAAACATTTGAAAAGTTCAAAGAATTTCAGAGTGAAGTGGAAAATCATCGTAACAAGAAAATAAAGTTTCTACGATCCGATCGCAGAGGAGAATATTTGAGTTATGAGTTTGGTCTTCATTTGAAACAATGCAGAATAGTTTCGCAACTCATGCCACCTGGAATACCACATCATAATGGTGTGTCCGAACATCGTAACTGCACTTTATTAGAGATGGTGCGTTCTATGATGTCTCTTACTGATTTACCGCTATCGTTTTGGGGTTATGCTTTAGAGACGGCTGCATTCACGTTATATAGGGCACCATCGAAATCCGTTGAGACGACACTTAAGAACTGTGGTTTGGCAAGAAACCCAAGTTGTCATTTCTTGAAGTTTGGGGCTGCAATGCTTATCTGAAAAAGCTTCAACTTGATAAGCTCGAACCCAAATCGAAGAAATGTGTCTTCATAGGATACCCAAAAGAAACTGTTGGGTACACCTTCTGTCACAGATCCGAAGGCAAGATATTCGTTGCTAAGAAGGGATCCTTTCTAGAGGAGTTTCTCTCGAAAGAAGTGTGTGGGAGGAAAGTAGAACTTGATGAGGTAACTGTACCTGCTCCCTTATTGGAAAGTAGTTCATCACAGAAATCAGTTCTAGTGATTCCTACACCAGTAAGTGAGGAAGCTAATGATGATGATCATGAAACTTCTGATCAAGTTACTACCGAACCTCGTAAGTCAACCAGAGTAAGATCTGCACCAGAGTGGTATGGTAATCCTGTTCTGGAGGTCATGTTACTTGACCATGACGAACCTACGAACTATGAGGAAGCGATGATGAGCCCAAATTCCGCGAAATGGCTTGAGGCCATGAAAACTGAGATGGGATCCATGTATGAGAACAAAGTGTGGGCTTTGGTTGACTTGCCCGATGATCGACAAGCCATAGAGAATAAATGGATCTTCGAGAAGAAGACTGACGCTGACGGTAACATTACGGTCTACAAAGCTCGACTTGTTGCGAAAGGTTTTCGACAAGTTCAAGGAGTTGACTACGATGAGACCTTCTCACCCATAGTGATGCTTAAGTCCGTCCGAATCATGTTAGGAATTGCCGCATTTTATGATTATGAAATTTGGCAAATGGATGTCAAAACTGCATTCCTTAATGGATATCTTAAAGAAGAGTTGTATATGATGCAACCAGAAGGTTTTATCGATCCAAAAGGTGCTAACAAAATGTGCAAGATCCAACGATCCATTTATGGACTAGTGCACGCCTCTCGGAGTTGGAATATATGCTTTGATAGTGTGATCAAAGCATATGGTTTTATACAGACTTTTGGAGAAGCCTGTATTTACAAGAAAGTGAGTGGGAGCTCTGTAGCATTTCTGATATTATATGTGGATGACATATTGTGGATCGGAAATGATACTAAATTTCTGAATAGCATAAAGGATACTTGAATAAGAATTTTTCAATGAAAGACCTCGGCGAAGCTGCTTATATATTGGGCATCAAGATCTATATAGATAGATCAAGACGCTTTGATGAGGACATAACTACCTTGGATACGACCAAAAATATTGCATACATGCATATTTGTCAGGTGATTTCTAGTGCAAACTATTCAATAATCTAGTTATGTTATCCAGAACAAAAATACTTCATACACTTTTGTGTTTTGTCTAATTGCAGGTGTATGGGACATTTGTACAATCCCCAAATGAAGATAAGGGAAAAGGAGAAGTTTAGGTTCTGTTCAAAAGTTCTCTCATGTCACTTTTGAGCCAAGAGATGATATAGTCCAAGTCTCTCACGTTCTGGATTCAGATTCGGACTGCACAGACATACCTGACTCAAAACGACAACAACTTTTTCATACGGACTCTGAATTGGGTGATTTTTTTATTGGAAAGTAGATTTCGTGCTCTTTCCAACCCAATTGGATTCACCTTCAAATTCATCCGAAGCGTTGAGATATCGACGAAACAATCTGCCGATGCAGCAGAATCCGAGTCAAACAACAAGTCCAAAGGTGTTGCATCACCTCCACTTGGGCCCATGAGCCTTGTACGACCTAGGGTTAGTTTTAGGCTGCCTTGGGACGTCCTCCCACCTCCTTGGCTGCCACCCCTTGCTCGTATATAAGTAGATCCATCTAGTAGCTTTTTCCTTGGGATTTGTTTAGTTAAAAGTTAGCCAACGCAACTTTGTGTACTTCGTTTGTGTCCAATGACCAGACCAAGACCGCTTCCGGATCCCCACCTTTATCAATACTACATCTATATTCGCAATATTCAGATTACAATCTCAGTTTCTTGCTTGTTCTTCGTTTGCTCGCAGGAAATAGACCCTCGTGGTCAGGTTGATCGTGCTCCGGCGTGGTCAATAACCCTCGGAAGTTGGTTTAGCGATTGCTAAGGCGCGACGTCTTCGCACGTTCGTAGTCGGATCGTCAAAGTCGACTCCCACAGAAAACGATACCTATCTCATCGAAACATCGGGATACCTATGCCTCTATCAAGTGGTATCAGAGCTACGTGCAACCACCAGCACCAGCACCACCAGTTCGTCCTCAGGTATATCATCGCAACAGTAGGGCTGCACTACCACATGAGGTATGAGATCATGACCATCTTCCTAAACTGAAATTGAATATTTCACCATTTGAGGGTAGATATGTTCCTGATATATATCTTACTTGGGAGTTAGAAACTAAACAATGTTTTACATGTTTACAATATCCTGATGAGAGACGTGTTCCTGCTGCTGTTTGTACTTTCACTAGCTTCGCATGTGTTTGGTGGACTGAACATTGTAGATTATATCCTATTCTAGCTACTCGGGCTGCTTTGAAAACTGCTATGCATACTCATTGGGTTCCACCATATTATCAACGTGAATTACTTAAAAATTGCAGCGTTTAAGACAAGGAATTTTTTTGTAGAAGAATATTATCAAGAATTACAAACTGGCATGATTAGATGTGGTATTGTTGAGGAGAATGAAGCTATGCTTGCACGTTTTATGGGTGGGCTAAATAGAGAGATTCAGACCATTCTAGAGTATAAGGAGTATACTAATATCACTCGTTTATTCCATCTTGCTTGTAAAGCTGAACGTGAAGTGCAGGATCGACAGGCATTGGTGCGAACTAACTTTTCTGCAGGTCAATCTTCATCATGGACACCACGTGCATCCTCTACTTCCACTACACCAGCACCTCCATCAGGTGCCACCTCCAGCTATGATACAAGAAAGAAGGCATAACCACCACTATCTGCCAAGAGCACACCTGCCGGGCCTGCGCAGAGCTCTTCTTCTTCCATGGCATCAACAGGGCACACAAGTGATATTATTTGTCGTCGTTGTAAGTGAAGAGGACATTTTGCGAGTGAATGCAAATCTCAGTGTGTGATGATTGATACCGAGGATGGTGGGTATGAGTCCGCTAGTGACTATGATGATGAGACTTTGGCTCTTATTACACGTGAAGAACACGGTGGAGATGATTCTGATCATGAGACGCAATACATGGCTACTGAAGATGCTGATAGGTATGAATGTTTAGTTTCTCAACGTGTTTTGGGTGTGTAGGTTACACAAGCTGAGCAAAATTAGAGGCATAATTTGTTCCATACAAAGGGAGTTGTGAAGGAACGTTCTGTTTGCGTCATCATAGATGGAGGGAGCTGCAATAACTTGGCTAGCATGGAGATGGTGGAGAAGCTATCTCTCACCATAAGACCACATCCACATCCTTACTACATCCAATGGTTCAACAACAACGGCAAGGTTAAGGTAACACGTATTGTTCGTGTGCATTTTAGTATCTCTACATATGCTGATTATGTTGATTGTGATGTGGTACCTATGCAAGCATGTTCCTTATTACTTGGTAGACCATCGCAATTTGATAAAAATTCTATACACCATGGTAGAAATAATCAGTGTACTCTTGTTCATAAGGATAGCCATATTACTTTGCTTCCTATGACTCCTGAATCCATTTTGAAAGATGATATTAATAGAGCTAATAAAGCAAAACAGGAGAAAAATAAGAGTGAAAATTAGATTGTGGCAAAAGAATTTGAGCAACAAATGAAACCTAATAATAAACCATCTAGTGTTGCTTCTGAAATTAAATTGAAAAGTGCATGTTTACTTGCCACAAAATCTGATATTGATGAGCTAGATTTCAGCAAATTTGTTTGCTATGCTTTTGTGTGCAAAGAGGCATTATTTTCATTCGAGGACGTGCCTTCCTCTTTGCCCCCTGCTGTCACTAACATTTTGCAGGAGTTCGCTGACGTCTTCCCACAAGATGCGCCACCGGGATTACCACCTATTCGACGGATTAAGCATCAAATTGACTTAATTCCCGGTGCATCGCTACCCAACTGTGCACCATACCGTACCAATCCAGAGGAGACGAAGGAGATTATGTGTCAAGTATAGGAGCTGCTCGACAAAGGTTACATACGCGAATCTCTTAGTCCTTGTGCTATTCCTATTATACTAGTGCCTAAAAAGGATGGTACGTCGCGTATGTGTGTTGATTGTAGAGGCATTAATAATATTACTATTTTTTATCGTCATCCTATTCCTAGGCTAGATGATATGCTCGATGAATTGAGTGGCTCTACAAATTTCTCCAAAGTTGATTTGCGTAGTGGATACCATCAAATTCGTATGAAATTGGGAGATGGATGGAAAACAACATTTAAAACTAAGTTTGGTGTATATGAGTGGTTAGTCATGCCTTTTGGGCTAACTAATGCACCTAGTACTTTCATGAGACTAATGAACGAAGTTTTACGTGCTTTCATTGGACGATTTGTGGTAGTCTATTTTGATGATATACTGATTTATAGCAAATCTTTGGAGGAACATTTGGAACATTTACGTGCTGTTTTTATTGCTCTACGTGATGCACGTTTGTTTGGTAACCTTGGGAAGTGCACCTTCTGCACCGACCGAGTATCTTTTCTTGGCTATGTTGTTACTCCATAGGGAATTGAAGTTGATAAAGCTAAGATTGAAGCTATTGAGAGTTGGCCGCAGCCCAAAACGGTCACACAAGTGAGAAGTTTTCTTGGCCTCGCTAGATTCTATAGGCGTTTTGTGAGAGATTTCAGCACCATTGCTGCATCTCTCAATGAGCTTACAAAGAAGGATGTGCCTTTTGTTTGGAGTACCACACAGGAAGAAGCCTTCACGGTATTGAAAGATAAGTTGACACATGCTCCTTTACTCCAACTTCCTGATTTTAATAAGACTTTTGAGCTTGAATGTGATGCTAGTGGAATTGGATTAGGAGGTGTGCTATTACAAGATGGCAAACCTGTTGCATACTTTTCTGAAAAATTGAGTGGGCCTAGTCTGAATTATTCTACTTATGATAAAGAATTATATGCTCTTGTTCGGACTTTAGAGACATGGCAACATTATTTATGGCCCAAAGAATTTGTTATACATTCTGATCATGAATCTTTGAAACATATTAAAAGTCAAGCTAAACTGAATCGTAGACATGCTAAATGGGTTGAATTCATTGAGACTTTCCCTTATGTTATTAAGCACAAGAAGGGTAAAGAAAATGTTATTGCTGATGCATTGTCTCGTCGCTATACTATGCTTTCACAACTTGACTTCAAAATATTTGGTTTGGAGACCATCAAAGATCAATAGGTGCATGATGTTGATTTTAAAGACTTAATGCATAATTGTAAATAAGGAAGAACGTGGAACAAGTTCGTCGTTAATGATGGATTTGTGTTTCGTGCTAACATGCTATGCATTCCAGCTAGCTCCGTTCGTCTTTTGTTGTTGCAGGAGGTGCATGGAGGAGGACTAATGGGACACTTTGGCGTGAAGAAGACGGAGGCCGTACTTGCTACACATTTCTTTTGGCCAAAGATGAGACGGGATGTTGAGCGTTTTGTTGCTCGCTGCACTACATGTCAAAAAGCTAAGTCAAGACTCAATCCTCATGGTTTTTATATGCCTTTGCCTGTACCTAGTGTTCTTTGGGAGGATATATCTATGGACTTGTTTTAGGTTTACCTCGAACAAAGAAGGGGAGGGATAGCATATTTGTTGTCGTGGATAGGTTCTCGAAAATGGCACACTTTATACCATGTCATAAAAGCGATGATGCTATTAATGTTGCTGATTTGTTCTTTCGTGAAATTATTCGCTTGCATGGTGTGACAAATAATATTGTTTCAGATCGTGACACTAAATTTCTTAGCCACT
The DNA here is from genome assembly GCF_056163025.1 of Triticum urartu. Classification (NCBI taxonomy): domain Eukaryota; kingdom Viridiplantae; phylum Streptophyta; class Magnoliopsida; order Poales; family Poaceae; genus Triticum; species Triticum urartu. The sequence goes on from NC_141875.1 coordinate 330,845,417, forward strand.
TTTGGAGATGTTTATGGGCTAAGTTGGGGACTAAACTGCTTTTTAGTACTACTTGCCACCCCCAAACTGATGGACAAACTGAAGTAGTCAATAGAACATTGTCTACTATGCTTAGGGATGTTTTGAATAATAATAAGAAAATGTGGGAAGTATGCTTGCCTCATATTGAATTTGCTTATAATCGTTCATTGCATTCTACTACTAAGATGTGCCCTTTTGAAATTGTTTATGGTTTCCTACCTCATGCACCTATTGATTTGTTGCCTCTTCCATCTTCGGAGAAGGTTAATTTTGATGCTAAAGAACGTGCTAAATTGATTTTAAAAATGCATGAGTTAACTAAGGACAACATTGAGCGTATGAATGCTAAATATAAACTTGCTGGAGATAAGGGTAGAAAACATGTTGTGTTTGCACCTGGAGATCTTGTTTGGTTACATTTGCGTAAGGATAGATTTCCTAATTTGCACAAATCAAAGCTAATGCCACGTGCTGATGGTCCTTTTAAGGTGTTACAGAAAATAAATGATAATGCATATAAACTTGAGCTGCCTGCAGATTTTGGGGTTAGTCCCACTTTTAACATTGCAGATTTGAAGCCTTATTTGGGTGAGGAAGATGAGCTTTCGTCGAGGACGACTTCATTTCAAGAAGGGGAGGATGATGAGGACATCAATACCATTGTTACACCCACAGCCCCTGATGCTATACATACTGGACCAATTACTAGAGCTCGCGCACGCCAATTGAATTATCAGGTACTTTCGTTTCTTGGTAAGGATTCTAATGTTCATGAGAATATGATGCTGCCTAATTTGGATACATTTGTTTTGCTTACAAATGAAGGGCCTAGCTGGGACAAGAAAGATGAACCTTGGAGCAAGTTCAAGCATGGAGATGATGGCATGCGCAAGGGGAACAAGAACGAAGTTACAAGTGATGCTTCCAGGACTTTGAAGCCACCATAATGAGTTCATGAAGCCTTGGATGAAATATACAAGATGCCACTTCATAAATTTCGTCCAGAGGCTATTCTAGGTGCTGCGTCACCTTATTTTTGGGCCATGCCCATGTAATTTCGAAATACTTGATTATAGGAAGTTTTTAGAGTCCGTATGTGTGGGGAAACAAGAGTTAGGGTTGGTTTCGGACCCCTCCTCCAAGGGCCACGAAATTCCCCCCTCTCTTCTCCATATATACATCCCTTAGGGCATCGTTTATACTTTGGGTTTTGTTTAGATTAAAAGTTCGCCATAGCTGCAACTTCGCGTACTTCGTTTATGTCCAACGACCAGACCAAGACCGCTTCTGGATCCCCACCTTTATCAATACTACATCTATATTCGCAATATTCAGATTGCATTATCATATTCTTGCTTGTTCTTCGATTGCGTGCAGGAATAGACCTTCATGGTCAGGCTGATCGTGCATCCAGCATCATTGGTAACCTCAGGGGATTGGTTTAGTGATTGCTAAGGCGCGGCATCTTCGCACGTTCGTAGTCGGATCGTCAAAGTCGACTCCCACAGAAAATGATAGTTATCATCTCATCGAAATATCGGGACACCCTCGCCTCTATCACGCTTAATTGGAATTTCACGAAGCACATACCTTGATAAAGTTTTGAAGAAAGTTCAAAATGGATCAAGCAAAGAAAGGGTTCTTGCCTATGTAACAAGGTGTGAACTTGAGTCAGACTCAATGCCTGACCACTGCAGACGATAGAGAGAAAATGGAAGTCATTCCCTATGCTTCAGCCATAGGTTCTATCATGTATGCAATGCTGTGTACCAGACCTGATGTGTGCCTTGCTATTAGTTTAGCGGGGAGGTACCAAACTAATCCAGGAGTGGATCACTGGACAGCGGTCAAGAACATCCTGAAATACCTGAAAAGGACTAAGGATATGTTTCTCGTTTATGGAGGTGACAAAGAGCTTGTCATAAACGGTTGTGTCAATGCAAGCTTTGACACTGATCCGGATGACTCTAAGTCACAAACCGGACACGTATTTTTATTGCATGGTGGAGCTGTCAGTTGGTGCAGTTCTAAGCAAAGCGTCGTGGCGGGATCTACGTGTGAAGCAGAATATGGAGTCTGGATGAAGGAGTTCATATCCGATCTAGGTGTCATACCTAGTGCATCGGGTCCAATGAAAATCTTTTGTGACAATACTAGTGCAATTGCCTTGGCAAAGGAATCCATATTTCACAAGAGAATCAAGCACATCAAGAGACACTTCAATTCCATCCGCGATCAAGTCAAGGAGGGATACATAGAGATTTGCAAGATACATACGAATCTGAATGTTGCAGACCCGTTGACTAAGCCTCTCTCACGAGCAAAACATGATCAGCACCAAGACTCCATGGGTGTTAGAATCATTACAATGCAATCTAGATTATTGACTCTAGTGCAAGTGGGAGACTAAAGGAAATATGCCCTAGAGGCAATAACAAAGTTGTTATTTATATTTCCTTATATCATGATAAATGTTTATTATTCATGCTAGAATTGTATTAACCGGAAACTTAGTACATGTGTGAATACATAGAGAAACAAAGTGTCAGTAGTATGCCTCTACTTGACTAGCTCGTTAATCAAAGATGGTTAAGTTTCCTAGCCATAGACATGAGTTGCCATTTGATGAACGGGACCATATCATTAAAGAATGATGTGATTGTAACGCCCACGATGCGGCTATATCTCCCACATGTCGAAGCACAACTTAGAGGCATAACCGCATTGTAAGCAATGTCGCAAGAGGGGTAATCATTACACAACCCATGTACTGAATAAGGAAAGAGATACATAGTTGGCTTACAATCGCCACTTCACACAATACATGAATAAAGCATTACAACATCCAGATACAATCAAGGTCCGACTACGGAACCAAAATAAAAGAAGACTACCCCTAATGCTACAGATCCCCGATCGCCCCAACTGGGCTCCACTACTGATCAACTGGAAACGAAACAACACAACGAACAAGGTCTTCATCGAGCTCCTCCTTGAGCTCAGTTGCGTCACCTGCATGGTATCATCGGCACCTGCAAGCTGGTTTTGGAAGTAATCTGTGAGCCACGGGGACTCAACAATCTCACACCCTCGCGATCAAGACTATTTAAGCTTATGGGTAGGGAAAAGGTATGTGAGGTGGAGCTGCAACAAGCACTAGCATATATGGTGGCTAACATACGCAAAAGAGAGCGAGAAGAGAAGGCAACGCACGGTCGAGAAACTATGATCAAGAAGTGATCCTAGAATGACCTACGCCAAGCATAACTCCAACACCGTGTTCACTTCCCGAACTCCGCCGAAAAGAGACCATCACGGTTACACACGCGGTTGATGCATTTTAATTAAGATAAGTTTCTACAACCAGATATTAACAAATTCCCATCAGCCCATAACCATGGGCACGGTTTCGAAAGATCATATCCCTGCAGGGGTGTCCCAACTTAGCCCATCACAAGCTCTCACGGTCAACAAAGGATATTCCTTCTCCCAAGACAATCCGATCAGACTCGGCATCCTGGTTACAAGACATCTCGACAATGGTAAAACAAGTCCAGCAACACCACCTGAATGTGCCGACAAATCCCGATAGGAGCTGCACATATCTCGTTCTTAGGGCACACCGGATAAGCAATCCGTACAACTAAAACCAGCCCTCGAGTTTCCCCGAGGTGGCGCTGCAAGGGGCTCTAGTTTGGACCAACACTCAGAGGAGCACTGGCCCGGGGGGTTTACTAAAGATGACCCTTGAGTCCGCGGAACCCAAGGGAAAAAAGGCTAGGTGGCGAATGGTAAAACCAATGTTGGGCATTGCTGGAGGAGTTTTATTCAAGGCGAACTGTCAAGGGATTCCCATTATAACCCAACCGTGTAAGGAACGCAAAATCAAGGAACATAACACCGGTATGACAGAAACTAGGGCGGCAAGAGTGGAACAAAACACCAGGCATAAGGCTGAGCCTTCCACCCTTTACCAAGTATATAGATGCATTAATTAAATAAGATATATTGTGATATCCCAACAAAATATCCATGTTCCAACAAGGAACAAACTCCAATCTTCACCTGCAACTAGCAACGCTATAAGAGGGGCTGGGCAAAGCGGTAACATAGCCAAACAACGGTTTGCTAGGACAAGGTGGGTTAGAGGCTTGACATGGCAATATGGGAGGCATGATAAGCAAGTGGTAGGTATCGTAGCATAGGCATAGCAATAGAGCGAGCAACTAGCAAGCAAAGATAGAAGTGATTTCGAGGGTATGGTCATCTTGCCTGAAATCCCACAAGGAAGAAGAACGAGTCCATGAAGAATACAAGCGGATGAAGTCGAACGAATCCTCACAAACGTGACGTTATCAGAACCAACCTGAAGAAGCAACACCGGAAAGAAGCACACAACATAGTAAACACCCACACATGAACATGGCATGATGCACAATCGAGTATGATGCATGTCTGGTTTAAATATGCATGACATGGCAAAGTGCACAAACAATCCTACAAATTAAGTAGAGCTCAATATGCAACGAGTTGCATATTGACGGAACACCACATGACTTATTTAGTTCGATCTCGTTTATGTACTCAACAATATTAAATGTTGATTAACATGGCAAGAGGTGAAGCAAAGTAAAACTACCTGTCTAGGCAAGTTTAAATGAGGCCGGAACAACAAGCAACAAGTCCGGAAAATCCTCATGTGCTTATTTCAAAGTTGGTACTGTTCTACCCTATGCACAATTTTAGAGTTGTTAAACATGCAAAGTAAGGTCACCATGATAATCTATGCATTTTTCCACCCCATTTACATATAAAGTTTATTAAGTTTGGAGCTACGGTTATTTAGTTATGAAATATAGCATTTTAGCATGACATATGAGAAAATTTGACCAAACAACATTTTAGACATTTTAAACATGATTGAAAATGGCATATTATTAATCTACACAAAATTCTAAGCAAGTTTCATATATTAAGTTTTTACATGTGATGCTTAGTTTGTGAGTTTAAATATGCATGAAGTTCAAGGGGTTTTCTACAAATCTGCACTCTCTGAAATATTAGGAAAATCCTCCTGAACTGAAAAAAAAACACAACGGGCCGGAAATTGAACTGGCCCAATAGGCACCAAGGGCTGGAGGGGGTGCTGGTCACCCATGGGCCTCTTGGGCCGGCATCTGGGCTGGGGCGTGGTCAACGCACAACGAGCGTGGCTGTGCCCGTTCGTTCGAAGCAGGGGCCATGGCCACCCTGGTTCGTTGTTGCCAGCGAGGTAGATGGCCGGCACGGGCTTGTGGGCATGGGGGAAGGCACAGCTCCGGCAAGCAGGGGCCGGAGACGGCACGACAGAGCGGCTTGCGGAGGCACTGGGGACTCTGGCAAGTGACGGGGAGGTCAGCAGGAGGTGGGATGAGCAGGACGGAGAGGAGGCAGCAGGCAGGGAACACGGCGACTTGGCTCAGAACTTGCCGGATCCAAGATGGAAGGAGGCGCAGACATCGGGGATGGGTGGATCCGGTGCGAGGGGGGACTTGGCGAGGCTCGACGACACGGGACGGTGGCCATGGCGCCATGCCAACCGGGGCGAGCTTCTCTTGCTCCTGTACCTGGCGAGAGAGAGAGAGAAATAGAGAGGTCAGGGATGAAGGAAATATGCCCTAGAGGCAATAATAAAATTATTATTTATTTCCTTATATCATGATAAATGTTTATTATTCATGCTAGAATTGTATTAACCGGAAACATAATACATGTATGAATACATAGACAAACAGAGTGTCACTAGTATGCCTCTACTTGACTAGCTCGTTGATCAAAGATGGTTATGTTTCCTAACCATAGACATGAGTTGTCATTTGATTAATGGGATCACATCATTAGGAGAATGATGTGATTGACTTGACCCATTCCGTTAGCATAGCACTTGATCGTTTAATTTGTTGCTATTGCTTTCTTCATGACTTATACATGTTCCTATGACTATGAGATTATGCAACTCGCATTTACCGGAGGAACACTTTGTGTGCTACCAAACGTCACAACATAACTGGGTGATTATAAAGGTGCTCTACAGGTGTCTCCGAAGGTACTTGTTGGGTTGGCATATTTCGAGATTAGGATTTGTCACTCCGATTGTCGGAGAGGTATCTCTAGGGCCCTCTCGGTAATGCACATCACTTATGCCTTGCAAGCATTGCAACTAATGAGTTAGTTGCAGGATGATGTATTACGGAACGAGTAAAGAGACTTGCCGGTAACGAGATTGAACTAGGTATTGAGAAACCAACGATCGAATCTCGGGCAAGTAACATACCGATGACAAAGGGAACAACGTATGTTGTTATGTGGTCTGACCGATAAAGATCTTCGTAGAATATGTGGGAGCCAATATGAGCATCCAGGTTCCGCTGTTGGTTATTAACGAGAGACGTGTTATATTGTTCTCAAACCCGTAGGGTCCGCACGCTTAAGGTTTCGATGACAGTTATATTATGAGTTTATGAGTTTTGATGTACCGAAGGAGTTCGGAGTCCCGGTAGATCGGGGACATGACGAGGAGTCTCGAACTGGTCGAGACGTAAAGATCGATATATTGGACGACTATATTCGGACATCGGAAAGATTCTGAGTGATTCGGGTATTTTTCGGAGTACCGGAGAGTTATGGGAATTCGCCGGGGAGTATATGGGCCTTATTGGGCCATACGGGAATAGAGGAGAGAGGCCAAAAGGAAGGAGGCGCGCGCCCCCCCTCTGGTCCGAATTGGACAAGGGGTGCAGCCCACTTTTCCTTGTTCCTCTCCCCCTCTTTCCTTCTCTCATACTCCAACAAGGGAAGGAGAAGTCCTACTCCTGGTGGGAGTAGGACTCCCCCCTTGGCGCGCCCTCCTCCTAGGCCGGCCGCCTCCCTCCCTTGCTCCTTTATATACGGGGGCAGGGGGCACCCCATAGACACAACAATTGATCATTGATCTCTTGGCCGTGCCCCCCCCCCCCACCATAATCCTCGATAATATTGTAGCGGTGCTTAGGTGAAGCCCTGCGACGGTAGAACATCAAGATCGTCACCACGCCGTCGTGCTGACGGAACTCTTCCCCGACATTCTGCTGGATCGGAGTCCGGGGATCGTCATCGAGCTGAACGTGTGCTAGAACCCGGAGGTGCCGTAGTTTCGGTGCTTGGTCGGTCGGGCCGTGAAGACGTACGACTACATCAACCGCGTTGTTATAACGCTTCCACTTTCGGTCTACGAGGGTACATGGACAACACTCTCCCCTCTCGTTGCTATGCATCACCATGATCTTGCGTGTGCGTTGGATTTTTTTTTGAAATTGCTACGTTCCCCAACAGTGGCATCCGAGCCAGGTTTTATGCGTTGATGTAATATGCACGAGTGGAACACAAGTGAGTTGTGGGCAATATAAGTCATACTGCTTACCAGCATGTCACACTTTGGTTCGGCGGTATTGTTGGATGAAGCGGCTCGGACCGACATTACGCGTACGCTTACGCGAGACTGGTTTTACCACCGTGCTATGCACACAGGTGACTAGCGGGTGTCAGTTTCTCTAACTTTAGTTGAACCGAGTGTGGCTACGCCCAGTCCTTGAGAAGGTTAAAACAGCACCAACTTGACAAACTATCGTTGTGGTTTTGATGAGTAGGTAAGAACGGTTCTTGCTAAGCCCGTAGCAGCCACGTAAAACTTGCAACAACAAAGTAGAGGACGTCTAACTTGTTTTTGCAGGGCATGTTGTGATGTGATATGGTCAAGACGTGATGAGATATAAGTTGTTGTATAAGATGATCATGTTTTGTTGAAGTTATCGGCAACTGGCAGAAGCCTTATGGACGTCTCTTTATTGCATAAGATGCAAGCGCCAAATAATTGCTTTACAATTATCGCTATGCGATAGCAATAGTTGCAAGAGCAATAGTTGGTGAGACGACCATGTGATGACACATTGATATAGATCAAGATGATGGAGATCATGGTGTCATGCCGATGACGATGGAAATCATGACGATGTTTTGGAGATGGAGATCAAAGGCACAAGATGATGATGGCCATATCATGTCACATATTTTGATTGCATGTGATGTTTATCTTTTATGCATCTTATCTTGCTTTAATTGACGGTAGCATTATAAGATGATCTCTCACTAAATTTCAAGATAAAAGTGTTCTCCCTGAGTATGCACCGTTGCCAAAGTTCGTCGTGCAGACACCACGTGATGATCGGGTGTGATAAGCTCTACGTCCATCTACAACGGGTGCAAGCCAGTTTTGCACACGCAGAATACTCAGGTTAAACTTGACGAGCCTAGCATATGCAGATATGGCCTCGGAACACTGAGACTGAAAGGTCGAGCGTGAATCATATAGTAGATATGATCAACATAGTGATGTTCACCATTGAAAACTACTCCAATTCACGTGATGATCGGTTATGGTTTAGTTGATTTGGATCACGTGATCACTTAGAAGATTAGAGGGATGTCTTTCTAAGTGGGAGTTCTTAAGTAATATGATTAATTGAACTTAAATTTATCATGATCTTAGTCCTGGTAGTATTAGCATATCTATGTTGTAGATCAATAGCTCGCGTTTAGCTCCCCTGTTTTATTTATGATATGTTCCTAGAGAAAACTAAGTTGAAAGATGTTAATAGCAATGATGCGGATTGGATCCGTGATCTGAGGTTTATCCTCATTGCTGCACAGAAGAATTATGTCCTTAATGCACCGCTAGGTGACAGACCTATTGCAGGAGCAGATGCAGACGCCATGAACGTTTGGCTAGCTCAATATGATGACTACTTGATAGTTTAATGCACCATGCTTAACAGCTTAGAATCGGGACTTCAAAGACGTTTTGAACGTCATGGATCATATGGATGTTCCAGGAGTTGAAGTTAATATTTCAAGCAAATACCCGAGTTGAGAGATATGAAGTCTCCAACAAGTTCTATAGCTAAAAGATGGAGGAGAATAGTTCAAGCAGTGAGCATGTGTTCAGATTGTCTGGGTACTACAATCGCTTGAATCAAGTGGGAGTTAATCTTCCAGATAAAATAGTGATTGACAGAATTCTCTAGCCACCATCACCAAGTTAGTAGAACTTCGTGATGAACTATAGTATGCAAGGGATGATGAAAACGATTCCCGAGCTTTTCATGATGATGAAATCGATGAAGGTAGAAATCAATAAAGAGCATCAAGTGTTGATGATTAACAAGACCACTAGTTTCAAGAAAAGGGCAAAGGGAAAGAAAGGGAACTTCAAGAAGAACGGCAAGCAAGTTGCTGCTCAAGCGAAGAAGCCCAAGTCTGGTCCTAAGTCTGAGACTAAGTGCTTCTACTACAAAGGGACTGGTCACTAGAAGCGGAACTACCCCAAGTATTTGGCGGATAAGAAGGATGGCAAAGTGAACAAAGGTATATTTGATATACAGATTATTGATGTGTATTTTACTAGTGTCCGTAGCAACCCCTCGGTATTTGATACTGGTTCAGTTGCTAAGAGTAGTAACTCGAAACGGGAGTTGCAGAATGAACAGAGACTAGTTATGGGTGAAGTGACGATGTGTGTTGGAAGTGGTTCCAAGATTGATATGATCATCATCGCACACTCACTATACTTTCGGGATTAGTGTTGAAACTAAATAAGTGTTATTTGGTGTTTGCGTTGAGCATGAATATGATTTGATCATGTTTATTGCAATACGGTTATTCATTTAAGTAAGAGAATAAATTGTTGTTCTGTTTACATGAATAAAACCATCTATGGTCATACACCCAATGAAAATGGTTTGTTGGATCTCGATTATGGTGATACACATCTATTATATAATTAAGACAGGAGGCAAACAAGCCATCATGTTAATCCACGTAGGTTAAAAATATTTGATTCATTGATCTAAATTACAAGGGCTGAGATTAAAAGATTTTAAGAGTTACGTATAACAATATGGAGGTGCATACATATGTTTCGTTGACACGCTCAACATATGGATATATAGCTTTCATCGGACTGTGCAACCATATATTGGCAAGCGGAATTGGTGTCAAACAAGAGTTATAATTAGTACAAGGAAAAAAAAAGAATTACAAGTACGGCAGCATAGAGCGACCGAGTTGCACACATTAGAAAAATGCACAGTCCAGGTGCGGGTTGCACACGTTCCAAAAAGCAGGGCCCAAGATGCATGCGATGAAGAAGAATCCTGGGCTGATTGCACATGTTCATGACGTCATGGATTGCAGCAGCAAATTACTTTTTACATCACATCCTTTTTTTGTGAATATTTACACCACATCCTTGCACGTGCTAACAGTTTTGATTATTGATAGCCACAAACCTAGACTGTCTTTCTTATTAATATTTTACTAATCCACTGATTATTTACAGTTGAGATTAAAAATTCCCTCTGTTCCCAAATTTAAGTTTTTTTAGAGATTTCACTCGGCATGTAATTTATAATGAAATCTCTAAAAAATTTATATTTAGAAACGAAAGTAATAGAAAATTTACATGCATACAAATCTATAATCTGTGTTGCATGTTCTACACCACCATATGCCATCACGTAATTATACAAATCATGATGTACTAGAACACCTACCAGTCCGTACTAATGCAAATCGTTATGTACTTGGACACCTATGCTTTTTGGCGAAGACGGACTAACTATCAATATCCATGAAACCATCACGTGTCATACCGAACAAAATGAGTGTATATATAAAAAAGATATCTAACAAGCAGTTTGAATAAAAAAATCTAACAAGCAGTTTGAATACACAATTTAATCCAAACTGAAATATAAAAATATTAATACTCCAAATTTTAAAAAAAATCTAACAAGTAGTTTGAATAAAAATAATACAAAAGTGAAATATAACTATATTATACTCCAATTTTGATTCAATAAAAAAGAAGTCATCGCAAAAAAATGAAAACAAGTAACAAGAACAATTCATAATTTTGGAGTATTTTTTGGTGCATGTTCAAACCTGTGTGACTTCTGAGCTTTCACTGAAGATGGTCAAAATGTGATTTCAGAAGTTTTTTTTCCGGCTTCTCACTTTACAACGTTGGGGACAACATGGCGAGAATAACACGTTACTAGAACATAGGCACACACACACACATCAACGGGGCATTTGCAGGCTGTTCAGTGCTGCCTTGATGGGGGATGGCCCAGCGCCTTGATTCCGATGCAAAAGGCTGCTTCCGCACTGCATAAAGAAGCCTGACGTGAGAAGCACTGACTTAACACGAGAATACTTCATAGGCAATTCGACAGGTTTCGGCAGACCAAGGCTTCAGAGAGTTCTTTTTGAACACCAGCGAGAGTGTGAGACTCGATCTCCCTGGGTGGCTGCCCGGCAGCACACACGTGATGTGCATACCGGTGATTTAAGGCTAATTTTTGTGCTAAAACCTGATAAGCTTTGGACAATCTATTTTTACTATAAAGAAAATACAATATTTTTTACATCTACAATGGTTACAAAGGTTGAAACAAAAACCTTTTAAGGAGAAGATTAGTTAGAGCAACAATGTTTCATTGTTATGGTTTACTGGAGACATTCACCATGCTTGGGCCAACTTTGATTATACAAAGCATAAATTTCAGCTAGATTTGAACAGTGGAACGGGTAGATAAGCTAGCATGCACTCAAATATATTGGAGTTTGGTCTGGATGGCACCAATGATGTAAACAATTTGGAAACTAGGAACATGAGTAGCTAAACGTACATGTTTATACAAGCACACCATTTATATGCGCTACAAAAATAGAAGATGAAAACAAAGATGAAGTAGTATATGGGCAAACCGAAAAATAAGATTATATCAATAGACCAAGGACTGGAATTCAAAAAGGACCTCTTGCTGTAAAAACTTTGTAAGAAGTGTTTAAAAGATGCATATATATTTGATGAGCTTATACAACCAGACAAATGAAGAAAGAGAAGACAAGTTTGAGATAAGATTTATTATTGCTATACTTAATTCTTGGTGAAAGCATCAACTAAATCATTAAGGTAATCATCCAACCATGGTGCTCCTTTTTGGTGCATGATTTTTTTTTTGTAAATATGATTCATAGAAGTGAGGGACATCTAGGTGAAACGTCATTCAATGATGCATGAACAATAGGAATTTGATCAATATGATAAGTGCATTCATACGACAACATCGCTTCGAATGAGACATGTTTTTGATAATGTTTAGATTTAATTATTTTAACCATGAAAATTTTGTCGGAGGAATAGAGACATCAAAATATGATGAGTAAAAGATGAAAAATAGGAATTAATATAAATACTAATGGTGTTCCAAATCGGGCTCAAACATCAATATCATTGCTCTTCAACTGTCAAACACTTCTGCAGGAGTATATTCATATTTTATTACCAAGGCTTTTCCTTTAGCTATAGTTTGTCTAAAATATGATAAAATGCGAAAGCCAATGCCTCGACGAATCAAAAAAAGACCGAGTTGCGAGAAAGGAAGCGTTGAACAAAAACATCAAACATAACATTCTATATTAAATCTAGCCGCGCAAATACGCGGGTCACAACGCTAGTTCTCATAATATTGAAGCCAAAAGATGCAAAGTTAATAATGATAGTGCAACTTATTTGTGGCACTGCCGTTTAGGTCATATTGGTGTAAAGTGCATGAAAAAAAATCCATGCTGATGGGCTTTTGGAATCACTTGATTATGAATCATTTTGATGCTTGCGAACCATGCCTCATGGGCAAGATGACTAAGACTCCGTTCTCTGGAAGAATGGAGCGAGCAACTGACATATTGGAAATAATACATACTGATGTATGCAATCCGATGAGTGTTGAGGCTCGCGGTGGGTATCGTTATTTTCTGACCTTCACAGATGATTTGAGCAGATATGGTGATAGAGGCTAAGGTGTCCCGATGTTTCGATGAGATGGTGGCTATCGTTTTCTGTGGGAGTCGACCTTGACGATCTGACTACGAACGTGCGAGACGTCGCGCCTTAGCAATCGCTAAACCAACTTCCGAGGGTTATTGACCACGCCGGAGCACGGTCAACCTGACCACGAGGGTCTATTTCCTGCGAGCAAACGAAGAACAAGCAAGAAACTGAGATTGCAATCGGGATATTGCGAATATAAGATGAAAGCTTTATTGATCAAGGTGGGGTTCTGTGACGTCTTGGTCTGGTCGTTGGACACAAACGAAGTACGCGAAGTTGCAGTTATGGAGAACTTTTAATCTAAACAAAACCCAAAGTCTAAACGACGCCCTAAGGGCTGTATATATGGAGGAAGAGGGGGGAATTTCGTGGCCCTTGAGGGTGGGGTCCGAAACCAACCCTAACTCTTGTTTCCCCACACATACGGACTCTAAAAATAGCCTATACTTAAGTATTTCGAAATTACATGGGCCTGGCCCATTAATAAGGTGACGCAGCACCTAGAATAGCCTATGGACGAATATTATGAAGTGGCATCTTGTATATTTCGTCCAAGGCTTCATGCACTCCTTATGGCGGCCTCAAAGTCCTGAAATCATCACTTGTAACTCCGTTCTTGATCCCCTTGCGCATGCCATCAACTCCATGCGTGTTCTTGCTCCAATGTTCATCCTTCTCCAAGCTAGGCCCTTCATTTGTAAGCAAAACAAATGTATCCAATTTAGGCAGCATCATAATCTCATGAACATTAGAATCATTACCAAGAAACGAAAGTACCTGGTAATTTAATTGGCGTGCGCGAGCTCTAGTAATTTGTCCAGTATATGTAACAGTAGGGGTTGTGGGTGTAACAATGGTATTGATGTTCTCATCATATGGGTATATCTACTTGATGAAACATAAGTCTGAAACATTTGAAAAGTTCAAAGAACTTCAGAGTGAAGTGGAAAATCATCGTGACAAGAAAATAAAGTTTCTACGATCTGATCGCAGAGACAAATATTTGAGTTACGAGTTTGGTCTTCAATTAAAACAATGTGGAATAGTTTCACAAAATCATGCCACCTGGAACACCACAGCATAATGGTGTGTCCGAACGTTATAACCGTACTATTATTGGATATAGTGCAATCTATGATGTTTCTTACCGATTAATCACTATAGTTTTGGGGTTATGCATTAGAGACAGCTACATTCACGATTAAAAAGGGCACCATCTAAATCCGTTGAGGCGACACTGTATGAACTATGGTTTGGCAAGAAACCAAAGATGTCGTTTCTTAAAGTTTGAGGTTGCAATGCTTATGTGGAAAAGTTTCAACCTGATAAGCTCAAACCCAAATCGGAGAAGTGCGTCTTCATAGGATACCCAAAAGAAAATATTGGGTACACCTTCTATCACAGATCCAAAGGCAAGTTATTCATTGCTGAGAATGGATCCTTTCTAGAGAAGGAGTTTCTCTCAAAAGAAGTGAGTGGGAGGAAAGTAGAAGTTGATGAGGTAACCGTACCTGCTCCCTTATTGGAAAGCAGTTCATCATAGAAATCTGTTTCTGTGACTCTTACACCAATTAGTGAGGAAGCTAATGATGATGATCATGTAACTTCAGATCAAGTTACTACTGAACCTCGTAGGTAAACCAGAGTGAGATCCGCACCAGAGTGGTACAGCAATCATGTTCTGGAGGTCATGTTACTTGACCATGACGAACCTACGAACTATGAGGAAGAGATGATGAGCCTAGATTCCACGAAATGGCTTGAGGCCATGAAATCTGAGATGAGATCCATGTATAAGAACAAAGTATGGACTTTGATTGACTTGCCCAAAGATCGGCGAGCCATTGAGATTAAATGGATCTTCAAGAGGAAGACGAACGTTGATAGTAGTGTTACTATCTGCAAAGCTAGAATTGTCGCAAAAGGTTTTTGACAAGTTCAAGGTGTTGACCACGATGAGAATTTCTCACTCGTATCTATGCTTAAGTCTATCCGAATCATGTTAGCAATTGCCACATTTTATGAAATCTGGCAAATGGATAAACAAAACTGCATTCCTTAATGGATTTATTAAAGAAGAGTTGTATATGATGCAACCAGGAGGTTTTGTCAATCCTAAAGGTGCTAACAAAATATGCAAGCTCCAGCGATCCATCTATGGACTGTTGCAAGCATCTCGGAGTTGGAATATACGCTTTGATAAGTTGATCAAAGCATATAGTTTTGTATAGACTTGCGGTGAAGCCTGTATTTACAAGAAAGTGAGTGGGAGCACTGCATCATTTCTGATAAGTATATGTGAATGACATATTGTTGATCGGAGATAATGTAGAATTATTCTGCAAAGCATAAAGGAGTGTTTGAAAGGAGTTTTTCAAAGAAAGACCTCGGTGAAGCTGCTTACATATGGAGCATCAAGATCTATAGAGATAAATCAAGACGCTTGATAAGTTTTTCAATGAGTACATACCTTGACAAGATTCTGAAGTAGTTCAAAATGGAATAGTCAAAGAAAGAGTTCTTGCCTGTGTTACATGGTGTGAAACTGAGTAAGACTCAAAGCCCGACCACGGCAGAAGATAGAAAGAGAATGAAAGTCATTCCCTATGCCTTGGCCATAGGTTCTATAAAATATGCCATGCTGTGTACCAGATCTATTGTATACCCTACACTGTTTTTGGCAAGGGAGTACAACAGTGATCTAGGAGTAGATCACTGGACATTGGTCAAAATTATCCTTAGTGGAATAAGGATATGTTTCTTGATTATGGAAGTGACAAAAGGTTCGTCGTAAAGGGTTACGTTGATGCAAATTTTGACACTGATCCAGATGACTCTAAATCTCAATCTGGATACATATTGAAAGTGGGAGCAATTAGCTAGAGTAGCTCTGTGCAGAGCATTGTTGACATAGAAATTTGCAAAATACTTACGGATCTGAATATGGCAGACCCGTTGACTAAACTTCTCACAAGCAAAACACGATCGCACCTCAGTACTCTTTGGGTGTTAATCACATAGCGATGTGAACTAGATTATTGACTCTAGTAAACCCTTTGGGTGTTGGTCACATGTCGATGTGAACTATGGGTGTTAATCACATGGTGATGTGAACTATTGGTATTAAATCACATGGCGATGTGAACTAGATTATTGACTCTAGTGCAAGTGGGAGACTGAAGGAAATATGCCCTAGAGGCAATAATAAAGTTATTATTTATTTCCTTATATCATTATAAATGTTTATTATTCATGCTAGAATTGTATTAACCGGAAACATAATACATGTATGAATACATAGACAAACAGAGTGTCACTAGTATGCCTCTACTTGACTAGCTCGTTGATCAAAGATGGTTATGTTTCCTAACCATAGACATGAGTTATCATTTGATTAACGGGATCACATCATTAGGAGAATGATGTGATTGACTTGACCCATTCCGTTAGCATAGCACTTGATCGTTTAATTTGTTGCTATTGCTTTCTTCATGACTTATACATGTTCCTATGACTATGAGATTATGCAACTCCCGTTTACCGGAGGAACACTTTGTGTGATACCAAACGTCACAACGTAACTGGGTGATTATAAAGGTGCTCTACAGGTGTCTCTGAAGGTACTTGTTGGGTTGGCGTATTTCGAGATTAGGATTTGTCACTCCGATTGTCGGAGAGGTATCTCTAGGGCCCTCTCGGTAATGCACATCACTTAAGCCTTGCAAGCATTGCAACTAATGAGTTAGTTGCAGGATGATGTATTACAGAACGAGTAAAGAGACTTGCCGGTAACGAGATTGAACTAGGTATTGAGAAACCAACGATCGAATCTCGGGCAAGTAACATACCGATGACAAAGGGAACAACGTATGTTGTTATGCGGTCTGACCAATAAAGATCTTCGTAGAATATGTGGGAGCCAATATGAGCATCCAGGTTCTGCTATTGGTTATTGACCGGAGACGTGTCTCGGTCATGTCTACATTGTTCTCGAACCCGTAGGGTCCGCACGCTTAAGGTTTCGATGACAGTTATATTATCAGTTTATGAGTTTTGATGTACCGAAGGAGTTCGGAGTCTCGGATGAGATCGGGGACATGACGAGGAGTCTCGAAATGGTCGAGACGTAAAGATCGATATATTGGACGACTATATTCGGACATCGGAAAGGTTCCGAGTGATTCGGGTATTTTTCGGAGTACCGGAGAGTTATGGGAATTCGCCGGGGAGTATATGGGCCTTATTGGGCCATACGGGAATAGAGGAGAGAGGCCAAAAGGAAGGAGGCTCGCGCCCCCCTCTGGTCCGAATTGGACAAGGGGTGCAGCCCACTTTTCCTTGTTCCTCTCCCCCTCTTTCCTTCTCTCATACTCCAACAAGGGAAGGAGGAGTCCTGCTCCCGGTGGGAGTAGGACTCCCCCCTTGGCGCGCCCTCCTCCTAGGCCGGCCGCCTCCCTCCCTTGCTCCTTTATATACGGGGGCAGGGGGGCACCCCATAGACACAACAATTGATCATTGATCTCTTGGCCGTGTGCGGTGCCCCCCTCCACCATAATCCTCGATAATATTGTAGCGGTGCTTAGGTGAAGCCCTGCGACGGTAGTCAAGATCGTCACCACGCCGTCGTGCTGACGGAACTCTTCCCCGACATTCTGCTGGATCGGAGTCCGGGGATCGTCATTGAGCTAAATGTGTGCTAGAACTCGGAGGTGCCGTAGTTTCGGTGCTTGATCGGTCGGGCCGTGAAGACGTACAACTACATCAACGGCGTTGTTATAACGCTTCCGCTTTCGGTCTACGAGGGTACGTGGACAACACTCTCCCCTCTCGTTGCTATGCATCACCATGATCTTGCCTGTGCGTAGGAATTTTTTTGAAATTTCTACGTTCCCTAACAAGGGAAGGGGAAGGCATCGCTGAGGAGAAGGAAGGGAAGGAGGAAGGGGAGGCGCGGCAGACGGGGGGGGTCCACAAACGCGCGGGGTTGCTGTCTGGTGCTGCTCCGGCGAGCTGCGGCTTAGGGTCGCCGGCTGGAGCGAGCACTTTCGCTTGGGAAGAGCTCCTACTCTCGATCGGGAGGCGGCTGAGGGTGGCGACGGGTTGGTGGGTCGGGAGGTGGCTGGATCGGTGGCTGGTTCGGGTGGATCGAGTGGAGGAGATGGTTGGCCCTTTGCTGAAAACAAGGGAGATGGTCGGCTCGGCTGGATCGGGAGGGATCCCGAGGAAAAACAAGGTGGCGGCGGCGCGAGGGAAGGGAGGAAGGGACAGGCTAGGACTAGGGTTTAGGATAATATATATAGCGAGGGGATTAGGGTAGGATTAATTGGACCCTCCGATTTAGATCGGGCGGTCGAGAAAAATAGGTTAGGAAGTCTAATAAACAAAATAGAGATGTTTTGTAGACGTTTGGGGATGACCCGGATCCAACGGTGACGACAGTCCGGGTCGGGTTCGGGACAACTTTTCGGACGCGCGCGCGAGGAGGGCCGCGGGCTGATGTGAGGGGTTAGGTAGGGCCTGGCGGTAGGTAGTGGACTGTGCAGAAAGCCTTGGGCTGAGAGAAGAGAAGAGAGAGACCCGGCGACTGTTTCCGGAGACCGAAAACGTCCGACGTTTGCCCGGCTATAATGCCGCTATAGTTTAATGGTTGGGCTATCAAACGAGCTCCGAATGCGATGAAACTTGGCAGGCGACCTACTAACAAAAAAACAACACCGCATGCCAACTTTCATCCCATTCGAAGAACATTTTCGAGCCACTTGTAAAATAATATTTCAGACATGCCGCGGGTGCGTGCAAGTGTGTCTGGGCTCAGAACGGACAACGGACGGACGTGGGGGGAACCCGGGCGGATGCAAGTTTTGGAAACATTATGATGCAATGCGGATGATGACATGGCAAGATGCAACACGCAAGCAAATGACAAGGCAACAACAACGAATAACTGAACGACACCTGGCGCAACGGTCACGGGGCGTCACAACACTCCACCACTACGAGAGGATCTCGTCCCGAGATCTAGGATGGCACCGGAGGGAAACAGAAGAGGAAGAGAACAAGTAAAACTAAGTTGCTTCTTTGACAATTGAGTGAAACCAACGAACCTTGCGAGGTTGAGCAAATTCGAGAAAAGAATACAACGAAGGTGAACAAAGTTGAAACCTCCGTTAGAGAAGAGGAACAAGGAACCTTACTAGACCCTTGTAGGTTGAAAGACATAAGATAAGTGTTACAATGGACAATAGGTACATGCAAGCACTCGGATTGAAACGAGATGTACAAGGAGCGATAAGGATCAATTAAGACAACACTCCAGTTGGACATGGAAGGTAAAGAATATAAACTTGGCAAAATGAAAGCACTTGGATGAGAGGCCGGTTAGAAGAGGAATAATAGCCACAATACTCCGGTTAAAACAAGATAGAGAAGGAAATAGAATGATATAATTTGGACAACACTCTGACTGAAAATGGAAGGAATTAACAAGAACTTGACAAGACGAGAGGATACTTGATGAAATCAACAACACACTGCCTCCGGAACTAATGAAAGAATGGCACAATGGGTAAGAACGACTTCAGACGGCACTCCGGTTGAGAAGGGGGCAAAAGTTGATAAAATGGGAAGAACTTGAAAAGAGGCATGACACTCCGGTTAAATGGATAAGCAAAGGAAAGAAAATGATCTTTGATAAAACGAGATGATGGTTGAAGAAGCAATATCATAATGCCTTCAGAACGAAAGAATAGAAGTTGGGACGTCGGAACAAAAGAACAGAGAATAAAACACCACCTTCTACCTCAAATGAGCTTGAAAGCATCTTGAAGAGAAGGGTCGAACGGAATTGTTGGAAAACCAACAACGAAAAGAGTAAGCTTGTTATGGGCTTATAGAAAACATCTCGAAATTATGAGGTGAAATTCTGCCACTAATGTAAACAATATATTGGATTGATATCAACAAGGAGACGAGAAGCTTATTCCACCGGAAGGATAAAAGAAGAAGTTGGGTCATTTATAATCACCATAAATAGCAACAATCCTTAGGGAAGGCTCTAGGTGAAATATAGCCCAAGATAACTCCAATGACGAGATTGATGGATTTAGAAATACCTCATTCTTAACAACATGTGAATCATGAAACATGAACTCAAATTATCAAGAATGACATAATACCACCTCCAATGATACGGAAGAAAGAATTGCACTCCGGATTGCAAGATGAAGAATGCTTGAACTCCTTAGAAAAGAAATCTCAATGAACACTTCGAGAATGGATTAGCTCCTCGTTGAACCATCATCTAGAGCCTCCATGAAGAACTCCGGTAAAAGAATGATCAAACGAATGGAAAGAGAAGTTGAAAACACAAGGTGAAACCTTGTAATGATTAGATGGATCTTCGTGGTGAAATACTTGAAAGAGCTTGGAACTCCGGGAAAAGAAAAGATGAAACAATGAAACCGAGAATTTTCAATGAACCTCCGGAATAAAGAATTAATCACTTAGATGAAACAAGAATAAGAATTACATTATGTGCATCCTTCACCAATTTAAATTGATGACAAGCAACGGATTTAGCATACTACTTATTCTCGTTGAAAGGATTAAGAGGGATATGGAGCAAACTTAAGACAGTCTTCAACGATCCACCGGTAGGATTGAAAACAACGAATACATTGATATGATAAACGAAGGAAGAAGAATCTTGGAAGAACCACCGTAAGAATTGAAAAAGAACGAATAAAACATGAAGAAACACCGGGAAGAATTGGAAAACGAAAGAAGATACTTGAGAGAATTTGGGTACATGAGTACGAATAGATCACGAGCTGATAAGAGAATACTTGAATGACGCACCGGTAAGATTTGGAGAATGATAGCTGAAAGCTGGAATGAATAATATTTGAAAAGATGGCCTTCGGAGGAAATAAATGGAAACAATTCATGAAATTCTGCGGATGGGTGAAAAGAATTCTCACAGTCGAAACCAATTATGAGAGGATGGCATCACGCTAGCACCATGAATCTTTGAGAGAACGGATAAAATTCTTCTTCGGTCTTCAAATGCAGAGAATGGCGATGAGAAACACCAGCATGAATTGTTGAGTCACTCCGGAATGAAAATTAGAAAGGTTGAACCAACGATGAAAGAATTTGAAAAATCTTGGTGAGAGACATTTGACTGATGGTAATTCATTCTTACGTCAAACTTTGAAAGATTTGAGAATAGCTCCGGTAAAATAAGAAGAGTCAGGTAAGATCCTGCAAAAAGACCTGTGGGTTAGGGCCCACTCAAAAGTAACACCGTTGGAATGATTAGAAAGAGAGATTGCGCCGGATGAATTAAATGGCTTGAATGAGATACCAATCTTGAAAGAGCTTGAACGAAAGCAGCGTGGAAAACACGAACCTTCGAGATATCTTGAACACTTCGGAACAATTGAATAGCAAGCGGGGAATGATAATGAGGTGCACCGGTATGGGAAAATATTTGAAACAAGGAAAAGGGATATGATCGACAAAGCTTGAATTGAATCCACTTGAGAAGAAATAGAACGAAGAATAATACACTTGAAGCTCCGTTAGTATCTTCTTGAGAATCACCGGATAAGAATATTGACGGAAAAGAATGGAGAGACTTCACATCCACAAGATGGATACTAGATTAAGAAATCCGAGTCCTTCAAGAAAAAGGGTGGGAGGGCGGGAAAACAAAGACAACTTGGGACGAATGACACAAACAACGTTGAGAAGAACTGATAATTGATCTTGCTGTTGTTGAAATGATTGGATCCACTGGAAGAGAAACACGCCGGTTGAAAAAGAATTAACATGAGAACCTCGATGATTAAGAGGGATTAGTATTCA
Organism: Triticum urartu; assembly: GCF_056163025.1. Taxonomy (NCBI): domain Eukaryota; kingdom Viridiplantae; phylum Streptophyta; class Magnoliopsida; order Poales; family Poaceae; genus Triticum; species Triticum urartu. The sequence continues at coordinate 330,867,276 of NC_141875.1, forward strand.
CATAGAAATATGAGAACACCGTTTAGGAAAGGTATGGAATCAACATTTGACTTCGAAGCAACTCGAATACCACAACTGAAAACAAAACAAAGTATTGGCTTGCAAAATAAGCCAGAACAAACATATGATAGAGATTTCGTTTGAAGTTTTCGTGGTGGGGCCTACATGGGCTCGATCGTACAACACCATCATGTACAAGGCAGTGCACATGACATACGAAGCGTCCCCGAGTCAGCATAGCCAAGGACTCTTTAAGACACAACGAGACCACTGTAAAACCAACCGTGGATAGGCGGACCACTAGACGTCGAACCCCAATTTCATATCATACATCTGTCGGAAAGATATCCTAGGAGCTACTTGAATTCCCACTTATAAACTCCTGAAACTTTCCGGTTATGCAATCAGGTGTTGGGGATACAGGGGAAGCATAATATCTCACCCAAAGCTAGCAAATCCTACATCCAGCTGTATCCATCCTTCAACACATAACCAAGAAAAATTCGGAAATCATTTACCTCAACCTTCGAAAAGCATCCGTTATACGAGTTATGGCAATACTCCCGAACTCCCGCCCCAGTACTAGGTGGCGTCGAGGTTATCTCACCAACAACTGCATAAAAGAGATTTTCGATGTCGGCGAAACTCAGGTATTCCAGAATTGCAACGATAAAATTGTGACGACAACACCTCGGAGCTCAACTCCCCGGGACACTGCCACAACCCCTAAATGTCAGGAGGCACCAAGAACAATGTTCTCGTCACAAAACCATCGGAACGATTCCAAGATACCCGCGTGATCCTAATTTTTTTAGTGAAATTTGAGAAGAGAAGAGTCAAAACTCTACGTCAGGATGCCTCACCAGAGCGACAAAGGGACTGAGGAGTAAAAAGAATCCTACTCTCCGATATATATAATCCTAAATGACTCAAAACATTTTTTCTGGACTCAACAACGCCAGCGCTTCGATCAAGCAGGGGGCTCCTAAGTCGGGGATGGCTCTGATTACCAACTTGTAACGGCCACGATGCGGCTCTATCTCCCACGTGTCGAATCACGACTTAGAGGCATAACCGCATTGTAAGCAATGTCGCAAGAGGGGTAATCATTACACAACCCATGTATTGAATAAGGAAAGAGATACATAGTTGGCTTACAATCGCCACTTCACACAATACATGAATAAAGCATTACAACATCCAGATACAATCAAGGTCCGACTATGGAACCAAAATAAAAGAAGACTACCCCTAATGCTACAGATCCCCGATCGCCCCAACTAGGCTCCACTACTGATCAACCGGAAATGAAACAACACAACAAACAAGGTCTTCATCGAGCTCCTCCTTGAGCTCGGTTGCGTCACCTGCACGATATCATCGGCACCTGCAAGCTGATTTTGGAAGTAATCTGTGAGCCACGGGGACTCAGCAATCTCACACCCTCACGATCAAGACTATTTAAGCTTATGGGTAGGGAAAAGGTATGTGAGGTGGAGCTGCAGCAAGTGGCTAACATACGCAAAAGAGAGCGAGAAGAGAAGGCAACACACGGTCGAGAAACTATGATCAAGAAGTGATCCTAGAACAACCTACGCCAAGCATAACTCCAACACCGTGTTCACTTCCCGAACTCTGCCGGAAAGTGACCATCATGGTTACACACGCGGTTGATGCATTTTAATTAAGATAAGTTTTAGGTTTTCTACAACCGGACATTAAAAAATTCCCATCTGCCCATAACTGCGGCCACGGCTTTTGAAAGATCATATCCCTGCAGGGGTGCCCAACTTAGCCCATCACAAGCTCTCACGGTCAACGAAGGACATTCCTTCTCCCAAGACAATCCGATCAGACTCGGCATCCCAGTTACAAGACATCTCGACAATGGTAAAACAAGTCCAGCAACACCACCCAAATGTGCCGACAAATCCCGATAAGCAATCCGTACAACTAAAACCAGCCCTCGAGTTTCCCCGAGGTGACGCTGCAAGGGGCTCTAGTTTGGACCAACACTCAGAGGAGCACTGGCCCGGGGGGTTTACTAAAGATGACCCTTGAGTCCGCGGAACCCAAGGGAAAAAAGGCTAGGTGGCGAATGGTAAAACCAATGTTGGGCATTGCTGGAGGAGTTTATTCAAGGCAAACTACCAAGGGGTTCCCATTATAACCCAACCATGTAAGGAACGCAAAATCAAGGAACATAACACCGGTATGACGGAAACTAGGGCGGCAAGAGTGGAACAAAACACTAGGCATAAGGCCGAGCCTTCCACCCTTTACCAAGTATATAGATGCATTCATTAAATTAGAGATATTGTGATATCCCAACAAAATATCAATGTTCCAACAAGGAACAAACTCCAATCTTCACCTGCAACTAGCAACGCTATAAGAGGGGCTGAGCAAAGCGGTAACATAGCCAAACAACGGTTTGCTAGGACAAGGTGGGTTAGAGGCTTGACATGGCAATATGGGAGGCATGATAAGCAAGTGGTAGGTATCGTAGCATAGGCATAGCAATAGAGCGAGCAACTAGCAAGCAAAGATAGAAGTGATTTCGAGGGTATGGTCATCTTGCCTGAAATCCCGCAAGGAAGAAGAACGAGTCCATGAAGAAGACAAGCGGACGGAGTCGAACGAATCCTCAGAAACGCGACATTATCGGAACCAACCCGAAGAAGCAACACCAGAAAGAAGCACACAACATAGTAAACACCCACACATGAACATGGCATGATGCACAATCGAGTATGATGCATTTCCGGTTTAAATATGCATGACATGGCAAAGTGCACAAACAATCCTACAAATTAAGTGGAGCTCAATATGCAACGAGTTGCATATTGACGGAACACCACATGACTTATTTATTTCGATTTCGTTTATGTACTCAACAATATTAAATGTTGATTAACATGGCAAGAGGTGAAGCAAAGTAAAACTACCTGTCTAGGCAAGTTTAAATGAGGCCGGAACAACAAGCAACAAGTCCGAAAAATCCTCATGTGCTTATTTCAAAGTTGGTACTGTTCTGCCCTATACACAATTTTAGAGTTGTTAAACATGCAAAGTAAGGTCACCATGATAATTTATGCATTTTTCCACCCCATTTACATATAAAGTTTATTAAGTTTGGAGCTACGGTTATTTAGTTATGAAATATAGCATTTTAGCATGACATATGAGCAAATTTAACCAAACAACATTTTAGAAATTTTAAACATGATTGAAAATGGCATATTATTAATCTACACAAAATTCTAAGCAAGTTTCATATATTAAGTTTTTACATGTGATGCTTAGTTTGTGAGTTTAAATATGCATGAAGTTCAAGGGGTTTTCTGCAAATCTGCACTCTCTGAAATATTAGGAAAATCCTCCTGAACTAAAAAAAACATAACGGGCCGGAAATTGAACTAGCCCAATAGGCACAAAGGGCTGGAGGGGGTGCTGCTCACCCATGGGCCTCTTGGGCCGGCGGATCTGGGCTGGGGCGTGGTCAACGCATAACGAGCGTGGCAGTGCCCGTTCATTCGAAGCAGGGGCCATGGCCACCCTGGTTTGTTGTTGCCAGTGAGGTAGATGGCCGGCACGGGATCGCGGGCATGGGGGAAGGCACGGCTCCGGCGAGCAGGGGCCGGAGACGGCACGACGGAGCGGCTTGCGGAGGCGCTGGGGACTCTAGCAAGCGACGGGGAGGCCGGCAGGAGGCGGGACGAGCAGGACGGAGAGGAGGCAGCAGGCAGGGAACACGGTGACTTGGCTCGGAACTTGCCAGATCCAAGTTGGAAGGAGGCGCATGCATCGGGGATGGGTGGATCTGGTGCGAGGGGGGACTTGGCGAGGCTCGACGACACGGGACGGTGGCCATGGCGCCATGCCAACTGGGGCGAGCTTCTCTTGCTCCTGTACCTGGCGAGAGAGAGATAGAAATAGAGAGGTCACGGAAAGGGAAGGCATCACTGAGGAGAAGGAAGGGAAGGAGGAAGGAGAGGCGCGGTAGAGGGGGGGGTCCACAAACGCGCGGGGTTGCTGTCTGGTGCTGCTCCGGCGAGCTACGGCTCGCGGTCGCCGGCTGCAGCGAGCACTTTCGCTCGGGAAGAGCTCCTGCTCTCGATCGGGAGGCGGCTGAGGGTGGCGACGGGTTGGTGGGTCGGGAGGTGGCTGGTTCGGGTGGATCGAGTGGAGGAGATGGTTGGCCCTTTGCTGAAAACAAGGGAGATGGTCGGCTCGGCTGGATCGGGAGGGATCCCGAGGAAAAACAAGGTGGCGGCGGCGCGAGGGAAGGGAGGAAGGGACATGCTAGGACTAGGGTTTAGGATAATATATATAGCGAGGGGATTAGGGTAGGATTAACTGGACCCTCCGATTTAGATCGGGCGGTCGAGAAAAATAGGTTAGGAAGTCTAATAAACAAAACGGAGATGTTTTGTAGACGTTTGGGGATGACCCGGATCCAACGGTGACGACAGTCCGGGTCGGGTTCGGGACAACTTTTCGGACGCGCGCGCGAGGAGGGCCGCGGGCTGACGAGAGGGTTTAGGTAGGGCCTGGCGGTAGGTAGTGGATTGTGCAGAAAGCCTTGGGCTGAGAGAAGAGAAGAGAGAGACCCGACGACTGTTTCCGGAGACCGAAAACGTCCGATGTTTGACCGGCTATAATGCCACTATAGTTTAACGGTTGGGCTATCAAACGAGCTCCAAATGCGATGAAACTTGGCAGGCGACCTACTAACAACAAAACAACACCGCATGCCAACTTTCATCCCATTCCAAGAACATTTTCTGGCCACTTATAAAATAATATTTTGGACATGCCGCGGGCGCGTGCAAGTGTGTCTGGGCTCAGAACGGACAACAGACGGACGTGGGGGGAACCCGGGCGGATTCAAGTTTTTGAAACATGATGATGCAATGCGGATGATGACATGGCAATATGCAACACGCAAGCAAATGACAAGGCAACAACAGTGAATAACTGAACGACACCTGGCGCAACGGTCACGGGGCGTCATAGTGATTGACTTGACCCATCCGTTAGCTTAGCACTTTGATCGTTTAGTTTATGACTATTGCTTTCTCCATAACTTATACATGTTCCTATGACTATGAGATTATGCAACTCCCTAATACCGGAGGAACACTTAGTGTGCTATCAAACGTCACAACGTAACTGGGTGATTATAAAGATGCTCTACAGGTGTCTCCGATGGTCTTTGTCGAGTTGGCATAGATCGAGATTAGGATTTGTCACTCCGATTGTCGGAGAGGTATCTCTAGTCCCTCTCGGTAATGCACATCACTATAAGCCTTGCAAGCAATGTGACTAATGAGTTAGTTACGGGATGATGCATTACGGAACGAGTAAAGAGACTTGCCAGTAATGAGATTGAACTAGGTATTGAGATACCGACGATCGAATATCAGGCAAGCAACATACCGATGACAAAGGGAACAGCATATGTTGTTATGCGGTTTGACCGATAAAGATCTTCGTAGAATATGTAGGAGCCAATATGAGCATCTAGGTTCCGATATTGGTTATTGATCGGAAGTGAGTCTCGGTCATGTCTACATAGTTCTCGAACCCATAGGGTCCGCACGCTTAACGCCCGATGACAATCGGTATTATGAGTTTATGTGTTTTGATGTACCGAAGGTTGTTTGGAGTCCTGGATGCGATCACGGACATGATGAGGGGTCTCAAAATGGTCGAGACATAAAGATTGATATATTGGATGACTATATTCAGACACCGGATGAGTTCCGGGGGTCACCGGATATATATCAGAGTGCCACAAGGGTTATCAGAACCACCGGAGAAGTAATGGGCCTTATTGGGCCTAGGGGAGAGAGAGAGGGGCTGCCAAGGGCTGGCCGCGCCCCCATGGGCCTAGCCCGAATTGGACTAGGGGGAGGGGCGGCGCCCCCTCCTTCCTTCTTCTCCTAGTTGGACTAGGAAAGGGGGGAGTCCTACTCCTACTAGGAGGAGGATTCCTCCCCCCTTGGGGCGCCTATGAGGGCCGGTCGACCTCCCCCTTGCTCCTTTATATACGGGGCAGGGGGCACCCTAGAACACACAAGTTGATAGTTGTCTTATCCATGTGCGGTGCCCCCTCCACAGATTTCCACCTCGGTCATATCATTGTAGTGCTTAGGCGAAGCCCTGCATCGGTAACTTCATCATCACCGTCATCACGCTGTTGTGCTGACAAAACTCTCCCTCAGCCTCAACTGGATCAAGAGTACGAGGGACGTCACCGAGCTAAACGTGTGCAGATCGCGGAGGTGTCGTACGTTCGGTACTTGATCAGTTGGATTGTGAAGACGTTCGACTACATCAACCGCGTTTCATAATGCTTCCGCTTTCGGTCTACGAGGGTACGTAGATATACTCTCCCCCTCTCGTTGCTATGCATCTCCTAAATAGATCTTGCGTGATCGTAGGATTTGTTTTTGAAATACTGCATTCCCCAACAATACTGTATAGTGTTGCTAATAACTTGGTAAGGCATTTTTGTTGCCAAACAATATGTAACATTGATGCTACAAGTGAGCTAGACTTCTTTGGTCCGTCTTAATCACAAACTACTGCACTTGAAGGTAAGATCTCCAATGATCCACAACTAACATAATTGCTAAATATTCCTTCTCCCAAAATGACAAGGCCAAGTTCTTGGGGCCTAATGCTCTACCCACAAAGGCTAAATGGTGACTTTGTTGCATTAAAATTTCCCCAATTCCTTATTCACAGGCATCTATCTTAATCACAAATGGCTTGGTATAATTGGGCAGAGCTAAAACTAGAGCAGAAATAAGAGCTTCCTTAAGTGTGCAGAACGCTTCATCAGTAAAAGTGGACCACACAAAGGGCACTCCATTGTTGAGAAAATCAGTAGGGCATGGCTATGATTGCATAATGTTTAATGAATTTTCTGTAATACCGACCCATCCCTAGAAAACCCCTATCTTCCTTGATGTTAGTAGGAGTCTGCCACTTCTCTATAGTAGTGACCTTACTAGTATCACTAGAGACCCCCCTTTTCATTGATAACATGGTCCAGATATGCAATTTATTTTGTGCAAAGGCACACTTTAGACAACTTTAGTTTCCATTGGTCCTCCTATAAGATGCACAAAACTTGCTCTATGTGTTTCAAGTACTCCTCCAAAGTCTTACTGAACACCAATATATCATCAAAAACACTAGTGGACAATGTTCCAGAACTGGCGACAAGGAGAAGTTCATGGAACCATGAAATGTACCTAGGGCGCCAGTCAGACTAATGACATAACAGTAAACTCAAAATGGCCATTGTGTGTTTGAAAAGTTGTCTTATACTCTTCTCTAGGTGCCAACCTAATCTAGTGATACCCAACATTGAGATCCAATATGGAAAACCAACAAGCTCCAACTAGTTCATCTATGACTGGTAGGTAATTTTCTTTAAGTGTAATTGCATTCAAGTGTCTATAATCAATGACCATTCTCCAAGTACCGTCCTCTTTCTTTTTAACCAAAATGACTGGAGAAGAAAAAGGACTAGAAATGTGTCTAATCATGCCCAAGTTCAATAATGCTTTGATTTGTTTTTCCAACTCATCCTTCAAATGTGGGGTGATGACCCAAAAGTATAGGGGATAAATCACAGTCTGTTTGATAAGTAAGAGTGTCGAACCCAACGAGGAGCAAAAGGAAATTACAAGTGGTTTTCAACAAGGTATTCTCTACAAGTACTGAAAGTAGCGGTAACAGATAGTTTTGTAGCAAGGTAGTTCATAACAAGTAGGAAGTAGCAAGAGTAACTAAAGTGCAGCAAGGTGGCCCAATCCTTTTTATATCAAAGGATAAGCCCAAATTACTTCTATAGTGAGCAAAGTGTTCTCGAGGACACACGAGAATTCTCATCAAGTCACGTTCATCATGTTTAGTTAATTCACATTCACTACTTTGATAACTTGATACGCGGGTGGACCGGTGCTAGGGTGTTGTTCTTACTTGAACAAGCAACCCTCTCATGATTACCCCTCTCACAAGCATCCACAACTACGAAAGAATAATTAAGATAAAGCTAACCATAGCATGAAACATATGGATCCAAATCAGCTCCTTACGGAATAACACATAAACTAGGGTTTAAGATTCTACCACTCTCGCAACCCATCATGTACTTATTACTGCCCAATCCCTTAGGACCATGTATGGTGAAGTGTCATGTAGTCGATGTTCACATGACACCACTAATGGAAGAACAACATACATATCATCAATATATTGAACGAATACCAACTTCAAATGATTACTTATAACAAGACTTCTCCCATGTCCTCATGAACAAAAGTAACTACTCACAAATCATATTCAGGTTCAAGATCAGAGGTTTATTGAATATGCTTAAGGATGTACACATATAATCTTCCACTAAATAAACCAACTAGCATCAACTACAAGATGTAATCAACACTATTAGCAACCCACACGTAACAATATGAGGTTTTGTGACAAAGATTAAATACAAGAGATGAACTAGGGTTTGAGAGGAGATGGTGCCGGTGAAGATGTTGATGAAGATTGGTCCTCCCACGATGAGAGGGTCGTTGGTGATGTTGATGGCTTCGATTTCCCCCTCCTAGAGGGAAGTATCCCCGACGGAATAGCTCCACCGGAGAGCAAAAGTGCTCCTGCCCAGGTTCTGCCTCTACTATAATGTCACCTAGATACTCTAATGTCACCGCAAGTATCCGTGAGTCAATTATACGATATCCATCAAACAATTTCAGATTCATAATATTCAATCCAACACAAAGAACTTCAAAGAGTACCCCAAAGTTTCTATCAGAGAAAGTAGGATGAAAACATGTATCAACCTATGTGCCTAGATTACCCCAATGTCACCACGGGAATCCGCAAGTTGACTACCAAAACATATATCAAGTGACTCAATAGAATACCCCATATTCACCACGGGTATCCACATGCAAGATATACATGAAGTGATCTCAAATCAATTCAATCCGATAATAATGAAACCTCAATGGGAAAGACTCAATTCATCACAACAAGATAGAGAGGGAAGAACACCATATGATCCATGTTGGGGAACGTAGCATAAATTCAAAATTTTCCTACGTGTCACCAAGATCAATCTATGGAGTCATCTAGCAACGAGGGAGGATTGGATCTACATACCCTTGTAGATCGCGCGCGGAAGCGTTCAAGAGAACGGGGTTGATGGAGTCGTACTCGTCGTGATTCAAATCACCGATGATCCTAGTGCCGAACGGACAGCACCTCCGCGTTCAACACACGTACAGCCCGGTGACGTCTCCCATGCCTTGATCCAGCAAGGAGAGAGGGAGAGGTTGAGGAAGACTCCATCCAGCAGCAGCACAACGGCGTGGTGGTGATGGAGGAGCGTGGCAATCCTGCAGGGCTTCGCCAAGCACCGCAGAAGAGGAGAAGAACTTGGGAGAGAGGGAGGGGCTGCACCAAAGGCAAAAGGTGTGTTTGAGAGGCCCTCCTACCCCACTATATATAGGGATCCCAAGGGGGGGTGCGCCAGCCCCTAGGAGATCCAATCTCCAAGGGGGCGGCGGCCAGGGGAGGAGTCCTCCCCCCCCCCCAAGGCACCTAGGAGGTGCCTTCCCCTGCTGGGACTCTTCCTTTAGGGTTTCCCCAGGTGCATGGGCCTCTTGGGGCTGGTGCCCTTGGCCCATGTAGGCCAAGGCGCACCCCCTACAGCCCATGTGGCCCCCGGGGTAGGTGGCCCCACCCGGTGGGCCCCCGGGACCCTTCCGGTGGTCCCGGTACAATACCGATGACCCCGAAACTTGTCCCGATGGCCGAAACAGGACTTCCTATATATAAATCTTTACCTCTGGACCATTCCGGAACTCCTCGTGACGTCCGGGATCTCATCCGGGACTCCGAACAACATTCGGTAACCACATACAAGCTTCCTTTATAACCTTAGCGTCATCGAACCTTAAGTGTGTAGACCCTACGGGTTCGGGAGAAATGCAGACATGACCGAGACGTTCTCCGGTCAATAACCAACAGCGGGATCTGGATACCCATGATGGCTCCCACATGTTCCACGATGATCTCATCGGATGAACCACGATGTCAAGGACTTAATCAATCCCGTATACAATTCCCTTTGTCTATCGGTATGTTACTTGCCCGAGATTCGATCGTCGAAATCCAATACCTAGTTCAATCTCGTTACCGGCAAGTCTCTTTACTTGTTCCGTAACACATCATCCCATGATCAACTCTTTGGTCACATTGCGCATATGATGATGTCCTACCGAGTGGGCCCAGAGATACCTCTCCGCTTACACGGAGTGACAAATCCCAGTCTCGATTCGTGCCAACCCAACAGACACTTTCAGAGATACCTGTAATGCACCTTTATAGTCACCCAGTTACGTTGTGACGTTTGATACACCCAAAGCATTCCTACGGTATCCGGGAGTTGCACAATCTCATGGTCTAAGGAAATGATACTTGACATTAGAAAAGCTATAGCATACGAACTACACGATCTAGTGCTATGCTTAGGATTGGGTCTTGTCCATCACATCATTCTCCTAATGATGTGATCCCGTTATCAACGACATCCAATGTCCATGGTCAGGAAACCGTAACCATCTATTGATCAATGAGCTAGTCAACTAGAGGCTTACTAGGGACATGGTGTTGTCTATGTATCCACACATGTATCTGAGTTTCCTATCAATACAATTATAGCATGGATAATAAACGATTATCATGAACAAGGAAATATAATAATAACCAATTTATTATTGCCTCTAGGGCATATTTCCAACAATCCAATTATATTAACAAAACTCGTGGTACATCAAGATCAGGCCAAATCAAGAACATGAGAGAGAGATCAACACTACAAAAAATACACTTCCGTGACGATACAAGTTTGTCATAGTAGGTCACGTTTTTTGTCATGCATGTACATCCATGAAGATTTTATGACAGAATCAAGATAGTCATACCTGTGCTGTCGTACAAGTGTTCCATGACAATACCAAAATTATCATCATGGAAGTGTCCACTTCCATGACGATAAATGGCACGTCGTGGAAGTGCTTTCGTCAAGGGTAACTGACACATGTCATCCACCGTAACGGGTCGCCGTTAAGCTATCGGGTTTTGGTTTGGATCGATAACCCGTTAACAGCCCGGACCAATGGGGATTTTCCACATGTAAAATCATAATTGGCTCGAGGAAACACGTGTCGGCTCACCGTTGGGACAAATGTCATCCACTCATTGGACCGAAGGCGCCTATGATATGTCGACACATGGCATGGCCCAACAGAGGCCCATTCTAGTGAAAAGGCTAGCCTATTTGACTTGGTCAAAAGGTAGCGGGCCGGCCCACGGAAAGCATGTTAACGACCTGTTCACATATAGCCCATTTACAACCCGCTAACCCAGGGACCGTTATGGCCTATCCGAATTAGGCCGAGTAGCGTCATCTGGGCCATCCAATATGATTCCAGCCCGTTTTAACTCTCGGCCCATGTATGGCCCATGACGTCTTTCGGCCCATATGAGGCCCTTTGTAGCTCTTGGCCCATTAACGACCCATGGTGAAACTGGCCCATAATGAACATTGTATAACTTTATACCCATTAACGACCCATTATTCCATTGGGCCGTTTCCAGCACATGTTATCTTTCGGCCTTCTCAGGGCCCATTTATTCTTGGGCTCATTTCCAGCATTCAGTTACTTACGACCCATTACTGTCCTTTTCTGCTTGTGGGCCAAATTCAGCCCGTGGTTACAGTCGGCCCGTTTGTGGCTCGTTAATCGTTGGCCCGTTTTCATGGCATCATCAAATACGACCGATTAACGATGACCCATTATGGCCGGCCCATGAACGGACGATTCCAACTCTAGCCCATTTACGGCCCATAATGCGGTTTGCTATTGGCCCATGTTTGGCCAATCGATCATACGGCCCGTCGAAGGCCCATTGATGATACGTCCTATAGAAGGCCCATTGTTTCTACGGCCCGTAGAAGGCCCATTGTTGCTACGACCCGTAGAAGGCCCATTGTTTCTACGGCCCTTAGAAGGCCCATTGTTTCTACGGCCTGTAGGAGGCCCAGGGTCACTACAGTAAATATGTAGCCCATGGTTATTGTGGCCTAGTTTTAAAAAATAGGTTATTGCGGCATCTAGCAAACCGCAGAAAAAGAACTGCACTAACTACAAGCAAACAAATAAACAAGACAACAAGGAAATAAATAAGCAAGCAACTTACGCTAGGATATCACGACTATTACACATATTACATCCACTGGGCATCAAAGTTCGCCACCAGTGCAAATATAGGGAACAAAGTAGCATATCACATACACTGGTTGTCAAAGTTGGCGACTAGTGCAAATAAACACCGTAGCAAAACAAGTCCAGAGCTGGAACCAGTTCAGAAGAGCTCAAGAAACAATATCCTGGGTACCCATAATGCTGGCAAGATGCTTAGCAAGCTTATTAACTTTCTCTTGTTTGGCGCTTAAATCCTCCAGCGCCTGCTGTTGCACCAGAAAGTATGCATCTGAATTCTGCAGGGACTTCCTCAGTCCTTTGGCTTCTTGTCGCATAACATCTGATCGATGTCTTTCAACTTGAAGTTGAGACTCAAGTAGCCGAACTAATTCAGGCAGCGAGTTCGAAGAGCTGGTGCCAGCAGTAGTAGCCAATAACTTGAACACTACATCAAGACATGACTTTCGGGTTGTCTCAGTGTCTTCAGTATAGTTTTTATCAGCTTTCTTGGAGACCAACAGGGATGTCTCACTATCTTGAACCTTATATGCATTACTTCCTTTACCATTGCATACCGGGGGTACTCTTCTCCAATATTTTATCTGCATTCCAAAAGAGAAACAAACAGACACATCACATGTTTACCATGTTGTATATGAAACTCATTTTGGTAAACCAGTTCAGTAGTAAGGTGGACCAGATAACATCATGAAACAAACATAAATCTATGTAGTATGGTCACTGTATGGTCTATATCATTCTACTTTATGTTGCCAAATCAAGATAGAGACAGTTCAAATCATATCTATTTAAGACAAAGCAACATAGACAGAATATAAGTGTGGGAAACTACACAACAATAACAACACTTGTAATGTGCATGGCATGAGAACATAACTGTTTATTCAATTGAAACTGGAATCAACATAGAGCAAGTTACAATAGCAAACACGTTAAAGAAACAGGTTTAAAAACATACCTGTTGCGCCATTGGAGTTTCAATTGCATCCTTCAAATTTGAAATTAGTTGGTATGCGTAAATACAGTGATGCAAGAGCAAAGGAGTATGAACCATAGCTATGAAACCTAACCTGAGAACAATTCTTCTTCTACTTTAAGAATTGACTTGGGGTTCGGAGTGGTGGTCCTCGTGCTTTGGGCACTGCAGTTGCCTTACTAACTGCTCGTGTTTGGGTTCTCTGTGGTGGAGACGGCCTTGTGTCAACTGGAACTAGGTTACTATCTGCTGGGGTTGGGGTTAGAAGGGGTGTAGCTGGTTCTCTGTCCAACTGGGTAGGGGTACAATCTGCATGAGTCTGGGTTATGTGTGGTGGGGCTGGTTCTTGGACAAGTACAACCGTGGTTCTATCTGCATCGACAGGTAGCACAATCTTTTCTGAAGACCGTCTTTTTACTCCCACAGATACTTCCATCATTCCCTCCAATTCAAATGGTTGATAAACACAAAAATTAAATGAATGTATATACATTCTAAGATAGACAGGTGCAATGGATAGTAGGGAAGAAAACATGCATGAAATAATTCACATTTAGGTTGTCTAACCAAACAGAATAGCATGACATAATTTCACATATATGATGGCTAATTAAACAAGATAGCATGACACAATTTCACATGTATGATGCCTAACTAAACATGATAGAATGACATACTTCAAAATATGATGACTATGTAAACATGATGGCATGATATAACTATACGACGTGTCTATTAAAGTGGTTGGCATGCCATAATTCACAAACATGCCGTCGATGGAAACATGATGGCATGATATAATTCATGGATAGAATGACATAATTCAAAATATGATGACTATGTAAACATGATGAGATGATATAACTATATTATGTCTTTAGAAAATGGGTTGGCATGCCATAATTCAGATACATGCTGTCTATGTAAACATCATGGCATGATATATTTCAAATATATGATTTATATACTAAGAAAGTGAGCAGAGGGCAATCGCGTATATGATGTGTCAACTAAGGAGATGGCATTCAATATTGTGTATATGATGTAAAAACTAAGCATTGCAATACAACGTATGCATGATATGAGTAATATAACCCTGCCAAGTTTGAGCATACACCTCAGGAGGGTAATAGGACTGGTCATCTGCCTCTGAATCCTCCTCCGAGGAGCTATCTGTAACCAGCAAGATATCTGCTTCAGTAGGTAGCATTGTCTGCTCTGAAGACCTTGTTTTCACACCAGATTTCTCCATCACCAGTTCAAATGGCTGATACACAGGAAGAGCAGTTGAATATACAAACATTGTCGACAAATGCAATGAGAAATACAAAAAAGGACGACATGATATAATTCAAATATATGATGCTTTGCTAACCAACACATGGCATTGCATAATTCACATATATAGTGCCCCGCAACAAGATAGCATTGCGTAATTCACATATATAATGTCTTGCAACAAGATGGCCTTGCATAATTCACATATATGGTAATTAGACACTAAACAGGTGGCATTCACACAAAGCATGCCTAAACTAAGCAAATGACATAGCAATGCAAGACACCATACGCACGATATGAGCAACATAACCCTGCCAAGTTAGAGCATGCACCTCGGGGGGGGGGGGGATAGGACGGGCCATATGTCTCTGAATACTCCTCTGAGGATCTATCTGTAACCAGTAAGACATGCGCTTCGTCAGATAGCATTGTCTGCTTTGAAGACCTAGTTTGCACTCCAGATTTTTCCATGACCGTGTCGAATGGCTGATGCACAGGAAGAGTAATTGAATGTACTAAAATTGTTGACAAATTTAATACATAATAAAAAATGATGGCATGATATAATTCACATATAAGATGACTGACTAACCAGGGTGGCATTGCAAAATTCACATATATGATGCCTGGTTAAACAAGATGGCATTGCATGATTTACATGAAAAATAAAGAAACTAAACAGATGGCATTCACACAAATCATGTCTAAACTAAGCAGATGACATATTTGATGTATAAAGTAAGCAATGAAAGGCACCATATGCATGATATTACCAACATCAGCATGCCAAGTTAGAGCGAAGACCTCAGGTGGTAAATAGGAGTGGTCTTCTCCTTCTGAATCCCCCTCAGAACAGTTATCTTCCTCTTGATTACAATCCGAAATGGGTGGAGGGGGGCTGCCTTTGCGCCCACCATGGAGCAACGTCTGCATGAAATTTTATTGCCACGCAAGGCTCGACTCTTTTGCTCTACATGTTTAGTTCCATTGTGTATAATAACTGACATGCATAGGAATAAAACATAGTGAGATTATGTAAGGAGTGCATGCACAAATCCAGAGTGATGGTAGCAAACTGTGGATAGACCCAAAACCAATGATAGCAGGCAAATAATAGATTTAGTAAAAAAATACAGATAATGGCTCCTTTAATGTTTGTTTGCACCCAACATGAAACTCATAGTAGACATCCGAGATTAACCAGATAGTAGACAGATCGTACTGATTGCTGCCCCAATATGTGAAGGAAATATGCCCTAGAGGCAACAATAAAGTTGCTATTTATATTTCCTTATATCATGATAAATGTTTATTATTCATGCTAGAATTGTATTAACCGGAAACTTAGTACATGTGTGAATACATAGACAAACAGACTGTCACTAGTATGCCTCTACTTGACTAGCTCATTAATCAAAGATGGTTAAGTTTCCTAGCCATAGACATGAGTTGTCATTTGATGAACGGGATCACATCATTAGAGAATGATGTGATTGACTTGACCCATCCGTTAGCTTAGCACTTTCATCGTTTAGTTTATTGCTATTGCTTTCTCCATAACTTATACATGTTCCTATGACTATGAGATTATGCAACCCCCGAATACCGGAGGAACACTTAGTGTTCTATCAAACATCACAACGTAACCGGGTGATTATAAAGATGCTCTACAGGTGTCTTCGATGATGTCTGTTGAGTTGGCATAGAACGATATTAGGATTTGTCACTCCGATTGTCAGAGAGGTATCTGTGGGCCCTCTCGGTAATGCACATCACTATAAGCCTTGCAAGCAATGTGACTAATGAGTTAGTTACGGGATGATGCATTACGGAACGAGTAAAGAGACTTGTCGGTAACGAGATTGAACTAGGTATTGAGATACCGACGATCGAATCTTGGGCAAGTAACATACCGATGACAAAGGGAACAACATATGTTGTTATGCGGTTTGACCAATGAAGATCTTCGTAGAATATGTAGGAGCCAATATGAGCATCCAGGTTCCACTATTGGTTATTAACCGGAAGTGAGTCTCGGTCATGTCTACATAGTTCTCGAACCCGTAGGGTCCGCACGCTTAACGTTCGATGACGATCAGTATTATAAGTTTATGTGCTTTGATGTACCGAAGGTTGTTCAGGGTCCCGTATGTGATCACAGACCCGACGAGGAGTCTCGAAATGGTCGAGACATAAAGATTGATGTATTGGATGACTATATTCGGACACTGGATGAGTTCCGGGGGTCACCGGATATATATCGGAATGTCGGAAGGGTTATCGGAACCACCGAAGAAGTAATGGGCCTTATTGGGCCTAGGGAAGAGAGAGAGAGGGGCTGCCAAGGGTTGACCACGCGCCGCCCATGGGCCTAGTCCGAATTGGACTAGGGGGAGGGGCGGCGCCTGTCGGCGTTTTGGGAACGGGGGTCCCCAGACTTGCCTGCCTGCGGCCTGCGGCATGGCTCAAAGGGGGCCCAGCACGGCCCATCTTCATCAACACAAGACTCAAGACCCTCGCGAGGGGCCAAGCCTCGCGGGGCCGACGACGCGGAGCTTCCTCAGGCGCGGCCTCATCAGGCTGGCTCACGAGGAGGCGGAGAAATCAAGGCAGGGTACCTCACGACGTGCCCGTGACGCAAGCCATGACGACTCGGGGCGCCAGGCGGGTGCCAGCCCGCGCAGCGTCCTCCTTTCATCTTTGGTGCAAAGGGAGCAAGCGCAGCCGCGGAGTACCGAGGCATCAGGCAAAGGTTGCCATTTCAGTGCAACGAGACCAAGACCAGGAGGACTACAAGACGGAGGTCACCATGGAGCCCAAGACGGCGTCATCACCAGAGCTTTGCGCAGGTGAAGACTACTTGTGTCAGGATAGTTGATACTTGCTGTCCCCTTTCAAATTAGCCCGCCATTGTTGGCTCCCTTCCCGGTCAATATTTGGGGAGAGGACCAGGGCCACTATAAATAGGACTGGCCACCCACGTAGCAAAGGGTCGGCTGAGTCTCCTCCAAGGGCTCGACAAGAAGAGAGGTGGTAAGTAGAGAGAGAGAGTGGGATATAGAAAGGTGGCTGAACTCCTCCCAGCAGTTCATCGCCCCAGCTAAGAACAGACCCTCGCGAGGCTGTTCTTCCTTGTACTGTTCATCATGATCAGCCCAAGAGGCAATCCACCACACCACACACTGGAGTAGGGTATTACACCACAACGGTGGCCCGAACCAGTATAAACCTTGTGTCTCTTGTGCAGTTTCTTCAGTAGTATAGATCTTTGCGAGACGGAGAGGTAGAAGGCATAATCTCCGCGTGCACCCCAGAGTTCGAACCTTAAGGGTCTGCCGGAACCCAAAATCCGACATTTGGCGTGCCAGGTAGGGGTGCGCCGAAATTCGTCTTCCACCGCCCCGTTCTCCTCCGACCGTCGCGTCCATGTCCGACGCTCGTCGGGCCCGCGCCGGGCCGCCATCGCTTCCCGCGTCACTCAGACGGCGCCCGTCGGCGGACGTCCTCGTCGTTCCCCGTAACCCGCCATAAACACTACCACCGGCCCGGCGGGGGGCGAGCAGCAAGCGTCGTCTCAACATCCATCCGTGCGGCAAGACGGCCGCACCGCTACACCATCGCTCACACCAGCTGGTTCTTCGTCCTGCGCGCTCCGCGCACCCTTGGAGGCTCGAGCTGCGCTCATCGCAGCAAACGAGCTCCTGCGCTACCGTCCCATCGACGACGTCTACGAAGAGTGGCTCGACCGCGTCGCCGAGCTCGTCCGCGCCGCAGGGGGCTCTCCCGCGCCGTCTGTTCCGTTGCGCCGCACCCCGCCCCGCGCGGGCAACGAAGCTCCGGGGGCGTACCAGCCGCCTCCTCTCCAAGAAGACGCCATGGCTCCAAGGCGCGTGGCCCCTGGGCGGAACCCGCTCCGTCAGGTGCCAGCGCAGCAAGAACGGAGCTGCCAAGAAGTCCCTCGCCCGCAAGGAGCTGCCCGGGCGCTCCTTGCTCCGGCACGCCGCGACCCTGCTCCAGCTCCGGCACGCCAAGACCCCGCGCTGCTCCTAGCTGCAGCGCGTGGGGACCCTCAAGACCGAGCTCTCCACCAGCCGAAGCCTTTCGTGGCCACCGAAGGCTGCCGTGCCTACACCACCGAGTTGCGTAGCGTCGCGTGGCCTGGCAAGTTCAAGCCAGACCCGCCTCCTCGTTACGATGGCATGACTGACCCTGCAGAGTTCCTCCGGCTCTATGAGCTAGGCATCGAAGCTGCCAGCGGGGACGAGAAGGTCATGGCGAACTGGTTCCCCATGGGGCTCAAGGAAGGAGCTCGCACCTGGCTCCTGAATCTGGCTCCAGGCACGATCTCTTCTTGGGACCAGATGCGCACCCGCTTCATCGCCAACTTCCAAGGTACTCGCGACCGGCCACCCGCCGTGAGCGACATGCGCCGCATCAAGCAACAACCCGGAGAGACCCTGCAAAAGTACATCCAGCGCTTCAACAGCGCGCGCCTCAAGATCCCCAAGGTGTCCGAGGAGGCCATCATCTTGGCCTTCTCCGATGGTGTGCGCGACGTCAAGATGAAGGAGGAGCTGGCGATGCATGAAGACCTGTGCACCTCCCTGGAGCTGTTCAACTTGGCGACCAAGTGCGCCAGGGCTGAGGAGGGACGCCTCTCTCTCCTCGAGCTGCCTGCCGCAGACCTAGAAGAGAAGAAGCCCAAGGCCAAGGACGTGAAGCGCAAGGGGGCTGCCGTGCTCGCGGCAGAACCAGACACCAAGCGGGGCAAAGATCTGCCTGAGTCCTCCAGGGGCAGCCGGTACTGTGTGTACCACGACCTCCACACCCACAACACCAACGAATGCCAAGAACTCCGCGTCGTGCGAGAAGGAAGGATCGGCCGTCGTCCCGACCGCGCCGATCGGGGATACGGCCGAGGAGGAGGAAGAAACGCAGGACGCTGGGAAGACCGCGGCCCGCGCCAAGGGTGGCGTGATCAACCTCGCGAGGATCGCTGGCGAGACCTGCCTCGCGAGGGGGACTGGAGGGATCAGCCTCGTGAGGATCGCCCACAGGGCCACGCAGGCCTCCCTCCACTACCGCCTCAGCCAAGGAGGAACGAGGACCGCCATCAAGACGAAGGGGTTGGGGGCTTCCAGGAGCCACGCGCAATCGCCTGCATCCTGGGCGGAGCTCAAGCCCTAGCCTCCCAACGCATCTTCAAGCAGTTTGCCCGCGAAGTGAACGCAATCCTCCCCAGGCTTGAAGCAACGCGCCCTCTCAGGTGGTCGGCATGCGCCATCACATTCAGCTCAGCGGATCAACTCAAGTGTGCGGCCACAGCCGGTGTCCTCCCGATTCTTTGCTCACTAGTCATCAGCAATGTACTGGTCACCAGAACCCTCATTGATGGTGGGGCAGGGCTCAACGTCCTGTCCGTGGAAACGTTCAACAATCTCCAAGTGCCCTACGACCAGCTTCAGCCAACCAAGCCCTTCTTCGGAGTCACCGACAGCTCCACGGTCCCGATTGGGCAGGTCCGTCCCCAGTCACCTTCGGGGCACGCAACAACTACCGCACCGATCTCATCGACTTCGACGTCGCCCACATCCGCCTGCCGTACAACGCCATCCTCGGGTACCCAGTGCTGGCCAAGTTCATGGCCGTAACTCACCATGGCTACAACGTCCTCAAGATGCCAGGAACTGGCGGAGTCATCACGGTGCCCTGTGAAGAGAAGGATGCAGTGTGTTCCCTGGAGCGAGCCTTTCAGGCCGCGTCACTGGAAGACCCGGATCGCGGAAGCAGGAGGCTTCCCGAGACCACCCCCAAGAAGAAGAAGACATCGTCCGGACCGGCCCCTCGGGAGGCGGGCCCCTCAGGGCCCGCATCTGCCCAGGGGGAACCTCCTTCCATCGCATAGGAAAGCGCGCCCGGCGCCCTCCTCGGGACGGGCTCGGGGGCTCTCCCCTGGAGGGCCACCGACCTGGCCAGGGTCACGAGGGAGGCACTTGGGCACCACATGGAGGCGTGTTTCGAAGCACGTTTCCCTCAAGAAGGAGCAAGGCAAGGAAGGTCAGACCCACAGGAGTTCGTCGACAAGGCCATTGAAGAACTACAGGAATCAAGAATCATGAGGGGTTGCCGCCGTCTACCGGCTGCGGCTCCCCATCTAGGCGAGGATGGTGGGCTGCGCGTCTGCATCGACATACCAGGGCTCAACCAAGTCGCTACGATGGAGCGCCTCTGGCCCTCGCGAGTGGGGCGCTGCGGGGGTCTGCCCCACAGCTACGTTCGCATGCCTTATGGCTTGCCGAGCGCGGTTGCTACGTGCCAGCGCCTCATGAGGGGCATCATGGAGGCTCAAGAAGACAGGCGTTCCGCAGCCTTGGCGGAGATGGAGATGATTCGCGAAGAGCTACCAGTGCCTCCGGAGCCTCCCGAGGCCCCTGGGCCTGGGGGCTCATGAGGATCGGCTTCCGCAGCCCACCGAGTCTGCTGCACCAACACCCCTTCGCCCTCGACACCTTCAGGTGACATCTTACAAGTTTCATTTCCAGCTGGGAGCGCCCTCCCAGGGCTGCATCGTTCCCAGGCCGCGTGGGTCTGTCCTTGCGGTATGTATCCCTTTTATTTCATGTCGTTAGCTTGCTTTGTTGGGGGCGCCCCTCGGGCTGCATCATCCCCAAGTCGCTCGGGCCCGACCCAGTGATCTCTACCTTTCCAGCGTCTATTTGAATGAATCCCCTCCTTCGCGGCTAACATGTTTGATCTAGTTGCCTGCTCAACTGACGCCAACTGACGGAATTGCTCCCATAACAGCACGACGCTTGCGCATGGGTCCGTCCCTACAACGCCGACAAACCTGAATGGCTGAGCTCTGGCCGCGGCAGCCCAGCATGGCGCCACCTCGTCAAGCCTCCAGTGCCTCACCTCCCCTCGGAAGCAACTAACGGCAAACTAATAATTGTCATGGCAACCTCTTCTTCCTTCTATGATGAGTTTACAGGATCCCCTAAGGGAGTTGCGCCAGGCAAGGCCCTTGCGGCGTTCCTTTCACTCTCGTCCGCGCGAACCGCTTGCACGTTAAAGGGGGGGTGCCTGAGCATCGCGACTCAGGGCTCCTACTGGCTCTCCAGCCCTCACCCTCTGGCCTTGACCACAGCATCGCGACCTGGCATACCAGCGACGGCTGAGACTAGCTCGAGGGTCGGGACCCGAGGACGTAGAGCAGAAAGGGGAGCAAAGGCGGGGGAGAAGGGGCGCGCGAGGACCTCGCCGAGCGATTCCGCTCCTGCCAACGCGCGGACCCGACGACGCACCAGGAATAATCCCGACTCTCGAGATAAGTCACCACCCGAAGGCACCGGCTATCGTAGCACTACCCCAGCACCTAATGCAATTCCGTGTCAGCGACGCCGCTCTCCTTTCTTGCCGAGCGACGGCTGCTTGGGCGCCAAAGGGGACCTCCTGAGCATCGTGACTCAGGGGCTCTTACTGGACCCCGGGTCGCTCACCTCCTAGCTTTGACCACGGCTTCGTGACCTGGCATACCAGCGACGGCTGACGCCGCCTTGGGACTGGGACCTGTCGACGCAGAGCACCAAGCCCTCGCAAGGTTCGAAAGGAAGAACTGAGCTAAGACGGAATCAGCAACTCGCACAGCTCTACAGCAAGGGTTATGTATTAACAAACAGGGTTACAGGCACCTTACAATCCCCCATGGGGCGCATTTTGATTCCTCGTAGGGAACAGATCCTAAGGGATGCTAACTACACGCGCTCCTGCAGAAGATGCCATCATCAACAGTGGGCCGTCAAGCGCCGGCGCCAACCCCATCCAGATCAGAGTCGGCGACGGCCAGACGAGCCCGCCCTGCTCCAGGAGCGGCGCCGGCTCGTGGGCTCGTAGCTGTCGTCACTCGTCTCTGGAGTCGCGAAGATCTCGCTGGAGTCGCTGGATCCTCCGGCGCCTCCGTCGCCTGCAGAGCCGCCAAGGGAGCGGTCGACGGGCCTAGCCCTCACCATGGCGAGGTCCTGGCCACCTCTCCCGGGGCAACACTCCAGCCGGTGCCCATTCGCGTCGAAGACCTTGAAGAACATCAGCGAAGCGCCATCGTACTCCAAGTGGACCGCGAAGACGCCCCGTACCCTGCAAACCCGGGAGATCTCTCTCCAGCCATGAGTCATGTAGACCTCGCCCGGGGCTACGACCGCGACCTCTGCCTCGGTTGCGAGGGTGCTGCAGCCGGCGTGCTGCAGCCAGAGCTCCAGGGGCTCCCCCCGCGGGATGATGGAGGCGAAGAAGGGAGGCTGGAGGATCCAAGAATGGAGAGGAATGGCGACGTGGAGCACGAACTCTTGGAGGAGCCCTCGGCGTGGACCCCAGGAGGAACAACCCACACCTTCGTGACCCATCGGCGCTGACGACGGCGCTGACCGCGGGGATCGGCATTGACCCCTTCGAGGCCCTCAACATGGGCATACAAGGGAAGCGGGAAACCCGGCAGAGGCCGCTCGCACCGAGGCCTCAACAACACCTGACGGTCCTCCTTGTCCCGGCCACGAAGAGCGAGCCGTTTCTTCGGCGGGAGCGGGTCTGGTCCCTCTCGGGGGGCCTTTTCCTTCTCCGCTGTAGAGAATTGGCGAATCGGGGCCATCGCGGCAAGATGGAGCAAGGATCGGGAAGAAGGAGAAGCAAGGAGGGATGGACTAGAAGGGCACGCGCAGTTCCGTACTTATAGCCGGCGAAGGCCAACCGCCGGCCTCCACGATCGCAGGTAATCATGACACGATTTGCATGCAGGGACTTGTCCAACCCGCGCGATCACCGAGGCGTCGTGGGGAAGCGGAGACGCCCACGTCCCATCAACCGCCACGCGGCGCCCAAGGCCGCAGGCTGTTAGGGCCCGCGGCGCTTCGCCCTTGCCCTTTCGCCTCTCGGCACGGCCAAGTCCGGGCGCGCCTTGGGCCTGGGGGCTACTATCGGCGTTCTGGGAACGGGGGTCCCCAGACTTGCCCGCCTGCGGCCTGCGGCATGGCTCAAAGGGGGCCCAGCATGGCCCATCTTCATCAACACAAGACTCAAGACCCTCGCGAGGGGCCAAGCCTCGCGGGGCGGACGACGCGGAGCTTCCTCAAGCGCGGCCTCGTCAGGTTGGCTCACGAGGAGGCAGAGAAATCAAGGCGGGGTACCTCACGAGGTGCCCGTGACGCAAGCCATGACGACTCGGGGCGCCAGGCGGGTGCCAGCCTGCGCAGCGTCCTCCTTTCCTCTTTGGTGCAAAGGGAGCAAGCGCAGCCGCGGAGTACCGAGGCATCAGGCAAAGGTTGCCATTTCGGTGCAACGAGACCAAGACCAGGAGGACTACGAGACGGAGGTAACCGTGGAGCCCAAGACGGCGTCATCACCAGAGCTTTGCGCAGGCGAAGACTACTTTTGTCAGGATAGTTGATACTTGCTGTCCCCTTTCAAATTAGCCCGCCATTGTTGGCTCCCTTCCCGGTCAATATTTGGGGAGAGGACCAGGGCCACTATAAATAGGACCGGCCACCCACGTAGCAAAGGGTCGGCTGAGTCTCCTCCAAGGGCTCAACAAGTAGAGAGGTGGTAAGCAGAGAGAGAGAGTGGGATAGAGAAAGGTGGCTGAACTCCTCCTAGCAGTTCATCGCCCCAGCTAAGAACAGACCCTCGCGAGGCTGTTCTTCCTTGTACTGTTCATCATCATCAGCCCAAGAGGCAATCCACCACACCACACACTGGAGTAGGGTATTACACCACAACGGTGGCCCGAACCAGTATAAACCTTGTGTCTCTTGTGCAGTTCCTTCAGTAGTATAGATCTTTGAGATTTGGCAACCAAATTATGAATAATTACCACATTATAGCATGTAAGCGTTGAGTCATATATGCATGATGTAGATGTTCGTTTAATTCTTATAGTTCATCTCATTCAAAATCATCCAGCTGAGGGCGGCGTGGCTCACGGAGCGCCTCCACCACCTCCACGTCAAGACAGCGCCCTCGCACCAAGACGCGCGGTTCCGCGGCGTGACCCGCCACGCCGGGCGCCCGCGCGCGTAGAAGGAAGCTGCCAAGAAGTCCCGAGGCCACATGAAAACGCTCCTGTGCTCCCACCACCACCGCGTCAAGACCGCGTACTGCCTGCAGTGGCGGCATGTGGATACCAGGACCGGGCTCCGCCTCCGCAACGGGCTCCGATGACCACAGCAGGCTGCCGCGCCTTCACTCCCGAGCTGCAGCGTCATCTGGCCCGACAAGTGCAAGCCAGACCTACCTCCATGCTACGACGGCACCCCTGACCCCGTGGAGTTCTTGCAGCTCTACGAGCTGAGCATCAAGGCAGCTAATGGAGACGAGAAGGTCATGGTGAATTGGTTTCACATGGCCCTCAAGGATGGCGCGCGCTCGTGGCTCCTGAACCTGCCCGCGGGATCGATCTCCTCTTGGGGCGAGATGCACGAGCGTTTCATCGCCAACTTCCAGGGCACTCGCGACCGCCCGCCGGCCGCGGGTGACCTACGACGCATCAAGCAGCAGTCAGGGGAGAGCCTGTAGAAGTACATCCGGCGCTTCAACAACGTTTGCCTCAAGATCCCCAAGGTGACGGATGAGGCCATCATCTTAGCGTTCTCTCATGGCGTCCGTGATGTCAAGATGAAGGAGGAGCTCGCCATCCATGAGGAGCTATGCACAGCCCTGGAGATGTTCAACATGGCGACCAAGTGCGCCAGAGCTGAGGAGGGGCGCCTCTCCCTCCTCGAGCTTCCAGCCGCTGACCCGGAAGACAAGAAGGCCAAGGCCAAAGATGTGAAGCATAAGGGGGTAGCCGTGCTCGTGGCTGAGTCGGAGATGAAACGTGGTCGAGACCACCCCAAGCCATCCAAGAGCAACCGCCCATTCAGCGCCTTCCACAATGTTCATAGCCACAACACCAGCGACTGTCAGGAGCTCAGGGCCATCCGAGATGGCGCTTCGGTCGGCGCCCTGAGTGCAACGACCGAGGCTATGACCGAGGAGGAGTACGAAGTGTGGGACGCTGGGATGACCGCGGCCCCCGCCAGGAGTGGCATGACCGACCTCGCGAGGATCGCTGGCAGGACCAGCCTCGCGAGGGCCTCTGGAGGGAGCAGCCTCGTGAGGACTGTCCTCAGGGCAATGCCGGCCTCCCTCCGCTGCCGCCGCCACCAAGAAGGAACGATGACCACCATCAGGACGAGGGGGATGGGGGCTTTTAGGAGCCCCGCTCCATCGCCTGTATCTTGGGTGGTGCTCAAGCCCCAGCCTCTCAAGGTATCTTCAAGCAGTTTGCTCGCGAGGTGAACGCGGCTCTCCCCAGGCTCGAAGCCACGCGCCCGCTCAGGTGGTCCAAGTGCGCCATCACCTTCAGCTTGTCTGACCAGCTCAAGTGTGCGGCAACCGCCGGCCCCTCCCGATGCTCTGCTCGCCCATCATCAACAACGTCCAAGTCACCAAGACACTCATCGACGGCGGCGCAGGGCTCAATGTCCTGTCCGTTGAGATGTTTGACCACCTCCAAGTGCCATACGATCAGCTACAGCCTACCAAGCCCTTCTCATGAGTGACCGACGGCTCCACCACCCCGATAGGGCAGGTCAGCCTCCCTGTCACCTTCGGCCAGTGTGACAACTACCACACCGAGCTCATCGACTTCGACGTTGCCCACACCCGCATACCGTACAACGCCATCCTTGGGTATCCAGCCCTAGCCAAGTTTATGGTGATGACCCATCATGGCTACAATGTCCTCAAGATGCCAGGGAGTGGCGGCATCATCTCGGCCACCTGCGAGGAAAGAGATGTGGTGTGCTCCCTCGAGCGCGCTTACCAAGCTGAAGCGGCCGAAGACCCCGACAACGAGGGCACCATGTACCCTCCTGAGGCCAACCCTAAGAAGAAGAAGAAGTAGCTACTCCACCAAGGACCTCAGGAGGGTGGCGTCTCTAGCGGCACCACCTCAAGACCTGCGCCCGCAGATGGGGTGCCTCCTTCCCTCGCATAGGAAGGCGCGCCCGGCGCCCTCCTGAGGCTGGGCTCGGGCCTCTCTTCTGGAGGGCCTCAGACCTAGCCAACGTCACGAGGGAGGCGCTCGGGCACCACGTGGAGGCGTGCTTTGCTGCATGTTTCCCCAAGAGGGCACAAGGCGCAGAGCGCCTGGTGCTCAGGAGTTCATCACCAAGACGACCGAGGAGCTTCAGGAAGCAAGAGCCATGCGCGACGACCGCCGCCCAGCACTTGGCGCAACTCCCCATCCTGGCAAGGACGGCGGGCTACGCGTCTGCGTCGACATTCCAGGGCTCAACAGGGCCGCATCTTAGGGGTGTTTCTGGCCTTCGTGCATTGGACGGTGTGAGGGTCCCCCTCACAGCTACTTCGCATGCCTCTCGGCCTGCCGAACGCGGCTGTCACCTTCCAGCGCCACCTGCGGAGCATTCTGGTGGCTCAAGAGGCTAGGCATCATGCTGTCCTGGCGGAGATCACGACAGTTCTTCAGGAGCCACCTGGGCCTGCGGAGCCTCCTGAGGCTCAGGACCCTGGCGGCTCGTGAGGAGCAACTTCTCCGGCGCGCATGTTCAGCTACCCCAACACCTCTCCAGCAATGGTATCAGGTGACTCTTTCCAGTTCATTCAGTTGGGGGCGCCCCTCGGGCAGCATTATCCCCAGGTCGCATGGGTTTGTCCCTGCGACACATATCCTTTTGCATCTTTAGCTTACTCTGTTGGAGCGCCTCACGGGCTGCATCATCCTCAGGCCGCTCGGGTCCGTCCCAGTGGTATGTACCGTTCTTGCATCTATCCGAACTAGTTTGCCTCCTCACATGAATTGCTCTATAATCATTACTCACCTGGTGCTTGCTCATTACGGCCTCCCGCGCTGCCGATCAGTCACTTGCTCATCCCGCAACGGGAGACTCACATGCTGGCATGGTGCTTGTGCTCGGGTCCGTCCCTGCAACACTGATAAACCTGTGCGATCGAGCTCTGGCTTGTGGCCCGCTCCATGTACGCCAACTCACCAGATCCACAGTTCCTTCATCTTCTCGTGGAAGGAGCAATGGTAGGCCGGCAAGCGCAGCTATGGGCTACTCTCTCTCTCTCTCTCGCACTAACCC
Organism: Triticum urartu; assembly: GCF_056163025.1. Lineage (NCBI taxonomy): Eukaryota > Viridiplantae > Streptophyta > Magnoliopsida > Poales > Poaceae > Triticum > Triticum urartu. The sequence goes on from NC_141875.1 coordinate 330,894,992, forward strand.
GTAGGAATCTTCGGAGCCTAGCTATAGGTGGCCCCACCAGCTGCTCCCTTTCATGCTTTTCGCTTGGGCATTAAAAGGAGGGCTCCTGAGCATCGCACCTCAGGAGCTCTTACTGACTCTCCAGTCCTCACCCCTGGCCTTGACCACGACATCATGACCTGTCATACCAGCAACGGCTGAGCTCGCTCGAGGGTTGGGACCCGACGATGCAGAGCACTCAGGAGAGTGTGAAAGGGGGGAGCTGGCGTGAACCCAACTCGACAGCGTCACCATCAGTGGCGCACCATGCAAGGAATCGACCCGAATCGCTAAGATAAGTCACGCAGTCAAGCCAGCCCGGCGTTGTGACCCAGGATTTCTAGCTCTCGCAGCCTTGCTCCGGCAGTGCCGCCTTCCTTTTCTGCCTTTATGGAGATGCTTGCACGCTAAGGTGGACCTCCCGAGCATCGCAACTCAGGAGCTCTTACCGTACCTTGGGCCGCTCACCTCCTAGCCTTGACCACGGCATCACGACCTGGCATACCAGCGACGACTGACGCGTGCCTAAGGACTGGGACATGTTGGCATAGAGCACTAAGCTACCGCGAGGACGCAAAGGGGGACAATGCCAGAGCAAGAAGTGCAATAACGAATTTCGCAATGAAAATGATATTGATGCAAAAGCGTTACAGATTCTTTACACACCCCCACGGGGTTCGTCTCGATTCCTAATAGGGAACAAAAGAAGGAAGCTTCTAGGAGTCCTATCTACAAGTATCGCCATCGGCACCATCATCAATGGTGGGCCACAAGGGGTCTGCGCCAACCCCATCCAGATCAGTGGCGACGACGGGCGGACGCCGCTGCTGCGCCCGGGGCGCGGCGAGAGCTCAAGGGCACGTAGCTGTCGTCGCTCGTCTCCGGAGTCTCGTCAGGCTCGGGAGAGTCACTGGACTCCCAGGCGCCGTCGCTGCTGCTGGAGGAGTCGTCGGTTGGACCAAGGGCGGGCCCAGCGCCTGCCCCTGCGCTGTCCTGGCGATCCCCTTCAGGGCAGCACTCCAGGTGGCGGCGTTCCTCATCAAAGACTTTGAAGAACATCATGGAGGCACCGTCGTACTCAAAATGGATGGCGACGGCCCCCTCCGTGTGACAGACACGGGAACCTCGCCTCATCCACGGGTCATGAAGATCTTGCCCGGGGAGACGACCACGACCTCTGCTCCCGTCGCCGGGGTGCCGCACTCCACGTGCTGCAGCCACAGCTCGAGCGCCCCCCTTGGTGGCATCTCTTCGACAAAGAATGGCGGGAATCAGATCCACACGCGCAGTGGCATCGCCGCCCACACCACGAGTTCACGCGAGGAACCCTCGGCGTGGGTTCGCTGGCGGCGGCGCACACCACGGCATGACCACCGCGGCCATGGCACGGGTGGCGCCGATCGCTGCCTCCTCCTCCGGAGCCTTCTGCCCGAGCGTACAAGGGAAGCGGGGAGCCGGGGGGAGGCCGCTCGTACCAAGGCCTTGTCACCTCTGGCCTCACGACGATGACGCGTGAGTGGGCCAGCCTCTTCTTCGGTGGGAGTGGCCCAAGCTCTTCGCAGGAGTTTTTTCCCTTCTCAGCAGCGGAGAACCTCCGTATCGGTGCCATGAGTCACGCAGCAAGGTGGAAGAAGAGGAAGCAAGCGAGATGGAGGAAGAGATGAGCAATGGGGGATCCGCCCCTCCCCTCATTTATAGCCAGAGGGAGGCCAACCGCCGGCCTCCACGACCTAAGGTAATGATGGTTTTCTTCTGCATGCAGCAGGGTCTCGTTAAGTCACGCAGTTGCTGAGGCAGCGTGGGGAAGCAGAGATGCCCACGTCCTGTCAATCACCATGCGTCAATCAAGGCTGCAGGAGGTTGGGGTCCGCGGCACTCCGCACTTGCCCTCTGGCTTCGCCTTGAAGCCAAGTCCGAGTGCGCCTTGGGCCCGGGGGCTACTGTCGGCGTCCTGGGAACAGGGGTACCAAGAATTGCCTGCCTGCGGTCCAGGGCGTGGCTCCACCAATGGCCCGGTACGACCCATATTCATCAGCAACCACTCAAGACCCTCCCGAGGGGCCAAGCCACGCAAGGAGGACAACACCTAGACCTCCCCAGGGGTCACTAGGCTGGCTCCCGAGGAGCGGAGATATCTATGCAAGGGGCACATCACGAGGTCCGCGTGACGTGAGCCATGACGACCAAGGCCAGGCGGGTGCGAGGGGGCGTAGGGTGCCAGTTTCCTCTTTGGTGCTAAAGAGGAAGGCGCAAGCGAGGTGTCACGAGGAATCATGAAAAGGTTTCCATATCGGTGCAACAAGACCAAGACCAGCAGGACGGCAGGACGGAGGTCACCGCGGAGCCCACAGCTGCATCACCACCAGAACCTTTGGCAGGCAAAGACCACCTTTTGTCAGGATAACTTGTACTAGTTGTTTTCCTTCAAAATTGGCCGTTGTGGGATCCCTTCCCGCCTAACATTTGGGAAGAGGACCGGGGCCTCTATAAATAGGACTAGCCACCACCGCAGTGAGGGATCGGCTCACCTAGGATCGGCTGATCTGGGATCGTTTCCACTCCACCAAGGCCATCTCACTAGCTCATCAAGCTCAAGAACACCTCTCCTCAGGAGGCTGTTCATCCACTGTACTAGTTCATCCTTAGCCCATGAGGCAATCCACCACACCACACTAGAGTAGGGTATTACACCACAACGGTGGCTTGAACCAGTATAAACTCTCGCGTCTCTTGTTCCTTGGGTTCGATGAGCTAGGCCTTGAGATCGTTGCAATAGCGAGCTAGGGAGAGAGAGAGAGATCTTCGTGCGCACCCCAGAGTTTGAACCTCAAGGGTTTGCCGGAACCCGTTATCCAACAGGCGCCACTGGGCATGCATCATAGGCGAGGTGAGCTGCCCTCCTTCCCTGGCGGCAATGCAGTGACCTACTCGGTTGCTGCTGCAGTGAACTTGCGGTGCCATGGCGGTTTGCAACCGTGAAAATCACTCCATCTATATGTATTGTATTCCTTTGGAAATACTTGGTCATTTGGAAAAGATGGTAATTGATTTATCACTAGTTTTTGAATGCTTGGTCATGACAATCTCCCGAAGCCACAACCAGAAGTCTCCATCACGTAATACTTACGATTGGTCACACTCATAGACGGTCGGTCGGACCCGCGACATGCATCGTCTTGGTCTGACATGTAGGACCGGTTACATCAGTGACTTGTGTGACCGTATTTGAGCAGTAGTACTTGAAATTTGTGTTCCAGGAAACTCATCGGGAGCCGTTTCGGGCCTCGAAACCAAAACCATCAATTAATCTTTAGCTTGTTCCCATCACATTCCAAAGTGTATAGTATAATTAAGTGCGAACCTACTCACACCTAGTATGTATCAAACCTAAATGTGTTTGCACTATGCAGGTTTTAGTACTAGTGCTAGTACTAGGTTATAAAAAGGGGAACTAGTACCTAGCCAAAAATCACTCTACCTCTTCCTCCTCATAAGACTTTCTTGTTCGTTCGTCCTTGTCATGGCCGATGTGCAGAGCTCTAGGTCAAGAACTACTCGTAACAATGGAGCGGCAACCAAGGCCGCAGAAAAAAAGAGAGGGCTCGCTGCTCACAGAGACCTCAAAAGATCTCTCATTGGCAGGCGAGGGCTCCCAGGAGCGCCCTAGCCGCGGAGGCAAGTGCTCCTAGGAGCTCCCTAGCCGCGGAGGCGAGGGATCCCAGGAGTGACCTAGTCGCGGAGGCGAACATGCCGAGCTAGCGGCACTGGAGTCATTATCCCTCGACGACATGTCCGATCAGCTCAATAAGCAGGAGGAGTTCATTGACAGCTTGGTGGAGCTGCTGAAGGAGAGCCTCGACAACATGCCCGCTGAGCTCAATGAGCAGGGGGAGTTGACCGCCGGCTTGGTGATGCTGCTAAAGAAGAGCATTGCCTTGGATAAGAAGGCGACCGGCGAAATCCTGCAACTTCAGGAGGAAAAGGCGAAGCTCTGCCATGAGCTCGACCTGCTGAAGGAGGAGAACGCCAGCTAGAAGAAGCTGCATGAGAAGAGTAGTTCCTCGATGAAGATGTTGCAGGCCCTCGACACGGAACAGAAGGAGGAGTTGGCGAAGCTCCGCATCGAGCACCCGACTGCTGTCAAGGTACGTAATGCAGCCGTGGAACAAATGATGAAGGCTCGCATCGAGAAATCCCATGTCATGGACAGAATAAAGAAGATGGTGGAGGAGATGCGCAAGGAGATGGAGGGCGTGGAGGCGATGAAGAAGCAGTTACGACTCTGCAGCCAGCAACCCTTCATGTAGTAGAGAGCAGCGCCCCAGACTTGTGTGTGCGTCTTCCTTCTTTTTTGGGGGTGATAATCTTCCTTCTTCTTTTGCTCATGTGTTTCTTCTTTTGCTTCGGGTGTTTCGCCACACGTGTCACGTTCTCTGCGAGGCATGAATAGAACAATCCTAACGATGAGCGGTGCCGTGGGATTGATGACTAGCAAATTAGATCATTTTTATCGCCATATGGCACTGGGCTACCGTGTTTCATGCTCCTCTGTCGTACTAGTACTCCAGTGGAAAACTTGAGTATACCGCACGATTCTTTGCTCCTCCTCAGGTCGTCGACAACATTTATATGAGCAGTCAAATCAAAAGGCCTTGCCTTCCAGCAGTAATGAGCCGTCAAATCACATAGGCCCTCGCCTCTCGTGAAACTGACCAAGCGAGACTACCCCACCCTCTAGCCTTTAAAAAAATGTACACTTTTGTACAGTAGTAGTATCGATGGATTGCGTGTTCGGGAACGTAGCATGCACTTTCAAAAAAAAAATTACGCTCACGCAAGATCTATCTAGGAGATGCATAGCAACGAGAGGGGTGAGGGAGTCCTGGATTAGGGGGTCCCCGGGCAGCCGGGCTATGCGACATGGGCCGGACTGATGGGCCAAGAAGATACAAGATCGAAGGCCTTCCCCCGTGTCTGGATGGGACTCTCCTTTGCGTGGATGGCAAGCTTGGCGTTCGGATGTGAAGATTCCTTTCTATGTAAACCGACTCTAGACAACCCTAGGTCCCTCCGGTGTCTATATAAACCGAAGGGTTTAGTCCGTAGAGGCGATCATAATTCTACATGCTAGACATCTAGGGTTTAGCCATTATGATCTCGAGGTAGATCAACTCTTGTAACCCCAATATTCATCAAAGTCAATCAAGCGGGAAGTAGGGTATTACCTCCATCAAGAGGGCCCGAACCTGGGTAAAACATTATGCCTCCTGCCTCCTGTTACCTTCGATCCTCAGATGCACAGTTCGGGACCCCCTACCCGAGATCGGCCAGTTTTGACACCAACATTGGTGCTTCCATTGAGACTTCCTCTATGCTGTGAACAAAAGGTTCAATGGCTCGTTCGATCATCCACAACGATGTCGTTTCTGGGGAGACTTTCCTCCCTGGCCAAATTTTCGTATTCGGTGGCTTCTCACTATGTGCCAACTTGACTGGCCACCTTGAGCAGATCAACAACTACGCCCCTGGTCATCAGATCAGTTTTGGAAATCTGAACTACGTCGCTGATATCCGAGGAGACTTGATCTTCGAAGGATTCGCGGCTCCAACCACCGCTCTGGCCTTAGATCCAGAGTGGACTACCAGGTCCGAAGATCGGAGTTTAGAGCTCACCGGACCCCCTGCAATTATGGAACTTGCTACCGGAGATCTGGAGGGGACTGCGTCATCGGCTAATCCGAAGACAAACCGGACTCCTTTTGTCGCTAAAGTGCCGGACACCCCCGCGGACTCCGGATCAGTATTCTCGAGATCCACATCAAGTGAGCGTGGCCAGGAGGCTCTCACCCCTGCCTCCCCCACAGACCCTCACTTCCCTATCCAAACCCTGCTACTAAACAAGGCTCTAGACTTAATGCAATCCCTCGCCATTATAGAGGAATTGCTTTCGAATTATGACCAGCCTAGACTAGGGGCTGAGAGCGGGGAATTTTACGTCCCACCCACCACCCACTTCATAGCCAATGTCGAAGATTTCACCGACATGTTGTACTACGCCCCCGAAGACATCGACGACATGGAGGATGATGCCGGAGACGAACAAGGCCAAGACCCTCTGTTTACCGGATGTTGGACGACCACCTCCACATATGACGTGTACATGGTAGACACACCCAAAGAGGACGACGATGACGGCAAGAAGGATCCGGTTGAGGACAAGCCTGCGGAAGCACCTCCAAAGTGTCGACGTCAGCGGCGCCGCTCAAAATTGCGTCGCGAAAAAGATAGCAATATCGGCACCGAAGATAATAGCACTCTAGAGAATGCCGAAGACCCCGAAGGCCCTGTTGAGCCAACATCCGAACAGGATGATTGGGAGGATGGGCAAGTTAACCCCGACGATCCTGTCGGGAATGAGGATTCAGAGCATAGTAACTACCTACTGATCTTTGAAGAGGATGTGAGCCACAGTAACGAAGACTTCATCATGCCAGAGGAACCCCTTGAACAAGAGCGCTTTAAGTGCCGGCTAATCGCCACTGCGAGAAGCTTAAAAAAGAAGCAGCAGCAACTCCAAACCGATCAGGATACACTCAATTACAGATGGACTAAAGTCCTAGCAGCCGAGGAATATGGCCTCGAGCGCCCAACCAAGAGCTACCCGAAGCACAAGTTGCTACCACAATTCGACGATGAGACTCTTGAGCAAATACCAGCAAAGTATAAACCCACCGACGAGCCTGACCGACCACCACTTGGACGGGACAGACCGACCACTTACGCCGAACACCAGCCCGCGCCACCTCGCCGTCGAGGCAGGGAGGCAGCGGCCTCGGGCTATACCTATGACCTACGAAAGGACCTGGACAATAGAGCTGTCAAACAAGATCAATCTATGGGTCAAGGGGGCGTGCTCCAACGTGAGAGGACAACCATCAGGCCTGGCGTGACATGCACAACCACACCCAGGCTGAAGACCGCATTCAGACTTCATCCAAACTGCGGCGCGACATCGCCCGATACAGAGGCGCTGCACACCCCTTATGCTTCACCGATGATGTGATGGAGCACCAGTTCCCTGAGGGGTTCAAACCCGTGAACATTGAATCATGCGATGGTACTACAGATCCCGTAGTATGGATCAATGATTTTCTTCTCCATATTCACATGGCCAGCGGTGATGATCTCCTTGCCATCAAATACCTCCCGCTAAAATTAAAGGTACCAACATGGCACTGGTTTAACATCCTCCCAGAAAACTCTATTTGCAGTTGGGAAGACTTGGAGGATGCCTTTAGAGACAACTTCCAAGGAACCTATGTCCGGCCTCCAAATGCCGATGACCTTAGTCACATAATCCAGCAACCCGGAGAATCAACTCGGAAGCTGTGGACTAGGTTCTTAATTAAAAAGAACCAAATAATGGACTGTCCAGACGCCGAAGCCCCCGCAGGCTTTAAACACATCATGCAAGACAAGTGGCTCGCCCGACACCTCGGCCAAGAAAAACCGAAGTCCATGGCAGCCCTTACCGCACTTATAACCCACTTTTTCGCGGGAGAGGATAGCTGGCTAGCTCGTAGAAGCAACAGCACCAACGACCCTGGCACCTCCGAAGCCAAGGATGGCAACGGCAAGCCACGACACAACAGACACAAACATCGAAGCAATAATGAAGATACCGAAGACACGGCGGTTAACGCCGGATTCAGTGGCTCTAAACCTGGTCAGCGGAAGAGGCCATTCAAAGGAAACAAGCACGGTCCATCTAGTTTGGACCGAATACTCGATCGGCCTTGCCAGATTCATGGCACCCCTAATAAACCTGCTAATCATACCAACAAGAATTGTTGGGTCTTTAAAAAGGCCGGCAAGCTAAGCGCCGGACAGAAGGGGAAGGGGCCGCTCAGCGAGGACGATGATGAAGAGCCTCGCCCACTGAACACAGGGGGACACAAGAAATCCCCCCCAGGTAAAAACGGTGAATATGTTATATGCTATGCATATTCCCAAAAGGGAGAGAAAACGTGCACTAAAGGACGTCTATGCCATAGAGCCAGTCGCCCCAAAATTCAATCCATGGTCAGCCTGCCCGATCACTTTTGATCGCAGAGACCATCCGACCACTATCCATCATGGAGGTTTGGCAGCATTGGTCCTCGATCCAATTATCGACGGATTCCATCTCATGCAAGTCCTTATGGATGGCGGCAACATCCTTAACCTGCTTTATCAGGACACTGTCCGCAAAATGGGCATCGATTCATCAAGAATCAAGCCCACCAAAACCACCTTTAAAGGGGTAATACCTAGCTTTGAAGCCAGCTGCACGGGCTCAGTAACACTGGAAGTGGTCTTCGGTTCACTGGACAACTTCCAAAGTGAAGAATTGATCTTCGACGTCATCCCTTTCTGCAACGGTTATCACGCACTGCTGGGACGGACCACCTTCGCCCGCTTAAACGTGGTCCCACATTGCGCTTGCCTAAAGCTCAAAATGCCTGGACCTCGCGGTGTTATAAAAGTCAATGGAAATACAGAGCGCTCCCTCCATACTCAGGAGCATACAGCGGCCCTCGCAGCGGAAGTACAGGGTGGCCTCATTAAGCCGAATAATACATCGACAGCCAAGCCCCCAAGCACTGTCAAACGAGTCCGGTCTACCCTGCAGAATGACATTCTGGCTCGTCCAGAGCTAGATTAGCAATTCGGCCTCTGTCAAAACCCCAACTTGATAGCGGCATATGTACCGCACGTACATAATTACGCACTAAAAATACGATGGGTAAGGATGGAGGTCTCTTCAAAATAAGGTCCATAATACGGCTTGACCCTATCCGGACTTTATATCCTTCCATCTTTTTTCTTCTTGTTTTTTCTTTTTCAGGTCCTTTACAACCTCCACCACTCCTCGATGGCACTTAGGGTCCTCTTCTAGGCCCCTTATACACACAAGATTGTCGACCCTCTCAAAGGACCATATGCTACAGGGAAAAGCGGTGCAGACGTGCGGCAGAGTGACCAAAAGATCTTCAAGATCATCTCTTCAAATTTAGACTTGTATACAGTTTTCCCTTGTTCTCAGCATGTAAAATAATGGTCTTGATGCTTATAGCATCCTTTATAAAAATACGTTTTGACGTATCAATCAGACTATAATGGAAACAATTTTGCCCAACCCTGTGCGGTATTGGCTTACTCCCTAATCCGTTTTCCCACTTTATGTCCGAATTGGCACACACACTTTGGTACGACTTAAATCTCCAGGGCCTCTATTTCAAACCATACATATATTCTCAACAATAGAAAGTCCGAACACTCTCAGGGTATACTTCGGCGTCCTAAATACTGCATTATATGCATCGGCTCCGAATCACGTCTTTGGTCAATAGTTGGGTTTCCCGGCTCCTGTGCTTGCTACCTTACGTTTCGTTTTTCGGCTAAGGTAGTAAAGGGAGAACTATTGCGATTGTGTTTTCGGCTGGTCCGATCAAACACCTTAGTAGAGAAATCCAAAAACTGACTGTCCTGATGCGGCGAGAGCTGGTCAGCAATTTGGTGACTTACTAAATCTCTAGTGATTTGTTCCGTATTACATGAAGGACCGGCTTTTCCTAGTTAAGCATTTAAAAGGAATCCAAGTTCGATAGCCGCATATGCACCAGGGGCATACAGTCCCCTTGTCAAAATCCTATGGCTAAGTGAGAATGATAAAATCGTATAGTTTGATTGCCTGGTTCGCCACGCTGCCACCTCCTTTACGGACCAAGACATTGGACCAAGTGTGATCACACGCTATTTCAAACACCCCTATAGTATCTACGTGGGGGCTGAAGCCGACAACTAGTAAACTCTCAAAAGATTATAAAAAACAGCCGCACAGGGGGAATAACACTTTACGATAAATTCATAGAATATATTACAAATCTTTGGTTTATACAATATCTGGGCAGCTCGGACACATTCACTCGAACATGATGTCTTTCGAGCACTAACCCTCTATCAAGTGAGCACCTTCCAGGATGTCTTCAAAATAGCGCTCCGGTGTATGGCGGTCCTTGCCTCCGGGCGGACCTTCGACAACCACAATGGCGGCCTTCATTTTGGCCCGGTGCATCTTGACACGGGCAAAGGCCAGCCGCGCACCTTCTATGCATGACGATCGCTTGACCGCATCAATACGGGACAATGCGTCAACAAGCCGCTGCATGAGGCCGAAATAGCTGCCCGAAACGGGTTCAGTTGGCCACAGCTGGAGTATGATATCTCGCATGGCCAATCCGGACATCCTATGCAGCTCGGCCCACTATGCCATCTGGTCATTCAACAACGTTGGGTGTTCTTGCGCCCCGAACTGCGACTAGAATAGCTTCTCCGTTGTATGCCCCTCCTATGCCCGAAAGAACTGTGCGGCGTCGGCGACACTCTTTGAAGGATCCGCAAATGCATCTCGAGCAATCCACAGTCGAGTGAGCAAGAGATACTTCTGATTGCCGAATTTACTCTGTAAAGAGGAAGGGCTTACCAGCCGCCAACTGGTCGGCCTGCTTGATCTCCTCGCGCGCTGCACGGGATTCGGCCCGCGCCTCCTCGGCCTCTTGAAGGGCCTTGGCATGGTCGGTCGCCTGGGTTTTCTCCTTCTCCTCTAGGGATTCACACCTGCTGGCGGCATCCTTGAGCACTTGCTCCACTTCGGCCACCCACTCCTCGTATTGATGGCGGACGACCTGCTCGGACTTCAAGTCCTCGGCCGCTTTATCGGCGGCCGCTTTGTTCACCCAGGCCTGCTCCTTGGCCTAGGCAAGTTCACCCCTAAGGGTCTCGACCGCAGCAACACTGGCTACAATCACATACATAGCACTGAATGAGCTTTGGCTCAGAATTTGCATAATGAACGAGATATTCTAAAATATACCTTCCGCCTCATCAAGCCTCTTGTTGATGCGGACGAAATCCTCCTCGGCCAGCCTTAGCTTATGCTTGAGCTCGGACACTTCTGTGGCCTGGGCGGTTGCCGCTAACAATGAAGCCTGCTTCTAAAAACAGAAAGTACATTATCTCCTGCAAGTATTATCGATCCTCTGTACGACTTCTTTTTGAAAGCCAAATAGAGTCTCAGGGGCTACTATCTATATACAGGCATATTTTTACGGAAAGCGGGCAAGAATATTACATTGCCTACCTCGAAGCTTGTTAGCAGGCTTGTGAAGGCTTCGTTAAGTGTCAGTGCCTCCATCAGTATATTTGGAACCTCCGGATTGGTGGAGGTCGTCGCTGGATTTGGTACTCCCCCCTTCGAAGGGGCCGCTTGTTTGGTTCCGGAGACACTTGGGTTTCCAGAACGGTGTTCGGCTGGAGCCCGGACTTATCAAGACTCCCAGTCTCCATAGGAGAGGTTTCCCCCGTGTTCTCAACGACTGAGGCATTATCCTCTGGCGCCATTTTGGTAGCTTCATGTACCACCCCGTGCCCCGGAGAGGCCCTTCGGGACAACACCTTGGTGTTGTCCGTGGCAATAGGCGGGGAGGCTCACGAAGGTGATTCGCTCTCCATCATCCTCAGATCTAAAGATATCCCCTCCGATGATTGTTGGGGAAGATCGCGGGCCGAGCTACACCATACGGAAAATGTCAAATACCATAATCATCAAAATTGAACTTATGTACGGCATCTTCGGATACTTACGACTTGGCAAGGGGCTTCGGCATGGGGCGCCACTTGGGGATGGCCTCGTCATTAGAGTCCGAGCCGTCTGGGAGGGATATTTTTCCCCGTTTGGGCGCCTTCGCCTCTGGATCTTCGGAGGCCGCCCTTTTCTTCTTCTTCTTCTTCGCCGTCTCGAAAGGTTGCTGTCAGCCTCCTCCTCCTCTTCATCCTCCTCTTCCTTGGAGGAGTGAGTTTCGGTCTCTCCGGACACCGCATCCGGAGTACCTTTGTGGCATAGGCTCTCTTTGGCTTCCTTCTTCTTCTTCTGGACCGTTTTCTCCGGCGCCTGATAAGGCGCCGGTACCAACATCCTCATTAGAAGAGGATCTGCGGGGTTTTCGGGTAATGGAGCTGGACATCTTATCTGTATCGCCTTCTTTGTCCAGCCCTGTTTTGCAGAATGGAATTCTCAGTACACTCCCCCTTTTGATTAATGAACTATGTTATGTTCGGAAATATGGCACTTACTAGGGAGGCTGGATGATTACAGTCGAGGCCGATGTCCTCAGACGTTCCTGGCCATGACTTTTGAGTCTTGAAAAGTAGTTTCCAGATCACTTTGTGCGTCATGCCGAAGAGTTGCTTTAGGATCCATGGCCCTTCCGGATTGAACTCCCACATGCGGAGAGGCCGGCGTTGGCGGGAAAGGGACCGACGGATGAGCATTACCTGGATCACATCTATGAGGCTAGCACCCTTCTCTATGATGTTTTTGATGCGCTTCTTCAGCATCAGCACCTCGTCGGATGATCCCTAGTCCAGACCCATGTTGGTCCATGACGCAAGCCGCAGCAGGGGTCTAGATCGAAATGCAAGGACGGCCGCCCACTTGGTGCCACGGGGTTTGGTGATATAAAACCACTCCTGCTGCCATATCCTGACGGTCTCCACAAAGACCCCCTTAGGCCAGAACAGTTTGGGGAGTTTGCTTACCATGGCACCACCGCAGTCTGCGTGTTGCCCATCAACCACCTTCGGCTTCATGTTGAAAATCTTGAGCCACAGACCGAAGTGTGGAGGGATGTGATGTCTACTACACAACCTTCTTCCTGTAGACATTGTTGGGCCTCCAAGTGCATAGGTTTGTAGGACAGTAGCAAATTTCCCTCAAGTGGATGACCTAAGGTTTATCAATCCTTGGGAGGCGTAGGATGAAGATGGTCTCTCTCAAACAACCCTGCAACCAAATAACAAAGAGACTCTTGTGTGCCCAACACACCCAATACAATGGTAAATTGTATAGGTGCACTAGTTCGGCGAAGAGATGGTGATACAAGTGCAATATGGATGGTAGATAAAGGTTTTTGTAATCTGAAAATATAAAAACAGCAAGGTAACTAATGATAAAACTGAGCACAAACGGTATTGCAATGCGTTGAAACAAGACCTAGGGTTCATACTTTCACTAGTGCAAGTTCTCTCAACAATAATAACATAATTGGATCATATAACTATCCCTCAACATGCAACAAAGAGTCACTAATAGCGGAGAACAAACGAAGAGATTATGGTAGGGTACGAAACAACCTCAAAGTTATCCTTTCTGATTGATCTACTCAAGAGTCTGTAGTAAAATAACATGAAGCTATTCTTTCCGTTCAATCTATCATAGAGTTCGTACTAGAATAACACCTTAAGACACAAATCAACCAAAACCCTAATGTCACCTAGATACTCCAATGTCACCTCAAGTATCCGTGGGTATGATTATACGATATGCATCACACAATCCCAGATTCATCTATTCAACCAACACAAAGAACTTCAAAGAGTGCCCCAAAGTTTCTACCGGAGAGTCAAGACGATAACATGTGACAACCCCTATGCATAGATTCACGAGCGGAACCCGCAAGTTGATCACCAAAACATACATCAAGTGAATCACATGATATCCCATTATCACCACAGATACGCACATGCAAGACATACATCAAGTGTTCTCAAATCCTTAAAGACTCAATCCGATAAGATAACTTCAAAGGGAAAACTCAATTCATCACAAGAGAGTAGAGGGGGATAAACATCATAAGATCCAACTATAATAGCAAAGCTCGCGATACATCAAGATCGTACCACCTCAAGAACACGAGAGAGAGAGAGATCAAACACATAGCTACTGGCACATACCCTCAGCCCCGAGGGAGAACTACTCCCTCCTCATCATGGAGAGCATCGGGATGATGAAGATGGCCACCGGAGAGGGATTCCCCCCTGGCAAGGTGCCGTAACAGGTCTAGATTGGTTTTCGGTGGCTACGGAGGCTTCTGGCGGCGGAACTCCCGATCTATTCTGCTCTTGGATGTTTGGTGGGTATATGGATATATATAGGAGGAAGAAATACGTCGGTGGAGCAACGAGGGGCCCACGAGGGTGGAGGGCGCGCCCAGGGGGGTGGGCGCCCCCCTGCCTCGTGTCCGCCTTGTTGATTGCTTGATGTCCACTCCAAATCTCCTGGATCATGTTTGTTCCAAAAATAACGCTCCCGAAGGTTTCATTCCGTTTGGACTCCATTTGATATTCCTTTTCGGTGAAACTCTAAAATAGGCAGAAACCCAGCAATTTGGGCTGGGCCTTCGGTTAATAGGTTAGTCCCAAAAATAGTATAAAAGTGTAAAAATAAGCCCAATAACATCCAAAAAAGATAATATAATAGCATGGAGCAATCAAAAATTATAGATACGTTGGAGACGTATCAGGATGCAGAGGAATGCCTCGCACATGACAATAAATGCCGAAATATGAAGGAAGGAGTTCGGGGGCAGATCGTGAAAATCAAGCCCATAGTAGAACATGAGACCATGAACGAAGGGGTGGAGGGGGAACCCTAGTCCCCGGAGAAAGTGAGGGAGGAACACGACCCTCTCACCAGGATCTGGAGTGGGGATGACTTGCTCCTTGGCCGGGAGTCTGTGTCTGACCTCTGCTGTCAAGTACCGTTCCTCCTGGAGCTCCTTGATGTCCTTCTCCGTCACGGAGGAGGCCATCCACTTGCCTTGCGAGCCGAATCCGGACATGATCGGAGTATTTGGTGGTGATGGGAAAGATTGGGACTTGAGCGCTGGAGCTCGAGGACGGATGGGTTGAGGAAGGAGAAGGCGTGGGGGGAAGAGATGGATTCTTATCCACTTATAAAGGCCGTGAATATCAAGCGCCCCCCACAAGCCTCAAAACTCACCTATTCCCAAGGGGTCGTGCAAAACATCACGGTTGGGTTACCCAAGCCCGTATTGATGAGAATCCTATAATAAGGGGACATGATCTCTGCTTTGACAAGACGTATCAGTAAGGACCGCGCCTCGAAATGTGAAGCGGGAGGCTGAAAGACAGTTTGAGATAATAATAATGCTGGAACATTACGTCTCGCCAAAAAAGTTGTCAGTAGGCGTGGCTTATTTTTTTAAGTATTTTTCCTTGTGGCTCAGGGTTGCGACGGTTGTACATAGCCGGACATAGTTCTCTTGACCAAATGCTTTGGAGTATTCGGAGAAGGAACCTGCCTTGCAATGCCGAAGACAATCTGCCTGCAGGACACATCATCATTGAAGCCTGGTTCAGGAGCTACTGAGGGAGTCCTGGATTAGGGGGTGCCCGGGCGTCCGGGCTATGCGACATGGGCCGGACTGATGGGCCAAGAAGATACAAGATCGAAGGCCTTCCCCCGTGTCCGGATGGGACTCTCGTTTATGTGGATGGCAAGCTTGGCATTCGGATGTGAAGATTCCTTTCTTTGTAAACCGACTTTGTACAACCCTAGGTCTCTCCGGTGTCTATATAAACCGGAGGGTTTAGTCCGTAGAGGCGATCATAATTATACACGCTAGACATCTAGGGTTTAGCCATTACGATCTCGAGGTAGATCAACTCTTGTAACCCCAATATTCATCAAAGTCAATCAAGCAGGAAGGTATTACCTCCATCAAGAGGGCCCGAACCTGGGTAATACATTGTGTCCCCTGCCTCCTGTTATCTTCGATCCTCAGACGCACAGTTCAGGACCCCCTACCCGAAATCAGCCAGTTTTGACACCGACGAAGGGGAGAGTGTGTGCACGTACGCTCGTGGACCGAAAGCGGAAGCGTTTGACAATGCGGTTGATGTAGTCGAACTTCTTCTCGTTCCGACCAATCAAGCACCGAACGTATGACACCTTCGAGTTCTGCACATGTTCAGCTCGATGACATCCCTTGAACTCTTGATCCAGCAAAATGTCGAGGGAGAGTTCCATCAGCATGACGGCGTGGTGACGGTGATGGTGAAGTAATCCATGCAGGACTTCGCCTAAGCACTACGAAGATATGACCGGAGGCGTAAACTGTGGAAGGGGGCACCGCACACGGCTAACAATTATCAGAAATGCTACAGAGCTCCCACTCACTTTCTTGTAAATACATGCTTCTATGAAAGTCTGTATAAAACCATATGCTTTGATCACCTCATCAAAGCGTATATTCCAACTCCGAGATGTTTGCACCAGCCCATAAATGGATCACTAGAGCTTGCACACTTTGTTAGCACCTTTAGGATCGACAAAACCTTCTGGTTGCATCATATACAACTCTTCTTTAAGATATCCATTAAAGAATGTAGTTTTGACATCCATTTGCCAGATTTCATAAAGTCTGGCAATTGCTAACATGATTCAGACAGACTTAAGCATCACTACGAGTGAGAAAATCTCATCGTAGTCAACACCTTGAACTTTTTGAAAACATTTTTGCGACAAGTCGAGCTTTGTACATGGAACACTATCATTGGCGTCTATCTTCCTCTTGAAGATCCATTTATTCTCAATGGCTTGTCGATCATCGGGGAAGTCCACCAAAGTCCACACTTTGTTCTCATACATGGATCCTATCTCAGATTTCATGGCATGAAGCCATTTATCGGAATCTGGGCTCATCAGCGCTTCCTCATAGTTCGTAGGTTCGTCATGGTCTAGTAACATGACTTCCAGAACAGGACTACCATACCACTCTGGTGCCGAACATGCTGTGGTTGACCTACGAGGTTCGGTAGTAACTTGATCTGAAGTTTTATGATCATTATCATTAGATTCCTCTTTAGTTGGTGCAGGCATCACTGGAACTGATTTCTGTGATGAGCTACTTTCCAATTCAAGAGAAGGTACAATTACCTCCTCAAGTTCTTTCCTCCCACTCACTTCTTTCAAGAGAAAGTCCTTCTCAAGAAAGGATCCATTCTTAGCAACAAAAATCTTGCCTTCGGATCTATGATAGAAGGTGTACCCAACAATTTCTTTTGGGTATCCTTGTCGGTGTCAAAACCGGCGGATCTCGGCTAGGGGGTCCCGAACTGTGCGTCTAAGGTCGATGGTAACAGGAGATAGGGGACACAATGTTTTACCCAGGTTCGGGCCCTCTCTATGGAGGTAATACCCTACGTCCTGCTTGATTGATCTTGATGAATATGAGTATTACAAGAGTTGATCTACCACGAGATCGTAATGGCTAAGCCCTAGAGGTCTAGCTGGTGTGGCCATGATAATGAGTATCCCCTCCGGACTAAGTCCTCCGGTTTATATAGACACCGAGAGGATCTAGGGTTACACAAGGTCGGTTACAAAGAAAGGAATTTACATATTTAGTCGCCAAGCTTGCCTTCCACGCCAAGGAGAGCCCCATCCGGACATGGGTGTAGTCTTTGGTCTTCGTATCTTCACAGCCCATCAGTCCGACCCATGGCTAACAGGCCGGATGCCCGAGGACCCCTGAGTCCAGGACTCCCTCAGTAGCCCCTGAACCTGGCTTCAATGACAACGTATCCAGCGCATAGACTAGTATTTGGCATTGCAAGGCGGGTTCCTCTTTCCAAACTCCAAGATAGTTTTCGGATGTGTTGAACATGTTGGGACCTGTAACACACATCACACACACAACCGCCGATAGAATATAATTTTATAGGAGTCCAATCTGCTGAAATTTTTTCGTAACATGACATCACATCTGTCCGGTCATAATTTCGAACCGTTTTTCGTCTGCCGCTCCATGTTTCGAGACGCGGTTGCCATTGGTGCGTCTTGTCAAAGCAGAGATTGTGTCCCCTTATTACGGGATTCTCATCAATACGGGCGTGGGTAACCCAACCGTGCTGTTTACACAACCCTTGGGAGTAGGCGAGTTTTAAGGCGAGTAGGAAGGCATTTGACATTCAAAGTCTTTATAAGGGGATAAGGATTCGTCCTCATTCACCCCCGCCTTCTCCTTCCTCTGCCCATCCATTCTTGAGCTCCAGTGCCCAACCATATCCGGATCCAGAGCTGGTGTCAAGTGGATGGCCTCCTCTGTTAAGAAGAAAGACATCAAGGAGCTCCGAGGGGCCGGATACCTGGCCAAGGAGATCGCTCAACTTCTCTCGGCCGAGGGACAAATCATCCCTACCCCAGAGCCCCACGAGAGGGTTGTGTTTCTCACACATTTCGTCCGCGGGCTAGGATTCCCTCTCCACCCGTTTGTCCAAGGACTGATGTTTTACTATGGGCTGGAGTTCCATGATCTAGCCCCCAACTTCATCCTCAACATTTCGACATTTATAGTCATTTGTGAGGCCTTTCTCCATATCCCACCTCACTTCGGCCTATGGCTGAAGACCTTCAATGTAAAGCCGAAGGTGATGAGAGGCCAACAAGCAGAGTGCAGAGGTGCTATGGTGGGCAAGATGCCCAATGTCACATGGCCCAAAGGATCCTTTTGGAGACAGTGAAGGGGTGGTAGTTGGGGTGGTTCTACATCACCGAGCCGCGCGATACCAACTGGGTGGCGGCCCCCGAATTTCGATCAGGAGCTCCGTTGCGGCTCACCTCCTGGCAAGAGAAGGGCCTAACCTGGGGTTCTTCGATTGAGTTAACTTGGCTCCAGACGTGCGTCCAGAACATGATAACCAAGAGAATCAAACTTGTCAACGTGATCCAGGTTATGCTCATTCGCCGGATCCTTCCATGCCAACACCGGCCTTGCTATTTGTGGGAGTTCGATCCGGCTAAGCACCAGACGCTGCTAGAGCTCTTCGGCACAACGCACGAAGACATCTGGAAGGTGCTCTTCAAGGCCGGCGAGACACCACCGCCTATGACCGAGGATCGCGGGCTTAGCCTAAAACGCCAGGCTAATTCGGTAAGTTCTCTCATGTTTTAAAGGTATAACCTTTACTGGCATATTTTTAGAAGGAGTCTAAGCCTTCCTGTCAATTGTTTAGGCCTGGATCGACCTAGCGGGACAGATTAACTGTCCGACTCCGCTGCCCGAAGACCAAGAAACCCCGCTTCTGACGAAGATGTTGTTTCCGGCGCCTTATGATGTGCCGGAGAAGAAGGCCAAGAAAACGGCCAAGGGAGCCCGGAGTGGCCTTCGCCGAAAAGGCACTTCGGACGTGACGTCCAAAGACAGGACTCTCTCTTCGGTCCCCGAAGACGACAAGGAGGAGGAGGAAGAAAGCAACTCCCCCCCTGGGGGGAAGGAAGAAAAGGGAGGCCTCCCCAAATTTGGAGGCGAAGGCGCCCAAGAGGGGGAAGGACCCCCTTGCGGATAACTCCGCGTGGGATGCCGATAGCAATCCGAAGCGAATGTGTCGGATCACGGGTTCCGGCAAAACCCTTAAGGTTCAAACACTGGGGTGCGCGCGAAGATCTCCCCCCTATCGATCCGCATCCTAACTTAGCTAAGATCTCACGAACTAACTCGATGAACTCGCAACACAAAGGACACAAGATTTATACTGGTTTGGGCCACCATTGTGGTGTAATGCCCTACTCCAGTGTGGTGGTGGTGGATTGCCTCTTGGGCTGAGGATGAACAATACAAGGGGAAGAACAACCTAGTGAGGTTGAGGTGTTCTTATGCTTGGCGAACTGGCTGTTGTTCGGGTCGATTCGAGACCCGTCCCCCCTACTATGGTGGCTAATCCTATTTATAGAGGCCATGGTCCTCTCCCCAAATATTGAGCAGGAAGGGAGCCAACAACGGCCAATTCGAAAGGGGACAGCTAGTAGAAGCTATCCTGACAAAAGCAGTCTTCGCCTGCCAAAGGCTCTGGTGGTGACGCCGTCTTGGGCTCCACGGTGACCTCCATCTTGCCGTCCTTCTGGTCTTGGTCTCGTTGCACCAATATGGCATCCTTTGCTTGATGCCTCGGTACTCCGCACCTACGCTTGCCCCCTTAGCACCAAAGAGGAAACAAGGACGCTGCGCGCGCTGGCGCTCGCCTGGTCTCGATCGTCATGGCTTACGTCACGCGAACCTCACGAGGTTTGCCCGGCCTTGAAATCTCCGCCTCTCGCGAGCCAGCCTGGTGAGGCTGCTCCTGAGGAGGTCTTGTGTCGTCCGCCTCGTGAGGCTTGGCCCCTCGCGAGGGTCTTCATTCCTTGTTGATGAAGATGGGCCATACAGGCCTGCCAGCAAAGCCACGCCGTGGGCCGAAAGCAGTCAAGTCTGGGGACCCCATTCCTAGAATGCCGACAGTAGCCCCCGGGCCCAAGGCGCGCTTGGGCTTGGCTTCGAGGCGAAGCCAAGGGTCAAGTGTGGAGCGCCGCGGGCCCCCATAGCCTGCGGCCTCGTTCGACGCATGGCGGTTGATTGGACGTGGGTATCTCCGCTTCCCCATGCTGCCTTGATCCCGCCTGGCTAAACGGCCACCGCAGTCTACACGGTTATTCTTCCATCGCTTGCGCCATTCTCCTCCAATTCCTCTGCTTCCCCCAGAGTCTGCTCCTCTTTCCAATCTGACCTTAGCTCTGCTCGCCCCATCGCCATGGCGCCGACGCAAGCGGATAAGGGGAAGAAGCCTCTGTCTTCGGCTAGTGCACCCCCGACCGCTGAGCCCGCAGTAGGCCGATCGCTGGTGCTCAACGATGAGGCCATGGGCAAGGTTCGTCTCATGCTCGCATCCAATTTCAATGAGTGGGGGGAGACGGTGGCTTGGCCTGCATCCTGTGCTCGCATTGACCGGACGGCCACTGAGGTCCCCTTCTTCATCGACGCCCTCTGGGCCAGCTTGGTCCCTCCTTTCTCTGCTTTCCTCAACGCAGTGCTTTCCCACTATCAGATCCACATGCTGCACCTCGATCCCTAATCCGTGACCCTTCTTCCCGTCTTCGCCTTCGTTTGCGAGGCCTCCTCCTTCCGTGGCTCTTTTCTGCCACTTCTTTTCACTGCACCTGATTGACCCTCGGCAGAGCTCCGGATGCCCGAGCTTTCAGGCCGTGCTGGCGACGGCCGGCGACGGGATCGACTTCAAGCTTCCACCATCCACGAGCGGGTTTCGTACACGGTGGGTGTTTGTTGACGCCGGAGCTCTCAGCCCCCTGCTCTCCTCTTCGTCAAGGCTCGTCATTCCTAACTCCGGTTGGTGCCACCGGAGGCTCGTTGATCCACGCCTCATCCCTGTCTGGCTCAGATTAAGATGGCTCAAAGACCTTGGCGTGACTGCGCCTATGGTGGTGAGGTAGTTCGTCCGGCGCCAAGTCGCTACGCTTCAACGCCACTCCCGGCCGATGTGGGGCTTGTCAGCAGCCAGGACCACATGAGACTTCTGGAGTCTAAGCTCCCCCATGAGGCGCGGCGAACAGTGCTTGAGGTCCTGACGGGCGTCCTGCTGCCGGACGACTTGCCGAGGAAGAGTTCGTTCTGTACCGCTGCTCAAACAAGACAACCTTCGCAGACCGGATGCCCTCCTTCAACGAATGGGGGCTGCGCCCAGCTGGCCTCGTGGGGCCCCGCGAGAACCCCATCGTCGTGGTTCCTCTCCTTGACGCTGGCGTTGAGCTTGCCCCGAGTGTCCAGTGCTTTGGCTGGCTGTGCGTGGACTTCAAAGAACTCCGCAAGAGAAAGGGGTCCCCGAGCTGTGGCAGCGGCACCTTATCTTGGTGATCTTTCTGTGTGCTGCTTTCCTTCCTGACGATTGTCTCCTGTGGTCCCCTTCTGCCAAGGCCGTGAAATCTCCTGAGAAGCAGCTCGCTCTCGTCCCATTGCACCTGCCAAGATCGAGCGCTGCAGGCTCATGCGCTGCCCACAGCGTGAGGTTAACCATGGGAGTTGGCCCATCATCAAGGCATCCTGAGCTTGCGCCTTCGCCGTATTTTCTTCGCGGCCTTGCCCGAAGCGCAGCAAGCGTGCTAAGGGCTCCTCCCTTGGTCACAGTCGGTGGCTGGCTAGCTTCGATCCTGGGGACTTCTTCAAGTAGCGGGCCCTGTTTAGTTCGGGCCCCTCACGAGGCCCAGCTCGCGCCTAGGGTGGTGCCAGCCCCCAGCCCCCCACTGAGAGGGGGCGCACCGCGTCGGGTGTCGCCCACAGCCCCTGTAGCGGAGGGCGAGATGGGTCGTGCACTCGAGTTTGAGCACGGGTGAAGCGTTGTTCGTCATGAGCTCTTCCAGGAGGCGATGGGTGCGATGAACCGACTCGGTGAAGAACTTGTGCATGTCGACGCGCGCCTTGAGGCCGAGGGTCTTCGGTTGGCGGAGGAGTGGCACAAGCTGAAGGTGGCCATCAACCTCGGGCGCCACTAGCACGAGCTGGATAACGTGAAGGCTGAGGCTTCCCTTGCAGCCTCCCGTGAGGCCTGCTCCCGAGCCCTGGAGGAGGCTCGGGAAGCTGACCGCTGTCGCGAGGACGCGGAGAAACGCGCGTGGGAGCTCCTAGCCTGGGGCGCTGTCTTGGATCAGCAGGTGGAGGCGCGCAGGGCTGCCCTTGCGTTGTTGAGGGGGTCGCCCGCCGAGGAGGAACAGATCGAGAAGCGCGAGGAGGTGCTAGCGCTAGAAGCCATGGAGCACGGCCTTGAACTCGAACGGCTGGAGACGAGGGAGCGCCAGGTTGCTCAGGTGGAGGACGATGTCGGCGCACGCGAGGTCAGGGCTCAGGAGGAGGTCGACCGCCGGGTGGCTGAGGCTCGCGCGGATCTCGAGAGCAGGCACAACCTGAAGCTGAAGCTCATGAAAGCCGGGGCCGCCGGTAGGACTGCTGCCCTCAAGTACAGGTTAGTCGAGGTGGAGCGGCGCGAGGAGGCCGCTGCATCCACCCTGGCCTCAGCGCAGGCTGAGCTAGCTTCTGCCCGCGCCGAGCTGCTCTCTCTTCGGCAGCGAGTTACCGACGCTGAGTCCGTCGCGCGGCATAACAAGGACGAAGTGCTCGAGCCGCGGACGTTGGAGCATGTGCACGCCCCCATGCTCGAGGACCTCAGGAATAGGGCCAACACTGCCCTGGGCCATATCTGCGATGAGAATGCTCCTCATCCCCATGCAAACGACTACGCCAGCCACCTCCGCTTCTTTGGTGATGTGGTGACGCGCCTGCAGAACTGTTCCGAGAGGGCTCACCAACTCTGTAACGCCCCGAGACCGATGTGCCAGGTGTCTTCCAGTTATTCGCCGTCGTTGCCATGTCATTTGCTTGCGTGTTGCATTTCATCATGTCATCATGTGCATTGCATCATCATGTTTTCAAAACTTGCATCCGTCCCGGTCTCCTCATTCCGTCCGTTGTCCGTTCTGAGCCCAAACACACTTGCATGCGCCCGTGGCATGTCTGAAATAGTATTTTATAAGTGGCCGGAAAATGTTCTCGGAATGGGATGAGAGTTGACGTGTGGTCTTATTATAGTGTAGATGGACCGCCTGTCAAGTTTCATCGCATTCGGAGATCGTTTGATGCCCCAACGGATAACTATAGCGGCAGTATAGCCGGTCTAACGTCGGACGTTTTCGGTCTCCGGAAACAGTCGCCGGGTCTCTCTCTCTTCCCTCTTCTCAGCTCATTGCCTTCTGCACTACATCTCACCGCCAGTCCCAGCCTAACCTCTCTCGTCAGCCCGCGGCCCCCCTCACGCGCGTCCGAAAGTTGTCCCGGACCCGACCCGGACTGTCGTCACCGTTGTGTCCGGATCATCCCCAAACGTCTACAAAACATCTCTGTTTTGTTTATTGGACTCCCTAACCAATTTATTCTTGACCACCTGATTACGATCAGACGGACCGAGTTAACGCCTCCCCTAATCCCCTACCTATATAAACTCTAGCCTAACCCTAAAATCTAGCCCGTGTGTCCCATCAGTCCATCCGCGCCGCCACCTGATGCCTTCCTCCTCCTTGCATTCCGTGCCAAGCCAATCAGATCCACCTTCTCCTATACTCCTCTCGATCCCCACCAATCAGAGCCCCCATGGCCCTTCTCGACCAACAGAGCTCGCCCCGCCTCCTCTGCCTCGACCCCGACGCCCTCCGGCTTCGCCGTAGCACCGCTGGACCAGCAACCCTCGCCGCCCTTCTCCGTTTTCCTCCGTCCTTCTTCCACCTCCCTATTTTCTTTCTTGTTGCTGCAGGGAGTTGGAGCAGGCATGGCACCCGAGCGCCTCAAGTTCGTCACCCGCCACCGGCCTGCTACCTCCACTGCCCGGAGCCGTGCCTTCGTTCGCCGCCATGTCCTTCCTGGAGCCCTGCTGCAGCCGCTCCTTGACGCCCGCACCATCCGCTCGCGTAGGCCACGATCAGACCCGCCGCTTTCTGCGCCTCCGTTGACCCTGGATCCGCTGCGCTGCCTGCAGCTGCACCAAGACGCTGCCGCTGCTCTGCTTCCGACGAGCAAAGGACGAGGCGCCCATTCGCCCAGCGCCGCTCGTCGCCTTCGCCAAGTCCCCTGTGCTGCCGGAGCCCCGTCGACCGCGCCAAGTCCCTCCTCGCGCCACGCCCCGTCTTCCTTCTCGTCGCGCCGATCCAGGAGGATCGACCTTGCCTGCCTCCCCCGCATCACTCCTCTTCTGCCGGTGAGCAGCACCAGTCGGGTCCCTCTTTATTCTGCCCACCTTCCCTCCTCTCTACTCTGAAACTCTGTTTCCCGTTCTTTCTGCAGAAACTCGAGCCGCCACCGTCGCCCTCTGCTTCGCGCTGCATCCCGCGCCTCGATCTTCCCCAAGATCGGCCAGATCCATCTTCCCACGCCGGCATGTGCGCAAGGGCCGCAAGGCAAGGGGCGCCCAGCTCCTTCCCCTTACCCAGCCAACCAAGGGCCAGCATCGCCATGGCCGTCGGCCTCTGTTTTCCCGCTGTGAGCAACTTCCTTCATAACCGAAGCTTCGATCCTTTCCTAGATCCGTTCTGGCATGTAGAGGTTATTTTGAGTTGCCACTATGTTCCACCGCAAGCATATCAGCTAGCCCAGTGGCTAGCGCAGCCTCTATCTATTCGAGGGGTCTGGGTTCGAGTCCCAGTCGCCCCCATTTTTGCTTAGTTTTCCTGTTATTTTGCACTCCCACATCTGCTTCGGGCCAGATCTGCTGCTGGGCTTGCACGGTGCGTTGCATTCGGCCCGTTGCTATTTTTCTGGCGTGCTGCGAATTTGTCTAATTTCCAGAGTTGTCAGTTTTGCAGAAAAGCCCTTGTGGATCATGCATATAGTAACTCACAATTGGTGCATCGGATTAAAATGTTTTATATATGTAACTTTCTTAGAATTTTGTCTAGTTTCATAATATTCCACTTTCATCTATGTTTAAAATGTTTAAAATGATGTTTGTTTAAATTTGTTTAAATAACTTGCTAAAATGCTTTATTTCATAACTAAATAACCGTAGCTCTGAATTAAATAATCTTTATATGTAAATGGGGTAGAAAAATGCCTAGATTTACTTGGTGCACTCATCTTTGCATGTTTAACAACCCTAAAATTGTGTTTAGGGCAGAACAGTACCAAACCTAATATATGCATATGAGGAGTTTCCGGACTTGTTGCTTGTTGTTCCGGCCTCATTTAAACTTGCCTAGTTAGGTAGTTTTCATTTGCTTCCCCTCTTGCCATGTTTAACAACATTTAATATTGTTGGGTACATAAACGAGAGAGAACTAAATAATTGATGTGGTGTTCCGTCAATATGCAACCCGTTGCATATTGAGCTCCACTTAACTTGAAGTGTTGTTTGTGCACTTTGGCCATGCCATGCATAATTAAATCAGACATGCATCATACTTGGTTGTGCATCTTGCCATGATTATGCGATGGTTGTTTACCATGATTGTTTGTTTCTTTCCGGTGTTGCTTCTTCGGGTTGGTTCCGATAACGTCGTGTTGTGAGGATCCGTTCGTCTACGTCTGTTTGTCTTCTTCATAGACTCGTTCTTCTTCCTTGCGGGATTTCAGGCAAGATGACCATACCCTCGAAATCACTTCTATCTTTGCTTGCTAGTTGCTCGCTCTTTTGCTATGCCTATGCTGCGATACCTACCACTTGCTTACCATGCCACCCATATTGTTGAACCAAGCCTCTAACCCACCTTGTCCTAGCATACCGTTGTTTGGCTATGTTACCGCTTTGCTCAGCCCCTCTTATAGCGTTGTTAGTTGCAGGTGAAGATTAAAGTTTTGTTCCTTGTTGGAACATGGAGATGTTGTTCCTTGTTCGGAACATGTTTACTTGTTGGGATATCACAATATATCTTATTTAATTAATGCATCTATATACTTGGTAAAGGGTGGAAGGCTCGGCCTTATGCCTGGTGTTTTGTTCCACTCTTGCCGCCCTAGTTTCCGTCATATCGGTGTTATGTTCCCGGATTTTGCGTTCCTTACGCGCTTGGGTTATAATGGGAATCCCTTGAAAGTTCGCTTTGAATAAAACTCCTCCAGCAAGACCCAACCTTGGTTTTACCATTCGCCACCTAGCCTTTTCCCTTGGGAGTCGCACATCCCGAGGGTCATCTTTTTTTAACCCCCCGGGCCAGTGCTTGTCTAAGTGTTGGTCCAAACTAGAGCCACTTGCGGCGCCACCTCGGGGAAACTTGAGGGCTGGTTTTAGCTGTACGTAGTGTTCATCCGATGTTGCCGTGAGAACGAGATATGTGCAGCTCCTATCAGGATGTCGGCGCATCGGGCGGTCTTGCTGGACTTGTTTTACCATTGTCGAGGATGTCTTGGAGTACCGGGATACCGAGTCTGATCAGAATGTCTCGGGAGGAGGTCTATTCCTTCGTTGACCGTGAGAGCTTGTCATGGGCTAAGTTGGGACACCCCTGCAGGGATTTGAACTTTCGAAAGCCATGCCCGCGGTTATGGGCAGATGGGAATTTGTTAATGTCCGGTTGTAGAAAACCTGAAGTTGACCTTAATTAAAACGAATCAACCGCGTCTGTAACCGTGATGGTCTCTTTCCGGCGGAGTCCGGGAAGTGAACACGGTGTTGGAGTTATGCTTGACGAGGTTGCTCTAGGATCACTTCTTGATCATAGTTTCTCGACCGTGCTTTTGCCTTTTCTTCTCGCTCTCATTTGCGTATGTTAGCCACCATATATGCTAGTCGCTTGCTGCAGCTCCACCTCATACCTTTACCTTACCCATAAGCTTAAATAGTCTTGATCGCGAGGGTGCGAGATTGCTGAGTCCCTGTGGCTCACAGATACTTCCAAAACCAGCTTGCAGGTGCCGATGAGTCCGTGCAGATGACGCAACCAAGCTCAGGAGGAGCTCGATGAGGATCTTGTCCTTTGTGTCGTTTTGTTCTAGTTGATCGGTAGTGGAGCCCAGCTGGGGTCGATCGGGGACCTTGTCGCATTTGGGGTTCTTCTTTTATTTTGGTTCCGTAGTCGGACCTTGATTGTAACTAGATGATGTAATGCTTTATTCATGTAATTGTGTGAAGTGGCGATTGTAAGCCAACTATGTATCTTTTTCCCTTATGTTTTACATGGGTTGTGTGAAGATTACCTCACTTGCGACATTGCTTTCAATGCGGTTATGCCTCTAAGTCGTGCTTCGACACGTGGGAGATATAGCCGCATCGACGGCGTTACAAGTTGGTATCAGAGCCTTCCCCGACCTTAGGAGCCCCATTGCTTGATCGTTTTTAGCGACCGAGTTGTGTCTAGAAAAATGTTTTGAGTCATTTAGGAATTATATATCGAAGAGTTTAGGAATTATTTTTTACTTCCCAGTCTCTTCATCGCTCTGGTAAGGCATCCTGACGTAGAGTTTTGACTCTTCTCTTCTCAAATTTCACTAAAAAAAAATTTAGGATCACGCGGGTATCTTGGAATCGTTCCGATGATTTTATGATGAGAACATTGTCTTGGTGCCTCCTGTCAGGGGTTTTGTGGAAGTGTCCCGGGGAGTTGAGCTCTGAGGTGTTGTCATCATAATTTTATCATTGCAGTTCTAAAATACCTGAGTTTAGTACGCCGACATCAAAAATCTCTTTTATGCAGTTCGTTGGTGAGATAACCTCAACGCCACCCAGTACTGGGGCGGGAGTTCGGGAGTATCGCCATAACTTGTATAACGGATGCTTTTCGAAGGTTGAGGTAGATGATTTCCGAAGGTTTCTTGGTTATGTGTTGAAGGATGGATACAGCTGGATGTAGGATTTGTTAGTTTGGGTGAGATATTATGCTTCCCCTGTATCCCCAACACCTGATTGCATAACCGGAAAGTTTCGGAAGTTTCATAGGTGGGAATTCAAGTAGCTCTTAAGATATCCTTCCAACAGATGTATGATATGAAATTGGGGTTCGACGTCTAGTGGTCCGCCTATTCACGGTTGGTTTTACAGTGGTCTCGTTGTGTCTTAAAGAGTCCTTGGCTATGCCGACTTGGGGACGCTTCGTATGTCATGTGCACTGCCTTGTACATGATGGTGTTGTACGATCGAGCCCGTGTAGGCCCCACCACGAAAACTTTGGACGAAATCTCTATCACATGTTTGTTCCGGCTTATTCTGCAAGCCAATCCTTTGTTTTGTTTTGAGTTGTGGTATTCGAGTTGCTTCTATGTCAAGTGTTGATTCCATACCTTCCCCAAATGGTGTTCTCATACTCCGATGTGGATACCAATCCTTCTTGATCATCAAGATTGTCTTGTCAATCCTTTTCACCGGCATGTTTTCTCTTCAAATGGATCCGATCATTTCAACATCTGCAAGATTCAATCCCAGTTCTTCTCAACGGTGTCTGTTTCATCCGTCTCCAAGTGCCTTTGTTTTTTTCCCACCCTCCCTCCCTTGTTTCTTTGAGGACTCAGATGTTTTAATCAAGTATCCTTTTTTTTGTGAAGTCTCTCCATTCTTTTCTATCAATATTCTTATCCGGTGATTCTCATGAAGATTCTAACGGAGCTTCTAGTTCGTCATTCTTCATTCTTTTCATCTCCGGTGTTTTCAAGTCAAGTTTTGTTGATCATATTCTTTTTCCTCGTTTCAAATACCTTCTCATACCGGTGCACCTCATATTCAGTCATTTCTTGCTATTCAATTGTTCCGGAGTGCTCAAGATATCTCGAAGATTCGTGTTTCCACTCTGCTTTCGTTCCAGCTCTTTCGAGGATGTTATCTCATTCAAGCCATTTAATTCAACCGGTGTAATCTCTCCTTCAAATCGTTCAACGGTGTATCTATCGAGTGGGCCCTAACCCACAGGTCTTTTCCCAGGATCTTACCTGACTCTTCTTATTTTCCCGGAGCTAGCCTCAAATTCCTTAAAGTTTGACGTAAGAATGAATTATCATCAGTCAAATGTTTTCTCCAAGATCTGTCAAATTCTTTTCATCATTGGTTCAACTTGTCTATTCTTCTATATTCCGGAGTGTCTCAACAATTCTCGGTGGTGTTTCTCGTCGTCTTTCTCATCATTTGAAGACCGAAGAAGATTTTGCCTCCATATCTTATCCGTTCTCTCAGAGATTCGTTGTTCTAATTCGAGACCATCCTCTCATAATTGTTTGAATGTGAGAATCCTTTTTTAAATATCCGGAGCAATTCAGGAGCTTTTTTTCAGTTTGTTCACCCGGAGCCCATCATCTAAGATTTATTCATTCTCAGCTTTCAGCTCTCGTTTCCCAAATCTCACCGGTGCATCTCTCAAGTACTCTCTAATCAGTTCGTGATCTCTTCGTTCTCATGTATCTAAATTCTCTCAAGCATCTTCGTTTATTTGCTAAATTCTTCCCGGTGTCTTCCTTATCTTTTCTTTGTTCATTTTAATTCTTACGGTGGTTCGTTCAAGATTTCTCTTCCTTATCAATTTATTCGTTGTTCTATTCTACCGGTGGGTCGTTCAAGATTTTCTCAAGTTATCGATATCTCTCTTAATCCTGTCTACGGGAATAAGTAGTATGTCAATTCCGTTGATTGTCATCAATTTAATTGATGAAGGATAAGCATAATGTAATTCTTATTTTTGTTTCATCGAGTATATTCAATTCCTTATTCCGGAGGCTCATCAAATTCTCGGTTTCACTTGATTCATTTTTCTTTCCCGGAGCCCCAAGCTCTCGCAATTATATCATCACGGAGATCCATCTAAATTATTACAAGGATTCACCTTGTGTTTTCAACTTCTCTTGCTTTTATCATCATTTTGTTTACTGGAGTTCCTCATGGATGTTCTACATGATGGGTCATCAAGGATTTAATTCCTTCTCAAAGTTTTCATCGAGATTCTTTTAAGGAGCTCAAGCTTTCTTCATATTGTAATCTGGAGTGCATACTTTCTTCCGTATCATTGGAGGTGGTATTATATCATTCTAGATAATTTGAGTTCATGTTCCATGATACACATGTTGTTAAGAATGAGATATTTTTAAATCCATCAATCTCATCATTGGAGTCATCTGGGGTTATATTTCACCTAAAGCTTTCCCTAAGGATTGTTGCTATTAATGGTGATAATATATGATCATAGTGCTTCATCTATCCTCCCGGTGAAATAACTTTCTCGTCTCCTTGTCCATATCAATTCAATTCTTTTTCCCGTGAGTGGCAGTTTGTCACCTCATAATTTTGAGATGTGTTCCATAAGACCTTATCAAGCTTATTCTTTTCGTTGTTGGCTTTCCAACAACTCCGTTCTAGCCTTTGTTGTAAGCGTGCTCTGCCAAGATCTTGTTTTCTACTTCGTTCACTCCTTTCCATTCTCTCTTTTCTTCCGGAGGCATTTTGATGTGGCTCTCTTCTACTTTTTCTTTTTGTTCTTGTCAAGATCATGTTCTTTTCGCCTTATCAAGTCTTGCATAACTTCTCAACCGGAGTGCTGCTCGAAGTTGTTCTTCCTTGTCCCTCTTTTCTAACGGAGTGTTTTCAACTTCGTTCGTCTCCGTTGTATTCTTTCTTTCAATTTGTTTAACTTTTGCAAGGTTCTTTGGTTTCAATCATTGGTCAAAGAAGCAACTTAGTTTTACCTCTTCTCTTTCTCTTTCGTTGTCCCTCCGGTGCCATTCTAGATCTCGGGACGAGATCCTCTCGTAGTGGTGGAGTGTTGTAACGCCCCGAGACCGGTGTGCCAGGTGTCTTCCAGTTATTCGCCGTCGTTGCCATGTCATTTGCTTGCGTGTTGCATTTCATCATGTCATCATGTGCATTGCATCATCATGTTTTCAAAACTTGCATCCGTCCCAGTCTCCTCGTTCCATCCGTTGTCCGTTCTGAGCCCAGACACACTTGCATGCGCCCGCGGCATGTCCGAAATAGTATTTTATAAGTGGCTGGAAAATGTTCTCGGAATGGGATGAGAGTTGACGTGTGGTCTTATTATAGTGTAGATGGACCGCCTATCAAGTTTCATCGCATTCGGAGATCGTTTGATGCCCCAACGGATAACTATAGCGGCAGTATAGCCGGTCTAACGTCGGACGTTTTCGGTCTCCGGAAATAGTCGCCGGGTCTCTCTCTCTTCCCTCTTCTCAGCTCATTGCCTTCTGCACTACATCTCACTGCCAGTCCCAGCCTAACCTCTCTCGTCAGCCCGCGGACCCCCTCACGCGCGTCCGAAAGTTGTCCCGGACCCGACCCGGACTGTCGTCACCGTTGTGTCCGGATCATCCCCAAACGTCTACAAAACATCTCTGTTTTGTTTATTGGACTCCCTAACCAATTTATTCTCGACCGCCTGATTACGATCAGACGGACCAAGTTAACGCCTCCCCTAATCCCCTACCTATATAAACTCTAGCCTAACCCTAAAATCTAGCCCGTGTGTCCCATCAGTCCATCCGCGCCGCCACCTGATGCCTTCCTCCTCCTTGCATTCCGTGCCAAGCCAATCAGATCCACCTTCTCCTATACTCCTCTCGATCCCCACCAATCAGAGCCCCCATGGCCCTTCTCGACCAACAGAGCTCGCCCCGCCTCCTCTGCCTTGACCCCGACGCACTCCGCCTTCGCCGTAGCACCGCTGGACCAGCAACCCTCGCCGCCCTTCTCCGTTTTCCTCCGTCCTTCTTCCACCTCCCTATTTTCTTTCTTGTTGCTTCAGGGAGTTGGAGCAGGCATGGCGCCCGAGCGCCTCAAGTTCGTCACCCGCCGCCGGCCTGCTACCTCCACTGCCCGGAGCCGTGCCTTCGTTCGCCGCCATGTCCTTCCTGGAGCCCCGCTACAGCCGCTCCTTGACGCCCGCACCGTCCGCTCGCGTAGGCCACGATCAGACCCGCCGCTTTCCGTGCCTCCGTTGACCCTGGATCCGCTGCGCTGCCTGCAGCTGCGCCAAGACGCTGCCGCTGCTCTGCTTCCGACGAGCAAAGGACGAGGCGCCCATTCGCCCAGCGCCGCTCATCGCCTTCGCCAAGTCCCCTGTGCTGCCGGAGCCCCGTCGACCGCGCCAAGTCCCTCCTCGCGCCACGCCCCGTCTTCCTTCTCGTCGCGCTGATCCAGGAGGATCGACCTCGCCTGCCTCCCCCGCATCACTCCTCTTCTGCCGGTGAGCAGCACCAGTCGGGTCCCTCTTTATTCTGCCCACCTTCCCTCCTCTCTACTCTGAAACTCTGTTTCCCATTCTTTCTGCAGAAACTCGAGCCGCCACCGTCGCCCTCTGCTTCGCGCTGCATCCCGCGGCTCGATCTTCCCCAAGATCGGCCAGATCCATCTTCCCACGCCGGCATGTGCGCAAGGGCCGCAAGGCAAGGGGCGCCCAGCTTCTTCCGCTTACCCAGCCAACCAAGGGCCAGCATCGCCATGGCCGTCGGCCTCTGTTTTCCCGCTGTGAGCAACTTCCTTCATAACCGAAGCTTCGATCCTTTCCTAGATCCGTTCTAGCATGTAGAGGTTATTTTGAGTTGCCACTATGTTCCACCGCAAGCATATCAGCTAGCCCAGTGGCTAGCGCAGCCTCTATCTATTCGAGCCAGATCTGCTGCTGGGCTTGCACAGTGCGTTGCACTCGGCCCGTTGCTATTTTTCTGGCGTGCTGCGAATTTGTCTAATTTCCAGAGTTGTCAGATTTGCAGAAAAGCCCTTGTGGATCATGCATATAATAACTCACAATTGGTGCATCGGATTAAAATGTTTTATATATGTAACTTGCTTAGAATTTTGTCTAGTTTCATAATATGCCACTTTCATCTATGTTTAAAATGTTTAAAATGATGTTTGTTTAAATTTGTTTAAATAACTTGCTAAAATGCTTTATTTCATAACTAAATAACCGTAGCTCCGAATTAAATAATCTTTATATGTAAATGGGGTAGAAAAGTGCCTAGATTTACTTGGTGCACTCATCTTTGCATGTTTAACAACCCTAAAATTGTGTTTAGGGCAGAACAGTACCAAACCTAATATATGCATATGAGGAGTTTCCGGACTTGTTGCTTGTTGTTCCAGCCTCATTTAAACTTGCCTAGTTAGGTAGTTTTCATTTGCTTCCCCTCTTGCCATGTTTAACAACATTTAATATTGTTGGGTACATAAACGAGAGAGAACTAAATAATCGATGTGGTGTTCCGTCAATATGCAACCCGTTGCATATTAAGCTCCACTTAACTTGTAGTGTTGTTTGTGCACTTTGGCCATGCCATGCATAATTAAACCGGACATGCATCATACTTGGTTGTGCATCTTATCATGATTATGCGATGGTTGTTTACCATGATTGTTTGTTTCTTTCCGGTGTTGCTTCTTCGGGTTGGTTCCGATAACGTCGTGTTGTGAGGATCCGTTCGTCTACGTCTATTTGTCTTCTTCATGGACTCGTTTTTCTTCCTTGCGGGATTTCAGGCAAGATGACCATACCCTCGAAATCACTTCTATCTTTGCTTGCTAGTTGCTCGCTCTTTTGCTATGCCTATGTTGCGATACCTACCACTTGCTTATCATGCCGCCCATATTGTTGAACCAAGCCTCTAACCCACCTTGTCCTAGCAAACCGTTGTTTGGCTATGTTACCGCTTTGCTCAGCCCCTCTTATAGCGTTGTTAGTTGCAGGTGAAGATTAAAGTTTTGTTCCTTGTTGGAACATGGAGATGTTGTTCCTTGTTCGGAACATGTTTACTTGTTGGGACAGCACAATATATATTATTTAATTAATGCATCTATATACATGGTAAAGGATGGAAGGCTCGGCCTTATGCCTGGTGTTTTGTTTCACTCTTGCCGCCCTAGTTTCCGTCATATCGGTGTTATGTTCCCGGATTTTGCGTTCCTTACGCGGTTGGGTTATAATGGGAACCCCTTGATAGTTCGCTTTGAATAAAACTCCTCCAGCAAGACCCAACCTTGGTTTTACCATTCGCCACCTAGCCTTTTCCCTTGGGAGTCGCGCATCCCGAGGGTCATCTTTTTTTAACCCCCTGGGCCAGTGCTTTTCTAAGTGTTGGTCCAAACTAGAGCCACTTGCGGCGCCACCTCGGGGAAACTTGAGGGCTGGTTTTAGCTGTACGTAGTGTTCATCCGATGTTGCCCTGAGAACGAGATATGTGCAGCTCCTATCAGGATGTCGGCGCATCGGGCGGTCTTGCTGGACTTGTTTTACCATTGTCGAGGATGTCTTGGAGTACCGGGATACCGAGTCTGATCGGAATGTCTCGGGAGGAGGTCTATTCCTTCGTTGACCGTGAGAGCTTGTCATGGGCTAAGTTGGGACACCCCTGCAGGGATTTGAACTTTCGAAAGCCGTGCCCGCGGTTATGGGCAGATGGGAATTTGTTAATGTCCGGTTGTAGAAAACCTGAAGTTGACCTTAATTAAAACGAATCAACCGCGTGTGTAACCGTGATGGTCTCTTTCCGGCGGAGTCCAGGAAGTGAACACGGTGTTGGAGTTATGCTTGACGTAGGTTGCTCTAGGATCACTTCTTGATCATAGTTTCTCAACCGTGCTTTTGCCTTTTCTTCTCGCTCTCATTTGCGTATGTTAGCCACCATATATGCTAGTCGCTTGCTGCAGCTCCACCTCATACCTTTACCTTACCCATAAGCTTAAATAGTCTTGATCGCGAGGGTGCGAGATTGCTGAGTCCCTGTGGCTCACAGATACTTCCAAAACCAGCTTGCAGGTGCCGATGAGTCCGTGCAGATGACGCAACCAAGCTCAGGAGGAGCTCGATGAAGATCTTGTCCTTTGTGTCGTTTCGTTCTAGTTGATCAGTAGTGGAGCCCAGTTGGGGTCGATCGGGGACCTTGTCGCATTTGGGGTTCTTCTTTTATTTTGGTTCCGTAGTCGGACCTTGATTGTAACTGGATGATCTAATGCTTTATTCATGTAATTGTGTGAAGTGGCGATTGTAAGCCAACTATGTATCTTTTTCCCTTATGTTTTACATGGGTTGTGTGAAGATTACCTCACTTGCGACATTGCTTTCAATGAGGTTATGCCTCTAAGTCGTGCTTCGACACGTGGGAGATATAGCCGCATCGAGGGCGTTACAAACTCGATGAAGAGAGGAGTCACAGTCTGCTTGGGTGCGTGTTCTCCCGCGTCTTCAGCCACCTTCGGAACATCGATCCCAACTTCGATTTTGACACCGCTATTGCTCCCTTGCCGGAAGCCATCCGGGGTGACCTTACGAGATGGGTTGAGGACAACGTGGATGCGCTGGTCAGGGCCTTCGCTTTTGACGACGACGGGGTGGTGGTTAAGGGGGACGAAGGCGATGTGGTTGATGACGGCGACGCCGGCGCCGGTGAAGGTGGAGGCGACGCCAACGATGGTGACAGCGACGCCAGCGGCGCATCTAAAGATGACATGGGGGACGCGGCGAGCGACATATCCGGCTGATCCCTCGTTTCCCTATCGTTTACCCTGTAAAAACTTGGGCGTGGCCCCGGAAGATTGTAAGAGCATTTTGAGAGGGGGAGCCCCTCATGTAAACAAATCACAGCTTTTATCCTTCTGTGTCAATTGAGTACGCGTCTTCACGAGCTTACGTATGCTGGGGCAAGGTTGTTGTTGCGGTTTACCTTAGCCTGGACGAGCCCAAAACCGGCTCAAGAGGTTGTGGGTTTCTGAGAAGCTCTTGAGGAATTCGTTGATATGCCCGAGAGGCCTCGTGACAAGCGAGTGCCAGCCATGGCTCGACACATGCGTGGCGCGTGTGCTTCATGCCCAGCCCGGCTCACGGGGGGGCCGCGAGGGGGGAGCGACTGGCGTGAATCTCCGAAATAAGGCAAGAACTAGACTGCGAGAAATAGCTCGAACGAGAAAAGGCATCCCCCCGCGCGCATCAAATGAAAATTCAACTTCAACTTAAATCCAAATCCAGAAGGCAGGGTTACAGAAAAGAGATCCAAAGCAAATGGCCGCGTCCGCCGCCTAGTCTAGTCTTTGACGTCTTCTCACCAGCGTGGAGCTAAGTGTTGCCACTGGGCATGGGAGGGAGCCCCCGAGGCCCAAGGGCGGCTCTCCTGAGGCTCCGGGGCGTGCACAACCCCACTCATTATTATGTGAGAGTGTCATGGGCGGCGATCTTCACAGGCGTGAGCCTTACTTCATATCGCCTGAAGAGGGCCCCGCCTTGCGCCACCCCCTACCACCGCTGGGACGACCGAAAACCAGGACGGCCCAACGAGGGCAGAGGGGACGCCAGCGGCGCCCTCGGCGACCACGGGTCCTCTCCCGGGGGAAAGGTCGCCGACGCCACCCCGGCAGAGGGCCTACCTCCGGACGTTTCCTTGCTCCGTGCGGCGCGGGGACGGGCCTTGCTCCTGTCCCCTTCCGCGCAGACCCCAGTGGGTCTCTCCTGTCGGGGCGGGCATCGCCATGCCGGAACCATCGTTCGGCGCCGTGACCTGGTTCATCTGTGACTCATGGTTAGCGTAAGCTTGCCCCTGAGGGATTAATGGTACCCTGTATCTGTTGTCGACGGTGCGGCCGGTGGGGCTCTCTGGCAGCTCCTGGAAGGCTTCTGCTCCTAACACCTCCTCCTCCCATCCTGGCCCAAGGAACGAGCCGGGGTCGTCCTCCGGCTTGTACTCCTGATCCATCATGCGGGGCACGTAGGCCTCCGAGGCCGCTGCCCCGAAGACCTCGCCGAAGTGCCCCACGCTCCACGTTGCTCGGCCCGTCACACTGTCCTGAGGATGGTGGGGCGATGCTCTGATGGGGCCATGTGCGATGACGCTCGTGCCTGCCCCCATCCGAGGTGGCTCGGATGTGAGGGGGCGCCCTCCGCCGTGGACCGTGCTGCTGTTGACGCAGCCCCCGGGCGCACTCGGGGGTACGCGGGCGTGGCGAGGCCCGCTGTTGGATCCTGCCACTGCCTGGTGCACGAGCTAGTAGCAGAAGGGCGGTGCTCCTGTGGCCGCTGCATCCAGGAGGTCTGCGACACATTCCAGCAGTGCATCTCGGCCGCTCTCCATCGGTCAGCACCGCAGCAGCTATCGTGCCACTTTGAGCGTGGCCCGCATGTTTGCCTGCTCCCTCCTAGTGTGCGGCGCCGTCGCTGCGGTGTGGCTTGCGACTCTTGCAGTAGCTCGAGTCTGTCGGGGGGTAAGAGAAGAGGGTGAGTGGCTGCGCCTCCCATGCCCCACGGTGTTTGGTGCGCGCGCCGCCTGAGATGTGGGGTTGAGGTCTTCCTGGGCAGGCGGCGTCACTCGGGCGGGCCAGGCTACCCATCGGTCGTCGTCAGCCCTCGGGTCGCTAGACATCGGAACCATGGAGCGTCGATGGATCGTCTGGTGGGGAAGAAGCTCCGGCGCACCCCTACCTGGCGCGCCAAATGTCGGATCACGGGTTCCGGCAAAACCCTTAAGGTTCGAACACTGGGGTGCGCACGAAGATCTCCCTCCTATCGATCCGCGTCCTAACTTAGCCAAGATCTCACGAACTAACTCAATGAACTCGCAACACAAAGGACACAAGTGTCGGTGTACAAAAAGAGGGGTACAATTTTTGTACCCCTATAACTGTGCACGGGCAGTCCGAGCTACGGGCACCACCACACCAAGCAAGGCAAGGGAGGTGAGCCAGGGTAAGACCGAAGCTCAAGAGAACTAGAACAACGCCAAGGCCAAGACCACGAAGAGCAAAGGGGACGAAGCGGACTCCCCCGGCAAGATCCTTGCCAGGGGACAGTTCTAGCAGCCCCGGCAAGACCCTTGCCGCGGTGACTCGTCCCGCGCCTACGGAGCGAGTCACCCTTGAGTCCACTGCCCCCAAGGGGCAAGGATTCGGGAGACATCCCCGTGGCATCATGTAGATCTTCGTGAAGACATTCAAGATCAGATACGCACTAAGGAGGCAACAACCCTTGGCGGGATCCCAGCCAAGGAGGACCACAAGGCCCCCGGCAAGCGCCTTGCCGGGGATGACAGCAGGCGCCTCGGCAAGACCCTTGTCGGGGCCCCGGCAAGGCCCTTGCCGAGGACACCCGCAGGGCCACCGTCAGGCCCACGCCGACTAAACCTCCACCGCCGTTCGCATGCAGCTGCCGACCCAACCAGCTAGGCAGGCACCTGCGTGGCAGCATGCAAATCTTCGTGAAGACCCACCACTGCGCCACCTCAGCTGCCTGCCTACCTACGTGGCATCGCAGGCGTCGCTGGCCAGGGCGCATGTCAACACAAGAAGGAGCGGCGACGACGGACGAGGCAGATCTCTCCCCCGTCCCCGATAAAGCAAGGACACCTAAGCAAGATGCATTAAATGCGCCTTGTCATGTAATGCGAGGGATAAGATCGCATCACTGTACCCTTTCCACCTCCTGTGCGCCACTGTGGCAACCCCTTTTCCTATAAAAGGAGGCCCGAGGCGACCAGGAGAAAGATTCGGCTTTTTGGAGCTCCTCATGCCCCATAGCTAGCTCAAGAACACAAATATACAATCCACCAAAGCAGGAGTAGGGTTTTATGCATCCTCGCGGCCCGAACCTAGATAAACGAACCGTGTGCTACCTGCTTGATCCGCTCTTCTCACGACCCCGCGCTCCGCCAACCGTAGTAGGGATTCTCGTGATCCCATAGGTGTCGTTCCGCACCGACATCTCTGGCGCGCCAGGTAGGGGGCGCAGTTGTGAGAATCGGCTCTAGCAGTTAGTTCGGCGCTTCTTCATCATCATGGCGCCCAAGAAGAAGACAACAGTGTCCGTTGGCCAGTCGGAAGCCGGACAGCCCGTCCCGACGCGGGCGAGCAGCGGACCGGTCGCAAAGAGGACCCGGGGCGCTGCTCGCAAACACCAACACCATCCCAGCAGCCGGAGTTTGGGAGGCGGCGATGTTTGTGTGCCTGGTAACGGGCCACACGTCGCCAAATCCAAAGGCGGAGCCAAGTCCTTCACGGGTGGAGCGAGGCCTTCCAAGGTCATCGCCGCCCCGCCCGAAGTCGACGCGAGGGCCTCCAAGACTCCCATGCCGGCGTCAACAGCGCGCTCCTCCCAGGTAGCGCGCGACGAACGGCGTAATCACGCCGAAGATCCCGGGCGTCGCCGCAGGAAGAGCCCCGGGCGCCACTCCCCGGACGTAGAAGACCTGCCCACTCACCGAGGCGCTGGTGAAAACGGCATGCAACCGCGGGGTCGTGATAGAGCTCCTTCTGACATGGTCAGAAGTCGAAGCGCGTCGCGATCCATGCAGGTTTCGTTGCCGCCAACGCCAGCAGAGGCCCTGGCGCGCGCAGTTGCTCCTTGACTTTCCTCCCACTACGGGGAAACTCGATGAATGGAGAGCCACTATCCGAAGCCTTGTTGCGGTGGCCAACAAAGACGAACCAAGTCCTATGGGGCCCCCGGGTCGACGCTCCGATGGAGTCCCGCAGACCAGTGGCGGAAAAGCCGGCAGCGCTGCGACCACGGTGCATTCACCTCTTCCCCATCCGGTACCGCGGACGCCGGCTCGCCGCGACGTCGCGGGCGACGCCATCTCCATAGCATCGTCTGACCCGCGGACCCACTGTGATCAGCGCCAAGTTCTTCGGGAACGAGCCCATGAAGACGCTCGGACCAGGAGAAAGGCCAGGACGGTGCTGAGGGGTCCGGCAAGAAGCGTGATGGCCAGGCGGGCCGTCGCGGCAAAGATAAACAGCGGGAGAGGCCTGCCCGGGGCCGTGACAAAAAGCCAGAAGACGATGATCACGAAGAGGACGATGAGTCTGGTGACCAAGGATTTCAGAAAGCTACAGAGGCCATGTGCGTCGATGGCGGCCCCTCGTTGCATACCTCTCACCGCCAGCTTAAACAGTGGGCGAGTGAGATTACAACGGCGGAACCGTCGTTTGATGCCCAAAGGCCGCTGAAGTGGTCCAGCACACCTATCATTTTTGACACTGAGGATCACCCTGATCGCACTACTGCGATCGGGTGCTTGCCATTGTTGGTTTCACCAACAATACGCAACCTCAAGGTGACAAAGATGCTAGTCGATGGCAGGGCCAGTCTGAACTTAATCTCGCCTGCTGTGATCGAGAAATTGCAGATTCCTGATGAAGACCTTGAAGAGACGGGCACGTTTCAGGGGGTCAACCCGGGAAGAAGTCAACCAAAGGGAAAGGTCACGTTGCCCGTGACTTTTGGAAGTGATCTGAACTACAGACAGAAAGGGTTGTGTTCGACGTTGCCAAGATCCCCTTGCCTTACAACGGGATCCTTGGCCGCCCAGCGCTGGCCAAGTTCATGGCAGCGTCACATTACGCCTACAACACCCTGAAGATGCCGGGGCCTATGACGATCATCACCGTCCCATCAGACAAGAAGGATGCGCTAATTTGCGCTGACCAACTCTATCAACAAGCAGTTGCAGCAGCCGCCACTGCCAAGGCGCTTGCTCCTGCCGCTGGAGCCCCGGGAAGGCAAAAGAACAAGACCGGTGAGACCTCAGGCACCCACTCCGGCAAGCGCACCTCTTCGGAGTGTAGCGCTCCTGTCGAGGACGTGCCAGAGAGCTCCGTCGACAGAAACAAGAAGTCCAGGGCCACACCGCCGGGAACCAAGAAGGTTTCTGTCAAGGAGGACGGCACGGGAGGAGCTTTTACCATAAGTTCGACCCTTGATGACAAATAGGAAGACGTGCTCGTCACCTTCCTGCGGGCGAATGTCGATGTGTTTGCCTGGCAAGCATCCGACATCCCTGGCGTTCCCAGGAAGGTGATTGAGCACCACCTTGCTGTCTGTCCTCATGCGCGGCCCGTCAAGAAGAAGGTTAGAAAGCAAGCTTTGGAACGACAAGAGTTCATCACAGGGGAGATCCGGAAACTGGAAGGAGCGGGTTTGGTAAGAGGAGTGCTCCATCCCACGTGGTTGGCCAATCCGGTGGTAGTTCGCAAGGCAAATGGGAAGTGGAGGCTGTGTATTGATTACACAGATATTAATAAGGCTTGTACCAAAGACCCCTTCCCGTTGCCGCGCATCGACCAGATTGTTGACTCCACAGCTGGGTGTGATCTGTTGTCATTCCTCGATGCCTACTCCGGCTACCACCAGATCTTCATGGCAAGGGAAGATGAAGAGAAAACGACATTCATCACCCCATGTGGTACGTATTGCTTTATACGGATGCCTTTCGGGTTGAAGAGTGCTGGTTCAATGTTTGCAAGGGCGGTCCAGATTGGTTTTGAACCACAGCTCCATAAAAATATGGAAGCCTATATGGATGATATAGTGGTCAAAACCAAGAACAGGGCAACCCTCGTATCAGATTTACAAGAAACATTTGCAAACCTACGCAAGATCAATCTCAAGCTGAACCCTGAGAAGTGCGTCTTCGGCGTCCCGTCTGGCAAGCTTCTCGGGTTCTTTGTGTCACAGCGTGGGATAGAGGCCAATCCGGACAAGATCAAAGCTATAGAGCGGATTGAAGCACCCAAGCGAGTCAAGGATGTGCGTCGGCTTGCTGGTTGCGTTGCCGCCATGAGCAGGTTCATCTCCAAGTCCGCCGAGCGCGCCCTTCCCTTTTTCAAGATTTTGAAAAAGGCGGGCCCGATGGAGTGGACGCCAGAAGCCGAAACAGCATTGCAAGATTTGAAGAGGTACCTCTCCTCCGCGCCAATACTAATTGCGCCTAGGCCACAGGAACCATTGCTGCTGTACCTGGCGGCAACGAACCAGGTGGTCAGCGCCGCACTAGTGGCGCAGAGAGAAATTGATGATGAGGTAATAGCAGCGACGGAGCCCGATGCCACCAATCCCGATACGACGCAGCCGGTTGGAGTGCCTCCAGGGAAGAAGATGATGCAGCACCCGGTCTACTTTGTTAGCTCCCTTCTGCAGGGGGCTAGATCAAGGGACTCCGGTGTGCAGAAACTGCTCTTCGGCCTTCTTATGGCCTCGAGGAAGCTGCGTCACTACTTCCAGGCGCACGAAATCACTGTCGTCACTCGCCTCCCTCTGCAACGGATATTGCACAATCCAGACGCAACGGGAAGGATCGTAGAGTGGGCACTGGAACTGTCCAGCTTTGGCCTCAAGTTTGAGAGTACCTCGACGATTCAAAGCCGAGTCCTGGCGGAGTTCGTTGCAGAATGGACCGCGACGCCTGATGAAGAAGCCCAAGAGACTGCTCTCCCCGGCAAGGAGGCAAGTTGCGACTGGATCATGTACTTTGATGGAGCTTTCTCCTTACAGGGCGCCGGGGCTGGCGTACTGCTTATCGCGCCCACTGGAGAGCACCTCAAGTACGTGATCTAGATGCACTTCCCTAGGGAGGTGTCAACAAACAATACAACTGAGTACGAAGGGCTGCTTGCCGGTCTTAGGATCGCGGCGGACCTCGAAATCAAGAAACTTGTCGTCAGAGGCAACTCGCAACTTGTCATCAAGCAAGTCAACAAGGATTACCAGAGCCCGTTGATGAAGGCCTCCGTCGATGAAGTGAGAAAGCTGGAAGAGCGTTTTGACGGTATACAGGCAGAATACGTTCCCCGAGCGGAGAATGATATCGCCGATTACCTGTCAAAATGCGCTGCCCTCAAGCTACCTGTGGAACCAGGTACCTTTGTGCTTCAGCTAACTCAGCCATCCGTTGATCCATCAACAGAGCAAAACAAGAGGAGGAAACAGGGCCCGACAAGTACTTTCCCGCCGAGCTCCCCGGAGCCGCCGGCAAGGATGTTGCCGGAGATACTGAGCCCTCCACGGGACGGCTAGCTCCGGCGGAGCATCAAGCTCTTCCCGTCGAGACAGCCGCTCCTGTAGCGGAGGAAACACCTTTAGTCCTCACCGTCGAGCCCCAGGCTCCAGCATGGGCACAACATACCGTCCGATTCCTCCAAACAGGGGAACTTCCTGAGGAGCAGGAAGGAGCGGAAAAAGTAGCCCGTCGCTCTACTATGTACCAGTTCGTCGATGACATCCTGTACAGAAAGAGGCCGAACGGCGTGAAATTGAAGTGTATCCCTCGATAGGAAGGACTAGGGCTGTTGGCAGAGATACATGGAGGCATATGTGGATCCCACATCGGGTCAACGGCCCTTGCCGGCAAAGAGTTTTGGCAAGGCTTCTTCTGGCCCACCACCCTCCAGGATGCGACGACACTAGTCACCAAGTGTGAAGCGTGTCAGTTCCATTCAAAGAAGCTTCATCAACCAGCTCAAGCCCTTCAAACCATTCCTCTCTCCTGGCCCTTCTCGGTCTGGGGGCTCGACATACTGGGCCCTTTCCCCTGCGCTGTCGGTGGCTTTGAGTACTTGTACATCGCAATCGACAAGTTCACAAAGTGGCCAGAAGTGGAAGCAGTGAGGAAGGTCACAGCTCAGTCAGCCGTCAAATTCTTCAAGGGACTAGTGTGCCGTTTTGGTGTGCCCAACAGGGTCATCACCGACAACGGTACACAGTTCACAAGCCGCACCTTCATGCAATATACCCAACACCTCGGCAGCAAAGTCTGTTTTGCTTCCGTTGCTTACCCACGAAGCAATGGTCAAGCTGAGAGGGCAAATGCTGAAGTACTGTGAGGCTTAAGGACAAAGACCTTTGACAGGCTGCACAAGAGTGGAAGGCGCTAGATTGATGAATTGCTGGTGGTTCTTTGGTTAATCAGAACGACACCAAATCGAGCCACCGGCCAGACACCCTTTGCCCTGGTATACGGGGCAGAAGCAGTTCTCCCCACTGAACTCATATATGGGTCACCTCGAGTACTCGCTTATGATGAGCTTGAGCAAGAGCAACTGCACCAAGATGACGCAACGCTCCTTGAAGAAGATCGTCTTCGGGCGGCTGTGAGAGTAGCGCGCTACCAGCAAGCCTTGCGCCGCTACCATAGCCGCAAGGTTCATGCCCGAAGCTTTGAGGAAGGCAACCTTGTTCTTCGGCAGATTCAATCAGCCAAAAATTCCAACAAGTTGACGCCGAAGTGGGAAGGCCCTTATCGGGTAATACGAGTCACCAGGCCCGGCTCAGTCCGCCTGGAGACCGAAGATGCCGTTCCGGTGAGTAACTCCTGGAACATTGAGCATCTTCGCAAGTTTTACCCGTAAGGCGCGGCTTGCCAGGCCCCCCGGCAAGCCACCTTTTGTACGAGCATTGCCGATGACGCATCTAACCCTTTGTACAAAGCCAGGCGCAGACCCTAAGCATTAGTAAATGAAGCTCTGACGCCCTGAGTTATAGCATGAATGCTA
The DNA here is from genome assembly GCF_056163025.1 of Triticum urartu. Taxonomy (NCBI): domain Eukaryota; kingdom Viridiplantae; phylum Streptophyta; class Magnoliopsida; order Poales; family Poaceae; genus Triticum; species Triticum urartu. The sequence goes on from NC_141875.1 coordinate 330,939,446, forward strand.
GGTCGAGTCTCGTCCTTGGTTAGGGTTGATAGTGCTTAGCGGCGACTAACCCCTAGCATAGAGGTCGAGTGTGCGTCTCCTTGTCTTTCTTTCGTCTTCTTTGGTTCACAGGACACACGCATATCCGTGCTGAACCACTTGGGGAGGAAAAGAAGATGAACAGACCAGCATCTAGCCCCCGGCAAGCCAGTATTGCCGGGGGCTGCAAGAGCAAAGATTCACCCACGGCGAACCAGGGTTGCCGGGGGCTGCAGCTTCAGATAAGTTCTTCATCCCTTATCATGCATTCCATTATGGACTAAGGTATGTGAAACCTCGTTTTCCCCTAAGCTACCGTGCTCCCATAACTCTAGGCCCTAGGGCTCATTCCTGGGGCCAAGTTTGGTCGTAGTCGCGGCAACGAAAGGATGAAACAAGGAGCCTGAACCCGCCTCATCCCTGCCTCCGCCAAAGGCTGAGGAAGGTCGAGCGAAGTGGGGAGACGGCAAGGCCTGTTGCCGGGCAAGGAAATGTTTATCTTGAAGATATCAAGGATTTACTCCTTATCGTGGGTTCCACCCGCAAACAAATGACCCGGCAAGCATCCCTTTTTCATTAAAAACATTCCACTCAGGTACAGTCCATGGGGAATGAAAAACATGAATGATGGGATTACAAGTTTTAAATTCAACAAAGGCCCGAAGGCTTACAAACTAAAAAGAGATAAGGTGCCTGTAATCCCTTTCTTGTCCCTCTCCTCAGGAGGCAGGTCAAGGAGGCGAAAGAGATAAAAGGAGCGCCTAGGCAAGCTACGGGTGGCAGAAGACACCAAGAGAACATCTTGGTGGCCGTCCAAAGGCTGGATGGTGATGGCGGCGCCGGAAGCAGAGCTCGAAGACGAGGCGGCAGGACGTCAGCACGCGTCGAAGGCGTTGGTGCCCGCGTACTCCGACTTGACGGCCTTGCCACCCGCCCTCTTCCTCTTCCATAGCCTCCCAACGCCAGCCGCCCAAGGAGACGACCCCGAGAAGTTCAGGGAGCTGGCGACGCGGATGATGGGGCCACTAGTGCTGCACGGAGCGGCACCCGACACCTAATCGGATCCGTCATCCTGCCGCCTACTACCCTCGTCGTCGCTGCCGCTGTCCTCCTCGTCACTCCTGCCCGAGGAGGAGTCTTCACTATCAGAAGAGCTCTCCACGCAGCACCTTGCACGGGTCCCAAAGCACCCGAAGACCTTGACGGAGAGAAGGCCACCCTCCATCAGCTTAAAATGGAGAGTGAGCCCCTCCGTCAAGCGGTGGATATGGTCAAACATCTTCCATCCCCGACGGAGATACATCACGTGAGGGGCGGGGAAGTCGACGTGGGCCTGCGTGCCACTGATCCCGCAACCCTTCATGTGCAGCCACAATGACTCCGGCCGATCCAGCTCCATCTCCCACGCAAATGGAGTCGGGAGACGAAGGCGACGGCGCGGCGGCTGGCGTAGCCTGACGAAGAACTCACAAGGGTCATCCCCAACATGGCCCTCCATTGGAGGAGGAGCTGCTGGCGGAGGCGAGGCCGGCACGCCACCCCGTCCTCCTCTTCCCCGAGCGCCCGGGCCTCGCCCACGGCCTCGCCCCCTCCCCCTTCCTCTCGCGGCTAGCTCTGCCACCGTAGGCGCAGGAGAAGGAGGGACGCGTTGTCGAGCGGCGACCCTCGCCGCCACTGTTGAAGGACCGGGGTTCCCTCTCTCCATGACGGATGGAAGGGAGGAGCAGAAGCTGAAGGAAGAAGAAGATGAAAGAATGCGGGACGCCATCCCCCTCCCGCTCTTTATAAAGGATCGGGGTTGGGGCTTGGCCGCCCCGCTCGGCCATTCAAGACACGGGAGGCGCAGGGAGCTAGGGCCGACCCGCTGCCACAACCAGCGACGGCCCGGTTTCCCGCCTCCACCATTTTCCACCCCAAGCGCATGGGAGACACGTGGCGAACGTGCAGAACCGAGGGGACGGGTGAGGCGACCTCTCCCCACCCCGTGATCATGGGGAGTGGACGCCTCGAGGACCGCGCCTCGGCCCCATTCAGTAAATGGGCCGCGCCTCCACGCCTCCCTCCGTTTATGGGGAAGGCACGAACCGCCCCCTTTACTATGACGTGACGCATGCCTGCGGGAACCAACCCCACGCATGCCGCCCACGTCACACGCGCCTCCCCACGCCGCGCCACGCGCGGGAATCGTGGGAAGCGCAGCGCGCGAAGAATCTTACCACGGTAAAAACCGCCCCGCCTGCCCGCGCACCGTTTTTGGGCCTAGCCCAAACAACGCGTTGCGCTTATGTGTGGACTAGGCCCGGGGGCTCATGTCGGTGTACAAAAAGAGGGGTACACTTTTTGTACCCCTATAACTGTGCATGGGCAGTCCGAGCCGCGGGCACCACCACACCAAGCAAGGCAAGGGAGGTGAGCCAGGGTAAGACCGAAGCTCAAGAGAACTAGAACAACGCCAAGGCCAAGACCACGAAGAGCAAAGGGGACGAAGCGGACTCCCCCGGCAAGATCCTTGCCAGGGGACAGTTCTAGCAGCCCCGGCAAGACCCTTGCCGCGGCGACTCGTCCCGCGCCTACAGAGCGAGTCATCCTTGAGTCCACTGCCCCCAAGGGGCAAGGATTCGGGAGACATCCCCGTGGCAGCATGCAGATCTTCGTGAAGACATTCAAGATCAGATACGCACTAAGGAGGCGACAACCCTTGGCGGGATCCCAGCCGAGGAGGACCACAAGGCCCTCGGCAAGCGCCTTGCCGGGGATGACAGCAGGCGCCTCGGCAAGACCCTTGCCAGGGCCCCGGCAAGGCCCTTGCCGAGGACACCCGCAGGGCCACCATCAGGCCCACGCCGACTAAACCTCCACCGTCGTTCGCATGCAGCTGCCGACCCAACCAGCTAGGTAGGCACCTGCGTGGTGGCATGCAAATCTTTGTGAAGACCCACCACTGCGCCACCTTAGCTTCCTGCCTACCTATGTGGCATCGCAGGCGTCGCTGGCCAGGGCGCGTGTCGACACAAGAAGGAGCGGCGACGACAGACGAGGCAGATCTCTCCCCCGTCCCCGATAAAGCAAGGACACCTAAGCAAGACGCATTAAATGCGCCTTGTCATGTAATGCGAGGGATAACCTCACATCACGGTACCCTTTCCACCTCCTGTGTGCCACTATGGCAACCCCTTTTCCTATAAAAGGAGGCCCGAGGCAACCAGGAGAAGGATTCGGCTTTTTGGAGCTCCTCACGCCCCATAGCTAGCTCAAGAACACAAATATACAATCCACCAAAGCAGGAGTAGGGTTTTACGCATCCTCGCGGCCCGAACCTGGATAAACGAACCATGTGCTACCTGCTTGATCCGCTCTTCTCACGACCCCGCGCCCCGCCAACCGTAGTAGGGATTCTCGTGATCCCATAGGTGTCGTTCCGCACCGACAACAAGATTTATACTGGTTCGGGCCACCGTTGTGGTGTAATACCCTACTCCAGTGTGGTGGTGGTGGATTGCCTCTTGGGCTAAGGATGAACAGTAGAAGGGGAAGAACAGCCTCCTGAGGTTGAGGTGTTCTTGTGCTTGGCAAACTAGCTGTTGTTCGGGTGGATTCGAGACTCACCCCCCTACTATGGTGGCTAATCCTATTTATAGAGGCCATGGTCCTCTCCCCAAATATTGAGCGGGAAGGGAGCCAACAACGGCCAAATCGAAAGGGGACAACTAGTACAAGCTATCCTGACAAAAGCAGTCGTCGCCTGCCAAAGGCTGTGGTGGTGACGCCATCTTGGGCTCCACGGTGACCTCCGTCTTGCCGTCCTTCTGGTCTTGGTCTCGTTGCACCAATATGGCAACCTTTGCTTGATGCCTCGGTACTCCGCACCTGCGCTTGCCCCCTTAGCACCAAAGAGGAAACAAGGACGCTGCACGCGCTGGTGCCCGCCTGGCGCCCGCCAGGTCTCGATCGTCATGGCTTACGTCACGCGAACCTCGCGATGTTTGCCCGGACTTGAACTCTCCGCCCCTCGCGAGCCAGCCTGGTGAGGCCGCTCCCGAGGAGGTCTTGTGTCGTCCACCTCGCGAGGCTTGGCCCCTCGCGAGGGTCTTGATTCCTTGTTGATGAAGATGGGCCGTACAGGCCTGCTAGCAAAGCCACACCGTGGGCCGCAGGCAGGCAAGTCTGGGGACCCCCGTTCCCAAAACGCTGACAGAATGCCCCGGACCAAGCCTCGGGCCGCCTCGTAAGTACCAAAAACCTTATGGACATCCAAATGCCTGGCCTCTCCATTTTATAAAATTAATATGTTTAAATTATGCCATCCCAGTCCAGCCCACGACAGCTCTCTGCAATACTCAACAGAGGGTTCACTAGATTCAAAGCAGATGACCAGCGTGTCACCGCCGCCCGCTCACTCCCCCAAGGCCAAGGACGACGCATAGGTGTTGTCCCAAAGGACTTTACCGGGCCGGGGAGAGGCTCAAGAGGTGCCAGAAGGCGATGCCTCCGTCGCCGGACACCAGCTGGGACCGATCCCCATGGAGACTGGTGGTGAGGAGGGTCATGCTCAGTCCGGCCCTCAGCCGGACTCAATCCGGATACCGATGCAGCTCCCGAATCCGGCACGCAACCTCCTTCGAAAGAAGGGGGTATGTGTATTCCGCCGGTGACCCCTGTCCAACCCGGGGCACCGGATAATCTGTTGGAAGCATTGCGAGGCACTTCCATTGTGGATGAGAACCGTGTCCTTATGGGCACGGTAATCAAGAAGGTTTAGTCCGCCAAAAGCGGACTGACCGAAGCCTGCGCTAGCCTTTTAACAAGCTTTGAGGTGAGTGATGTAATTGTAGGATATCACAGTGTAGACAGTAGCCCTGATGCTTTGTTCGGTGTTCGGAAAGAAAAAGCCGAACAGAGGATCAAAATAATTTTCGCAGGAGTCTAACATAAGATGTCTATGTGAATAAGAAAGCATCTCTGCTGGCTGCTGCCGCTCATAGTGCGGAGGTTTCCAGCCTGACGCAGAGCCTGGAGCGGGCTGAAGAAGAGCTCGGCCTCATGAAGAAGCAGCTGGAGGACAACCAAGGTATGCAGTGACCTGCGCGTATATTTAGGAAGGATGAATGTTTCGTGCTGACTAAAGTGCCATGAATTTCATTAGGGGCCACGACCGAGGTGGCGGCCCTCAAGAAGGCATTTGCCGAGGCCGAGGATAAAGCGGCCAAGGAGCGCGCCATGCGCGAGAAGCACAAGGCCTGGGTCGGCGAGGTCCAGCAAGAGCTCCAGGACGCCGTCAAGAAGTATGAGTCCTTGGAGCGTGATTCTAAGAGGCAAGCATCCGAACTTGCGAAGGCCCACCAGAGCGCACAAGAGGCTCGAGCCGAGGCCCAGAGCACCCTTGAGGAAATCTAGGCGGCCAAGAAGATCGCGGTGGGTAAGGCTTTCATTATGCAAAGCAAGTCTGTGAAGGAAACGTTCCTTTTACTTACCCGAATGTGGAGCTCTCCAGGGGCGTTTACGTATTTGTCGCGCAGCGTATCGGATGCTGCTGAGTTCTATCGAGCCGAAGAAGGGAGTTCTACGAAGAAGCTGCTCTGGTCTCAATATCTTGGACCAGAACATCCGGTGCCCTTTAGCGACCAGCTGAAACAGCTAGCCGAGCTGCACAAGGCGGCCAAGCTAGCCATGAAGGACCTGATAGTCCGGCTATGGCCTGCCACACCGATACCCAGCAGCTACTTTGGACTTGTGAAGTGGCTTGTTAGTGCCTGCCCATGGCTTGAGGTCATAAAGCGGTCGGTCTATATTGAACGTGCCGGAATGGCCTTTGCCCGTGTCAAGATGCATTGGGCGAAGATGGATGCCAAGAAGCTGATGACCGAGGGGCCGCCTAAGGGCAAGGAGCACCGCTGGCCCGAGTTATATTTTGATGGTGTCCTGGAGGGATCCCTCCTTGTGGTGGAGCAATGTACAAATGATGTTATATTCCCATGAAAATATTCGTATTATCCTGTCCTGTAACATGACACAATGATTTTATGTAATATAAAGCTTGTTATGTTTTAATTTTTCCCCTGTGCGGCCGTGTTGTATGAAATCTGAGGGTTGGCTAGTCGTCGGCTTCTGCCCCCACATAGGTAGTACGGGGGTGTTCGGGATGGAATCTAAACAATCTTGATCCAATTATATGGTCCTTGAAGGAGTTGTTTAGCGCAACGAACGAGGCAACCATACTATGCGGCTTGAACGCCCTCACTTAGACATAGGAGTTTTACAATAAAAACATGGGCGCAGCCCCTAGTATCTAAACTAGAGTGCTATAAGAGTCTGATCGGGAAGTACCAATCCTTCGCGTAATGCGGAAGAAATCTCCAACGATTTGTAACCTCCGAACAGCTGACCGGCTCTCGCCGCATCATGACAGTCAGTTTTCGGCTTTCTCTACTGAGGTGCTCCTTTGGATAAACCAAGGCACAATCGCAGTAGTTCTCCCTTTACTACCTTAGCCGATATAGCGGAACGTAAGGTAGCAAGCACAGGAGCCGGGCAACCCAACTATTGACCAAAGACATGATTCGGAGCCAATGCATATAATGCTAAATTCGGGGTGCCGAACTATACTTATAAAAAGTGTTCGAACTTTTGTTGCCATAATGTGGGGTGCTATGAAGCCCCTGGCCAACATCAAACATATCAAAGTGTACGGATGCTACCTGATAGGGTTATTCACAGGGGAGCAGAAAAAGAGAAAGAAAACAGAAAAGGTACAGAGGTAAAAAAGCTGGGGTCCTAAAGCTCCAGCCGCAAACTGTTCTCATTGTAATTTAATTAGTACGTTAAGGCGCATTGATACAGGTAGTGCGATAAGCAACAAGCTATTTGACATGCCGAAACCAAGGGAGAGCTGCATGCGGGTCCTGAAAAACAGGTAGAGTTATCATTAACAGAATCACCTAAAAAGTCCCCCATATGTCTGTGTTTCTCGCCGTCTTGGTGTGTTTATCCTTCAAGAGGACCGATGACCAGACCACCAGATGGGGCCTGTGGGATTGCCACCTGAAAAGAAAATAACTGAAAGTATGTGTGTATCCGATGTCGGTTGAGCCGTACTATGGACCAGAAGCTAGCTATGGCTCCGTCGATTCCCATGGGATTTTGAGTGTGTAGTTATGTACGCACGACACGAATGCCACCACTTTATCGGGACTGAGACGAAGGCCGGATTGCTAATCAAGCTCCTGACGAGCTGAGCTCTCCTGCTGCAGAGTAGTTTGGACTCTCTTAACGGTGTCCGTGGGCTCGGCAGCCGAATTATGGTTCTGCTTGAGAAGGCCGCTCTGTACTTCTGCTGCTAAGGAAGCTGTGTGCTCTTCTGTACGGAGGGAGCATTCCTTATTTCCGTTGACCGTTATGACACTATGTGGACCGGGCATCTTGAGCTTGAGATAAGCATAGTGTGGTACTGCGTTGAATCGAGCAAACACAGTTCGTCCGAGCAGTGCGTGATAGCCGTTGCGGAAGGGGACGATATCGAAGATTAACTCCTCGCTTCAGAAGTTGTCCGGAGATCCGAAGACAACCTCTAGTGTGATTGAGCCCGTACAGCGGGCCTCTACACCTGGTATGACTCCTTTGAAGGTAGTCCTGGTGGGCTTGATCCGTGATGGATTAATGCCCTTTTTTCGCGCTGTATCCTGATAGAGCAGATTGAGACTGCTACCTCTGTCCATAAGGACGCGAGTTAGGTGGAACCCATCAATTATTGGGTCTAGGACCAGTGCGGCCGAGCCACCGTGATGGATACTGGTCGGATGATCCCGGCGATCAAAAGTGATCGGGCAGGACGACCATGGATTAAATTTTGGGGCGACTGGATATATCGCGTAGACGTCCCTGAGCGCATGCTTGCGCTCCCTCTTGGGGATGTGGGTAGCGTATATCGTGTTCACCGTTTTGACCTGAGGGGGAAACTTCTTCTGTCCCCCTGTGTTCGGTTGCCGGGGCTCTTCGTCATCGTCCTCGCTTTGCGATCCCTCTTCCCTGTTCTCGGCATTTAATTTGCTGGCTTGTTTAAAAACCCAACAATCTCTATTTGTATGATTGGGTGGTTTGTCCGGGGTGCCATGAATCTGGCACGGACGATCAAGTATGCGGTCCAAGCTGGATGGGCCTGAATTGTTCTTTTGGAACAACTTCTTTCGCTGACCGGACTTAGAGCCGCTGAATCCGGCATTGACTGCCGTGTCCTCGGTGTTATCACTGTTGTTTTGACGCTTGTATCTGTTGCGTCGAGACTTGTCTTTGTTGTTTTTAACTTCAGGGGTGCGGGCGTTGCTTGCATTGTTTTTGCTACGGGCCAACCAACTGTCCTCGTCTGGACAAAAGTGGGTCATGAGTGCCGTGAGGGCCGCCATGGATTTTGGCTTTTCTTGGCCGAGGTGGTGAGCGAGCCATTCGTCGCGGATGCTATGTTTGAAGGCTGCTAGGGCTTCGGCATCCGGACAATCGACGATTTGGTTCTTTTTAGTTAAGAACCTAGTCCAGAATTTCCTGGCGGACTCTCCAGGTTGTTGAACTATGTCGCTTAAGTCATCGGTGTCTGGTAGCCGGACATATGTACCTTGGAAGTTGTCGAGGAAGGCTTCTTCCAAGTCCTCCCAGCTGCCGATAGAATTTTCAGGTAGACTGTTTAACCAGTGCCGAGCTGGCCCCTTGAGTTTTAAAGGGAGGTATTTGATGGCATGGAGGTCATCACCGCAGGCCATATGAATGTGGAGAATGAAGTCTTCGATCCACACTGCGGGGTCCGTGGTTCCATCGTATGATTCTATATTCACGGGTTTGAACCCTTCTAGGAATTCATGATCCATGCCCTCATCAGTGAAGGAATGAGGGTGTGTGGCGCCTCTATATCGGGCCGTATCGCGACGTAGCTCTGATGGAGTCCGTCTGCGGTTTTCAGCCCGCGCATGACTAAGTTTGTCATGTCCAAATAGGTGGCCGTCGTCGCGTGTCGGGGCACGTCCTCGAGATCCGTAGATTGATCTGGTATGTCCTGCTTTATTGTTCAGGTTTTGTCAGAGGTCACATGTATGGCCGTGGGCTAATTTACCCCTACCTGTGCGATGAGGCGGGGCGGGCTGGTGTTCGGCATGAGTTGCCGTTTTGTCCCGACCACGTGGTGATTGGTCAGCCGCCTTGTACGATGGTGGTATGTATTCCGGTGCCTCCTCGTCAAACTGATGTAGCAAATTGCGCTTTGGGTAACTTTTGGTTGGGCGCTTTAGGTCGTAATCTTCGGCTGCTAGGACATCGGTCCATTTATCATTGAGCAGATCTTGATTAGCTTGAAGCCGCTACTTCTTATTTTTCAGGCTCCTTGCAGTGGCTATTAGCTGGCGCTTGAAGCACTCCAGCTCAAGAGGTTCCTCAAGCACGATGAAATCGTCGGTGCCGAGGCTCACCTCATCCTCGGAGAGCAGATGATAACTTCTGTCCTCTGAGTCTTCGTGCATGGCCTATTTACCAAGGCTAACCTGCCCATCTTCCCGTTCATCTCGTTCTGTTTCAACGGGGTCTTCGTTCTCTTCAGCACCCTCTGGAGTGTTATCTTCTCATGTGCCGGTGTTGCTGTCTTTACTGCAGCGTGACTTAGAGCGGCGCCGCTGACGCCGGCGCTTGGATTGTATTTCGGAAGGTTTATCCTCAGTTGGATCTTCCTTATCATCGCCGTTGTTCTCCTTTGGTGCATCCACCATGTATACATCATACAAGGAAGTGACTGTCCAGCGTCTGATGAACGGCGGGTTCTGGGCCTCTTCTTCTCCGGCATCGTCATCCATATCGTCGATGTCCTCGGAGTCATAATCAAGTGTGTCGGTTAAATCCTCGACTGTGGCTATGAAGTGGGTGGAGGGTGGGGAGCAAAATTCTCCATCGCCAGCCCCTAGTTTGAACCGGATATAGTTCGGCTGTGAGTCCTCCGCCAAGGACAGGTTCTTTAATGAGTTTAGCATGTTGCCCAAAGACAAGTGCTGGAAGATGTCTGCAGCGCTGAATTCGAAGATCAATAAACGATCAAGTTCGGCGTCAGCGGGCTCACACGGTTCAAAACTTACAACCGGAAATGTCAGGGATATACCCCGCGGTATGACCCGGCCGGAGTTATAACCCGGCTGGGACTTGGTAAACCGGCAGGTGTTAAGTCAGATGATAACCCGGCAGGTGTTAAGTCAGATGATAAACTGACAGGTATTAAAGTCAGATGATAACCCGGCAGATGATAAGTCAGATCATAAACTGGCAGGAAGTCATAATCCGGCAGACAATCATAAACCGGCAGACCATCATAAACCGGCAGACAGTCATAACCCGACAGAAAGAGTCGCCTGGGGTTAGTATGCCCGAGACGTTATGAAGCCCGAGACGTTATGAAGCCCATAAAGAAAAGTCAGAATAGTTTAAGTCTTAGTCCGAGTTGGACTCTACATGTAACCCGCCCCTTCAACTTATATAAGGAGGGGCAGGGCACCCCAAAAGGGGGAGGGATAAGCTTAGGGCTAGACATAACTAGGAGAGCCGGTTTACGGCGACTTCCTCATGATGATAATGAGACCTAGCCACAAACATCATGTAGGGTTGTTACCGGATGATGTTTCCCGGGGCCCGAAGCTGTCTAAATCCTTATCTTCTGTTGCGTCTCTCAATTCCGCCCAACCCCTCTCACCACATAGATGCGTTGACCTCACGACTAAGTTCTCATAGTAGGACATCTGCCGTGACAATTTCACGAAAGTTGGCGCCCACCGTGGGGCCAACGCACAGTGGTGTTGAGTTTTTGGAGGGATTTTCCAGGGTTTGAGAAGTTCACAGTTGTTCAGATGAAGGAAATCCGGTTTTGGAAGCATCTACATCAGCTTTGAGTTCGCTAGTCCGGCTTTTACAATCCATGAGATGTAAGACAGAGAAGAATTAGGGTTCCAGTGAAAGCCCTGAACAAACCAGCGTTTGTCCTACAACTGCCGTGGGAGTCTACCCAAACATAACCCGGAGAAGGCCGGGTCATACATCATATCACAGCACGTCGAACCGCTGCCACCGTATCTCCGCATCTGCCCTACTCCGCCAGCGAAAACCGTAGCAAGCCGGCCGCGTTTCATTAGAGGGGATTCAGCCGCAGCCATGCCTCAGATCGGATTTAATTCATGCTACATCTGCCAAGCAAAGAAAGATTACCCCGGCTGTGGTTACAATATCCTAAGGAATTTCAAGCCCCAACGTGCTTGATGACTCATTGAGGACATGTTACATCAACACGTTTTGTCCAAAAGAAGAGGAAGGAAAGAAAACTACTACTACATCATGACTCGGTCTACTCCGCTGGTCGCGGGACTCTGTTACCAAAAGAAGTCGCCGGTCTCTGTTAAGCTGGCGAGCCGGGTTGCTGCCGGTCTCAGCTTCCCAAGTCATGACCACCTCTGCTGCACCATAAGCCGGTCTGGGCCCTGCCGTTTTTGCCGCGACACTTCTAGACTGCGCGCCTCTGTCCTGGCCGCCGATTTATGTGCCTCCGCGCCACGTTGACTGCATTCCTCCGCCTCGCTGCTGTGCCTACACGACTCCAAGCGGGAATCGCCAGGTTCTGTGCCACGGGCGCCCTCTGCTCCGATTTGCTCTGCGACGAGTCGCTTCACCGGTCTACTTTTGTGGCAAGCTGCATCCTCCGCATTCAAACCGGCTTCTGTTTCAATACATCGAGAGTCGCCTCCGACGCGAATCGCCATCCTCGCCAGTCGCGCGTCCGTTCTTGCGCGGGTCAGTGAGTCGCCCAGTCCGGTTCGACCTCGCTTTGCCTCTCCAATGAGCCGCCCCGGTCGCTGAGTGGCCGTAGCTGCTGCCTCTGAGTCAAACCCACCGGTCCGACCTCGCCTGCAAGCTGGACGAACCGAATACCTCTGCGGCCTCCTCAAGTCTCTGCGGCCTCTGTTAGTCACCAACCCGCGCGAACCTCGCATCGAGCCATTGCCGGTTCGTCTCCGCCTCCGCAGCTGTGATTCGCCGCTACTATGAGTCGCCCATGCCTCTCCCGCTGTGGTCAACGACGGCAAGCATGCTAAGTCGCCTTCACCCCTGCGTCCGCCTCCATGGTCGGCGCGCCATCCGCCAACACGGCCTCAACCAGTCACCTCTGCGGCGGTTCGTCGCCGTGCTTGCTTCTGCGCCTCCACGCAGGTCCACATGTCCGCCTTTGTCGCGGCCGAGTCGTCGCTGCGGTCTTCGCCTGCGCGTCGCAGCAGCCCAACAAACCGGCCGCAGACCTGCTTCGCTCTCGAGCCCCTCGGCCTTGACCCGCCGTTGTTGACCCGCCGCGGTGGATGCGCCCTTCTGGAGCGGCCCCCACGACCCGGCCTCGCTGCTTTAAACCGGCGCCCCGAGCTACCACCTCCAAGTCACCATGGCCGCGCGACGTTCCGAGCCACAAGTCGCCTCCACCTGAGGGCCGACCCGCCGGTTCAGTCGCGCCTCGCCTTCACCGTACTTTGGGCCGGACAAACTGTTGAGCCATCGTCCGTCTGCCTAACTCGCCGCCACGAGTCGCGGGTCACCTCCTGTCCGAGTCGCCGTCAGGCCTCGCCTCCAGTCCGGGTCATCGTTGGGCTTCGTCTCCCCTGAATAGCCATCACCGACTCGTTTCTGTCACCCCCGCGGCCTTGCGCCGGACTGCCCCTGCCGGCTATCGACTTCGACCCCACGCGTTTTCATCCTGAGACGCCTGCCACTGCAGAGAGTCACCCCGCCGGCCGGCCATTTCTACAGCCTCACCTCCACGAGGCGCTTCCACCTTACTAGTGTATTCACAAGCCATGGCCCGTCTAAGCCGCCGTTGTGCTCCGGCCTCGCTGAATCGCCCTCGTCGCTTTGCCGTCGTCAAAGACCGCCTCGGTCTCATCGTGCCTGCAAGCACTAGTTTCTGCCGCTCACCTCCGCCTCCGCCCGGCGCGGACATCACACCGGTCTCACATACCTTTCGAATCGCCGCTCTGAGCAGCCTCCGCAGGACTTGCGCTTGAGCCGCCGACCACCCCTATCGTCTTGCCAATTTCACTGCGAGTCGCTGGTCTTGTGCCAAGTCGAGTCGCCAGCGCCTGTCTTCGCCGACGTGCCACCCTTGCCATGAGTGGCCTTGAGCCGTCATTGCTGAACCGCCCCTGTTCTGCACCTCTTCAGCAGCGGTTGTGCCTACCAGCGCTGCTCTAATCCGCCATGCCTACCGGCGCCTATACCAGCTGAGTCGCCGTGCTTCAGCCCCCAACCCACCGGTACGTCTCCGCTCCACCGCCACAGGAACATCGCCGGTCCGCCTCTCCGCCGCAGACTCACCGGGGCCCTCCAAGCCATCTCCGCTGCTGACTAACATCATAGTCGCCTCAAGCTCCGTAGGCGTCAGGCTATCCCTGTTTCATCAAGTGGCCGCCCGCCGTTTTGCTGCAGCCTGAATCACCGCTGTGGTGCCGCACCGCCCCGGGTCACGGCCTTGCTTCATCCGCTCATCCCCAAACCGCCTTGCCGGGTCAAGACTAATGCCGCAGTCCATTTCAGTCACAGCCGTGGGCCTCGCCTTGTCATCGGTCGTGAACCGCGCCGTTCTAAACCGCCATGTCTCGCTCAAAACGCCTGCTCTGTATGTACGGCGACCCGTCCACACCCCGTGCACCTTTCTACCGACTGATGAAGGGATAAGTGTGGCCGGTTGAAAAAAAGGAAGGGGCCTTATAGGCCTCACAAGAGAAAAATAAACAGTGGCTGATCGTCAGATTTCTCTGTTTGCATCAGATGGGTCGTACATCACCAGGATATGTACGGATGCTACAGGCGGATCATCTGGGGTTTGAATAAATCAGGTGATATCTATCTGAATTCATTTTATTAACACATATTATTTTCATCAGAGAGCAACTACTTTGGTTCATATATTTTTTATGTGTGCAGGACAAAGATTCATTATAAAGGTGATGCCATACTGTGCCTATGAAGTGTATGTTAGCATCATCATGCACCGGTGTCCACGCCCGCTTGCTGTTGATCGGGTGTGTACAAGCCGCTACCCGTGTAGTTTGATCTACATCAACTCGTCGGGACCGCGCCCGAGAATTAACTCGCCGTCCGCACGGCTTACCGCGCCTGCGGTTTACTCGCCCGTCCACGCTAGTTTATAATGCCGCGGCCGACTCATCTGTCTGCTGCCACGGTCGACTCGACCATGATTGATTTCAGCTTCACCGTGGTGATGATCAACTCCGTGGTGGATAATTTCTGGCCTAACATATCAGGTGAAATCCATCTAGTATATTTTTATATTATATATTGCTTTCTTTAAAAGAGCAATTACTCCGGCTTGCAAAATTATCTAATGCAGGACCCTAAAACGCCATATTGGTGCAAATTTAAAGGCCGTCAGAAAATTTCTAGCTTAAAGAGAAGGATTCCGGTTCAAAATCTGGTTCAAGGAAAAAAAATTAAAGATTGCCAAAGAGAACTTGCTCCCATGATGCGTGATTCAAACATGGGCATCCTGCCTTGTTGGTTATCATATTATTCATCATTTGGGGGCTTCCTACTTGTTGATCACAGTTGTCACTACCCTATTAATACGGCTATCAAGCCAATATTATCATAAGAGCACAACTCGGTTACTTCGGTAATCCGGCTATCAAGCCAATATTATCATAAGGGGCCAAAAGAGAGTCTGTTGCACAACACAGCTCAAACATAGGTACCCCTTAAGCACAGCTCACAATAACACTTGGGGGCTATGTGTTCGAACCATAGTTACACCTCTTGATAGGCATAAGGCCACCAGGGAAATCACTTGGGGGCTATGTGTTCGAACCATAGTTGCACCTCTTGATAGGCATAAGGCCACCAGGGAAATCACTTGGGGGCTTGATCGTATTCGAACCATAGCTACACCTCTGATAGGCATAAGACCACCAGGCAAATCACTTGGAGGCTTGGTCGTATTTGAACCATAGCTACACCTCTTGATCGGTGCAATGCCACAATTATGACTACTTGGGGGCTCTGGTCGTATCCGAACTATAGTTTAAACCCTCTTGGTCATACACATACATTATCATATATTGAGTCATACATTGCATCATCATTACATCATCATAGCATGTATCATATGGGCACGGATATACCAGTTTATATGGCAGGAATCGGTTTTTAAACCAGGTTATATTATTCAAATCTTTAATAGCCAACATGGCTGGAATTTTATTATGGTTATCAATAACCAATATTATGATTGAGGTTTTCGAAGTCGCTTTAGCGCAATGACTATTATTTTATCAATGGATATGATTCATTCTATAATAGTCCCGAGTCGCTGCAGCCTTACGACCCAACACTTGGGGGCTACATTATTCAAGTTGAGATCACATCAAATATGTAAGTCTCATGTCACTGCAAGCATGCACCATGACACTTGGGGGCTAATGCAAAGTCATTTTTACTAGTCTTATCAAAGACCCGACCCATCATATCATAATGAGCCGGCACTTGGGGGCTACATATGTGGAATACTCAGTTCTGACTAGTGATTGAGATGAACAATCTGGATTTCTTCAGTGACATTCATATTGAAGCAATTCCTAAGCTTTTACTACGTTACCTTCATAAGACTTGGGGCTACTAGTGATAGGCATATAAGAGGTAAATTTTCGTAACACCCATGATGCGGCTATATCTCCCACGTGTCGGAGCATGACTTAGAGGCATAACCGCATAGTAAGCATGCCACAAGAGGGGTGATCTTTACACATCCCATGTACCAAATAAGAAAGAGATAAAGAGTTGGCTTACAATCCCACTTCACACAATACATAAATATAGCATTACATCATCCAGATACAATCAAGGTCCGACTACGGAACCAAATAAAGAAAGACAACCCCTAATTCAAAAGATCCCCGATCGCCCCAACTGGGCTCCACTACTGATTGAAAGGAAGACGGAACAACACAACGAACACGAACTTCATCGATCTCCCACTTGAGCTCAGTTGCGTCATCTACATGGGCATCGTCGGCACCTTCAACTAGTTTTGGAAGTAATCTGTGAGTCACGGGGACTCAGCAATCTCACACCCGCGAGATCAAGACTACTTAAGCTTATGGGTAGGAGAAGGTAGTGAGGTGGAGCTGCAGCAAGCACTAGCATATATAGTGGCTAACTTACGCAAATAAGAGCGAGAAGAGAAGCAATGCAACGGTCGTGAGCTAGAAGTGATCAAGAAGTGATACTGAAACTACTTATGTTCAAACATAACTCCAAAACCGTGTTCACTTCCCGAACTCCGCCGAAAAGAGACCATCACGGCTCTACACGCGGTTGATGCATTCTAATTAAGTTAAGTCTCGAGTTTTCTACAACCGGATATTAACAAATTCCCATCTACCCATAACCGCGGGCACGACTTTTGAAAGTTGAAAACCCTGCAGGGGTGTCCCAACTTAGCCCATCACAATCTCTCACGGTCAATGAAGGATATTCCTTCTCCCAGGAAGACCCGATCATACTCGGAATCCTGGTTACAAGACATTTCGACAATGGTAAAATAAGACCAGCAAAGCCGCCCGATGTGCCGACAAATCTCGATAGGAGTCGCACGTATCTCGTTCTCAGGGCACACCGGATGAGACATCCTATGAGTAAAACCAAGCCTCAAGTTTCCCCGAGGTGGCCCCGTAGTCTACTCGTTTTGGACCAACACTCAGAGGAGCACTGGCTCGGGGGGGGGGGGGGTTTAAAATAAAGATGACCCTTGAGTCTGCAGAACCCAAGGGAAAAAGGCTTAGGTGGCAAATGGTAAAACCAAGGTTGGGCCTTGCTGGAGGAGTTTTATTCAAAGCGAACTGTCAAGGGGTTCCCCTTATAACCCAACCACGTAAGGAACGCAAAATCAAGGAACATAACACCGGTATGACGGAAACTAGGGCGACAAGAGTGGAACAAAACACCAGGCATAAGGCCGAGCCTTCCACCCTTTACCAAGTATATAGATGCATTAAAGTAAACAATATATAATAATGATATCCCAACAATATCCATGTTCCAACATGGAACAAACTCCATCTTCACTTGCAACTAGCAACGCTATAAGAGGGGCTGAGCAAAGCGGTAACATAGCCAAACAATGGTTTGCTAGGAAAGGTGGGTTAGAGGCTTGACATGGCAATATGGGAGGCATGATAAAGCGTGTGGTAAGTATCATGGCATAGCAATAGAGCGAGCAACTAGCAAGCAAAGATAGAAGTGATTTCGAGGGTATGGTCATCTTGCCTGAGATCCCGCAAGGAATAAGAACGAGTCCATGAAGAAGACGAACAGACATAGTCGAACGGGTCCTCACAAACGCGACGTTATCGGAACTAACCCGAAGAAGCAACACCGGAAAGAAGCAAACAACATGGTAAACAACCATCACATGAACATGGCATGATGCACAATCAAGTATGATGCATGTCCGGTTTAAAGAGGCATGGCATGGCAAAGTGCACAAGCAAAACTACAAGTTAAGTGGAGCTCAATATGCAATGAGTTGCATATTGACGAAACACCACATGACTTATTTAGTTCACTCTCGTTTATGTACCCCAAAATATTAAATGTTGGTTAGCATGGCAAGAGGTGTAGAAAAATGAAAACTACCTATCTAGGCAAGTTTAAATGAGGCCGGAACAACAAACAACAAGTCCGGAAACTCTTCATGTGCATATTTTTAGGTTTGGTACTATTCTGCCCTAAACCAAATTTTAGAGTTGTAAAACATGCAAAGCAAGTACACCATGTTAAACTAGGCATTTTTCTACCCCATTTACATATAAAGATTATTTAAAACCGAGCTACGGTTATTTAGTTATGAAATGAAGCATTTTAACATGCTATATGAGCAAATTTAATCAAACATCATTTTAAGCATTTCAAACATGGATGAAAGTGGCATATTATGAAACTAGACAGAAATCTAAGCATTTTTTATATATGAAGTTTTTACAAAAGATGCATAGTTTGTCAGATATTAAATGTATGAACATGAGGGTCTTTTATGTAAAATAGCATTCTCTGGAATATTAGCAAAATCGCCTAGAGGAAAAAAACGTAACACGGGCCAAAACTGGACAGGAAGCCCAATAGAGTAAAAAAAGGGGCTCTAGGGTGGCCTCACCCAGTTGAAGGAGAGGCCTGGCAGGCTATTCGCGCTGCTGGGCTGTGTGGGGAAAAGGCGCTGGCGACGCGGTGGCCCAGGCGCTGGCGACGTGGTCAACGTGGGTGAGCGGTTCGAGCTGCTGCTGTTCGACCTGAAGCGGAGGAGATGCAGGGGAAGCAGGGCAGCGATGGGATCCGGGCGAAGAGGGCCATGGCGTGACGCGGGCGCTGGAACGGGTCTACGCAGGGGGGGGCAACGCTCGCTCGAACCGGATGAAGCAGAGGCGACGATGAGGGACTTGGCGTGGGGTGACGGGCTCCAGGGCGTCAGGGGCGGGCGAAGGACGGCGAAACAAGACGGAGACGGGCCAGATAGGAACTTGGCGGCAGTAGGACTGGACTTGGATGGCGGAATCGAACGGAGGGGCCGAATCTGGGGCGTGGAGGCGAGGATCCATGGCGGCGGAGCTCCATCCCGTGGCCATGGCGAGGCCCTTGTTCGTCCTGAAGAATGAGAGACCGCGAGGTGAGGTGCTGGAGAGAGAGAGAGAGCAACGGTAGAGAGAGAAATGGAGGCGAGGTCGGCCTGGCAGGGGTGGTCTCCGATGAGGCTGGCCGGCGACGAGGGACTCGATCGGGAGCTCCTCTCCCATACCAGATCGAGGAGGCTACGGCGAGGGGTGGAGCAGCGGGTTGCGGGAGGCGCACAGGATCCGTTGGATCACAGATCCGATGGACCAGAGGAGAGTTGACTGGATGGATCTGGAGGTGGAGGTGGAGTCTACTTGTTGGGGTGGAACTGAAAACGAGGAGCGGCGGTGGGTGAGGGGATTTGGAGGATGGGACAGGATAGGCTAGGGTTTGACTGATATTTATACCAGATGAAATTAGGTTAGGGGCTAACTCGTCCCTCCGATCAGAATCGGGCGGTCGAGAAAAATAGACTAGGAAGTCCAAATAAGAAAACGATGATGTTTTGTAGATGTTTGGGGATGTTCCGGACCCAACGGTGACGATTGCCCGGGTCGGGTCCGGGACAGCTTTCGGACGCGATCGCGAGGAGTTCGATGCACTGATGAAAGGGGGGCTCGGGAGGGGTTGGATGTGATTGTGTAGAAGGGCTTGGATTGAGAGGAGAGAAGAGAAAACGGCCCGGCAACAGTTTTCGGACACCGAAAACGTCCGACGTTTTGACCGGCTATAATGCCGCTATAGTTATCCGTTGGGGCATCAAACGGACTCCAAATGCGATGATACTTGAGAGGCGGTCTATCTACACTATAATAAGACCACACACCAACTTTCATCCCATTCCGAGAACATTTTCCAGCCGCCTATAAAATAATATTTCGGACGCGCCGCGGGCGCGTGCAAGTGTGTCTAGGCTCAGAACGGACAACGGAAAGAACTGGGATACCGGGACGGATGCAAGTTTCAAAAACATGATGATGCAATGAGAAGATGCACACGCAAGCGAATGACATGGCAATGACGGCGAATAACTAGGAGACACCTGGCGCCTCGGTCTCGGGGCGTTACAACACTCCACCACTATGAGAGGATCTTGTCCCGACATCTAGGATGGCACTGGAGAGAAAGCGGAAGAGGAAGAGGTAAAACAAAGTTTCTTGTTTGACAAACAAGTGAAACCAAACCTTGCGAGGTTGAACAAATTGAAAGAAAGAATGTAACGAAGAAGAACAAAGTTGCAAACACTCTGTTAGACAAGAGGAACAAGGAACATTACTAGAACCTTGTAGGCTGAAAGACATAAGAAAAGTGTCACAAAGGACAAGAAGTACATGTAAGCACTCCGGTAAAAACTAGATGTACAAGGAACGATAAGGATCAATTATGACAACACTCCGATTGGAAATGGAAGGTAAATAATATGAACTTGGCTAAAATGAAAGCACTTGGATGAGACTCCGGTTAGAAGAGGAATGATATTCACAACACTCCGGTTAAAACAAGATAGAGAAGGAAAAAGAATGATATAATTTGGGCAGCACTTTGATTGTAAATGAAAGGAATTGAACATGATCTTGACAAGATGAGAGGATACTTGATGAAATCAACAACATGCTGCCTCCGAAACTATTGAAAGAAAGGCACAATGGGTAAGAAAGATTTCAGACATCACTCCGGTTGAGAAGGGTGGTAAAACTGATAAGATGAGAGAACTTGAATGATGAGTAAAGATAGCAACATCACAATGCCTCCGGAATGAAAGAATAGAAGATAGATAATTGAAATAAAAGAATGGAGAAGAAAATGCCAACTTCTGCCAAAAAAGAGCTTGAAAAGGCATCCTTAGGAGAAGGGTCGAATGGAGTTGTTGGAAAACCAACAACTAAAAGAGTAAGCTTGTTGTGGGCTTATGGAAAACATCTCAAAACTGAGGTGAAATTCTGCCACTAACGGAAACGATAGATTGGATTGATATGAACAAGGAGACGGGAAACTTATTTCACCGGAAGGATAAATGAAGGACTTAGATCATTGATAAGCACCATAGATAGCAACAATCCTTAGGGAAGGCTTTAGGTGAAATATAACCCAAGATAATTCCAATGAAGAGATTGATGGTTTGAAAAGATGTCTTGAGCGAAGAGAAAATGATGGATTTAGATATGTCACTCTTGAAACTTGTGAATCATGAAACATGAAGGGAAATTATCAACAATGACATAACACCACCTCAAAATATTAGATAGAAAGAACTGCACTTGGGAATGCAAGATGAAGAATGCTTGAACTCATCAAGACAAGACATGTGTTGAGCAGCATGTTTATTTTAGAGTATAGCTTGGCGGATCTTAACTTCGAGAGGACAATCTTGAGGATTATTGAAGAATGAAAGGAATCCTTGACGAACCACCATGTAGACCCTCCATGAAGAACTCCGGTAACAAAATGATGATAAAAAGAAAGAGAAGTTGAAAAACAAGGTGAAGCCTTGTAGTGATTTAGATGGATCTTCGCGATGATATAATTGAGAGAGCTTGGAACTCCGGGAAAAGAAAAGATGAAACAATTGAAAACCGAGAATTTTGATGAACCTCCGGAATAAGGAATTGAATTTACTGGATGAAACAAGAATAAGAATTACATTATGCTCATCCCTCACCAATTAAATTGATGACAAACAATGGATTTGGCATACTACTTATTCTCGTAGAAAGGATTAAGATAGATATTGCGTAAACTTGGGAAGGTCTCGACGAGGCACCGGTAGGATTTAACCAAAGAATAAACAGCTATGATAACGAAGGAAGGGAAATCTTGAATGAACCACCATAAGAATTGAAAACGAATGAAGAGAAGAAAACGAATCACCAGGAAGAATTATAAAAAGAACGAAGATGCTTGAGAGAATATAAATACATGGGACCGAATAGAACACGAGTTGATTAGAGAATCCTTGTATGATGCACCGGTAAGATTTGGAGAAACGAGAGCTGAAAGCTGAGAATGAATAAACCCGAAATGACGGCCTTCGGAGAATCAAACTGAAAAGACTCCTGAATTGCTCCGGATGGGTGAAAAGAATTCTCACAATCGAAAACAATTATGAGAGGATGGCAGCAAGTTAGAACCATGAATCTTGAAGAGAATGGAGCAAGATTGAGAGAAAAATCTTCTTCGGTCTTCAAATCCGAGAATGACGACGAGAAACACCACCATGAATTATTGAGATACTCCGGGAGAATGAATAATTAAGAAGTTGAGCCAAAGATGAAAAGAATTTAAAGATCTTGGAGAAACACATATGATTTGGAGAAACAAGAGCTGAAAGCTGAGAATGAATAAACCCGAAAGAGAGAGAGCAACGGCAGAGAGAGAAATGGAGGCGAAGTTGGCCTGGCAGGGGTGGTCTCCGACGAGGCCGGCCGGCGATGAGGGACTCAATCGGGAGCTCCTCTCCCGTACCAGATCGAGGAGGCTACGACGAGGGGTGGAGCAGCGGGTTGTGGGAGGCGCACAGGATCCGTTGGATCACAGATCCGATGGACCAGAGGAGAGTTGACTGGCTGGATCTGGAGGAGGAGGTGGAGTCTGCTAGTTGGGGTGGAACTGAAAACGAGGAGCGTCAGCGGGTGAGGGGATTTGGAGGATGGGACGGGATAGGCTAGGGTTTGACTGATATTTATACCAGATGAAATTAGGTTAGGGGCTAACTCATCCCTCCGATCAGAATCGGGCGGTCGAGAAAAATAGACTAGGAAGTCCGAGGGAGTACTGGATTAGCTGGCCTCCGGACAACAGACTATATCCTTTGGCCGGACTGTTGGACTATGAAGATAAAAGATTGAAGACTTCGTCCCATGTCCGGATGGGACTCTACTTGGCGTGGAAGGCAAGCTAGGCAATACAGATATGCATGTCTCCTCCTTTGTAACCGACCTTGTGTAACCCTAGCCTCCTCCGGTGTCTATATAAACCGGAGGGTTTTAGTCCGTAGGACAACTTACAATCATACCATAGGCTAGCTTCTAGGGTTTAGCCTCTCTGATCTCGTGGTAGATCAACTCTTCTAACACTCATATCATCAAGAACAATCAAGCAGGACGTAGGGTATTACCTCCATCGAGAGAGCCCGAACCTGGGTAAAACATCGTGTCCCCTGCCTCATGTTACCATCCGCCTTAGACGCACAGTCCGGGACCCCCTACCCGAGATCCGCCGGTTTTGACACTGACATTGGTGCTTTCATTGAGAGTTCCACTGTGTCATCACCATAAGGCTCGATGGCTCCTTCGATCATCGCTAGCGATGCGGTCCAGGGTGAGGCTTTTCTCCCCAGACAGATCTTTGTATTTGGCGGCTTTGCACTGCGGGCCAATTCGCTTGGCCATCTGGAGCAGATTGAGAGCTACGCCCCTGGCCATCAGGTCAGATTTGGAAACTTGAACTACACGGCCGATATCCACGGAGAATTGATCTTCGATGGATTCGAGCCCATGCCGGACGCGCCGCGCAGTCACGACGAGCAAGACGTAACTCTGCCGTCGGACAATGTTCGGGAGATCGCATCCGCAGCTACTCTGGCTTTTAATCTGGAGCAAGACGCGTCGTCCGAGAGCGGAGGGATGGACCCCGCCATGGAGGCCACACTCTCAGCGGCGATATAGCCGATACTGACTTCACCCCTTATGAGAGCCGTGTTGCCGAACCACTGGATTCATCCTCGGCCACGGATTCCGAGCCGCTCGTATCCGTGCCCATCGAGTCCGATTGGGCGCCAATCATGGAGTTCACCTCCGCGGATATCTTTCAGCACTCACCTTTTGGAGATGTGCTAAATTCATTAAGGTCTCTCTCCCTGTCAGGAGAACCTTTGCTAAACTATGTCCGGCTAGAATGGGATGCGGATGACGAAGAAATTCGCTGCCCACCCACCACCGACTTAGTAGCCACTGTCGACGATTTAACCGACATGCTCGACTTCGACTCTAAAGACATCGACGGTATGGACGATGATGCAGGAGACGAACCAGAACCACCGCCCACAGGGCGCTGGACCGCTACTTCATCACATGACGTTTACATGGTGGACACCCCCGAAGAAGCCAATGGCGATGAGACAGCGAAGGATGACACCTCCAAGAAGCAACCCAAGCGCCGACGTCAGCAGCGCCTCTCTAAGTCCCGCCATAGCAAGAACAGCGATAATAATAGTCCATGCGACTCTGGAAGAGACGACAACTGCACCACCCCGTTGGCAGAAAACGATCAAGATGCAAACAACAAACATAGTACGGACCCGACGTCCGAACACGATGACGCCAAAGATAAGCCTCATCAATCCCGTCTAGGGAAGAAAACAGTCCGGACGAAGATGCACCCATCATCCCGGAAACACACTTGGAGCAAGAGAACCTCCGCAGAAGGCTTACTACCACAGCGAGAAGCCTAAAGAAACAGAAGCAAAGTCTCAAGGTCGCACAAGATACGCTCAACAGCAAGTGGAACACAGTAACAAAGTATGGTAGAAGCTACCACCCAAATAGCTATCCAAAGCGCAAGCTATTACCATTCAACGATGAGGCCTTAGAGCACATACATCCGATAAGTGATACGGCCAACCGGCCGGATCCACCACCCTGTGAACGCGATAGAGCGGCTAACACAGTCACGCATAAGTCAACACATGTTCTACGTGAGCACTTGCGTCAAAAATCCGGCGCGACCAGATCTATCTATGGATCCAAGAAGCGCGCTACGGTACAAAACCAACACCGAATACTACAACCATCCGAACACTATGGCGCATCCCAATACAGGAGTGCCGCACGCCCATTATGTTTCACTGATGAGGTGCTGGATCACGAATTCCCAGAGGGATTCAAACCGGTGAACATAGAGGCATACGACGGAACCACAGACCCGAGAGTCTGGATAGAGGACTTCATCCTCCATATTCATATGGCTCATGGAGACGATCTCCATGCCATTAAATACTTGCCCCTCAAGCTTAAAGGGCCAGCTAGGCACTGGCTGAAAAGCCTCCCCGAAATCTCAATTGGAAGTTGGGAGGAGCTCGAGTACGCTTTCCGGTCCAATTTTCAAGGGACTTATGTCCGACCTCCGGATGCAGACGATTTAAGTCATATAATCCAACAATCCAGAGAGTCCGCCCGAAAGCTTTGGAACAGGTTCCTCACCAAGAAGAACCAAATAGTCGACTGTCCGGACGCCGAAGCCTTAGCAGCTTTTAAACACAGCGTCCGAGACGAATGGCTCGCTAGACACCTCTGTCAAGAAAAACCGAGAACAATGGCAGCCCTAACAAGCCTCATGACCCGCTTTTGTGCGGGCGAGGACAGCTGGTTGGCCCGTAGCAGCACCAGCGACCCAAGCACATCCGAAGTAAGGGATGGCAATGGTAAATCATGATGCAACAAAAACAAGCATTGAAATAAATAAGGTAGCCCAGATAATACGACGGTAAATGCCGGATTCAGGGGCTCCCGACCAGGTCAGCGGAAAAAGCCTTTCAAAGGCAGCAGAGAAGGACAATCTAGCCTAAACAAAATTCTTGACAAACTCTGTCAGATTCACGGCACCCCGGACAAACCTGCAAATCATACCCACCGAGAATGTTGGGTCTTCAAGCAGGCCGGTAAGCTAAATGCCGAACACAAAGGGGAGGAGACACCAAGCGAAGACGAGGATGAACCCCGCCAGCAAAGCGCCGGAGGACAGAAAAGTTCCCCCCGGAGGTTAAAACAGTAAACGTGATCCATGTGACAAGGAGGAGAAGCAATCACGCACTCCGATGCACACGCGCGATAGATCCCGTCACCCCTAGGTCCAACCCCTAGTTGGCCTGCCCGATCACTTTTGATCGTAGGGATCACGATACACATATCCGACGCGAAGGACTGACGGCCTATGTGTTAGACCCAATAATAAATGGGTACCATTTCACAAGGGTCCTCATGGACGGCGATAGTGATCTAAATCTGATATATCAGGACACAGTCCGCAAAATGGGGATAGACCCGACACAAATAAGCCACAGTAATACTACCTTGAAGGGAGTAATACCAGGCCAAGAGGCCCATTGCATGGGCTCTCTACTACTAGAGGTGGTATTCGGTTCTCCCGATAACTTCCGAAGTGAAACGTTAACTTTTCACATCGCTCCATTCCGAAGTGATTTTCAAGCACTACTCGGAAGGGCGGCTTTCACTCGTTTTAACGCAATACCGCATTATGCTTTTTTCAAGCTCAAGATGCCCGGTCCATGAGGCGTCATTACAGTTAGAGGAAATACCAACCATTCTTCACATACGGAGGAGGACGCGGCGGCTCTAACAGCCGCACACTAGACGGCCTCACCAACCAGAAAAATGGCAGGTCGTCAAGACCACGGACATGGTTAGACGAGTCCGGCATTCCATCATACATGTATGAGATTGGTTTTCAAACCCTCATAAAACGATACCAGGGGCTTCCCACGTGTAATCAGGGCCAGCTCGGCTCAACTAGGCTTCTCTGGAATTCTGATAACTCATTCTTCTTTTCGGCACGGCAACTTTCATCTAAGTTCTTTCCTTTTTGCAAGTTACAATCGTGCTACACCCGTCCAGGACACGACACAACAGAGACACAAGCGCAGACGTGCAACAGGGACCCGCCCAAAGGTTTCTTTTTAGATTAAGGCCCTGGGTAAACCTTTTTTACTGTCTCTTGTTGCTCACATCCTCCGGATACTACACACAACCGAGAAGTATGCCGGCGTTATTGGCATGTGGCCACGCCAAGATTTTGCACGTACCTGGACACATGGGGTTTCTTATAAAGGGCATTGTTTAGCCCGGTATATGTTATAAAGACCGAACACCTTAGGGAGTGTTCGGCGTCGCGAGTTTGGCCCTATATGCATCAGCTCCGAATCATGTCTTTGGTCAAATGTTGGGTTTGCCCAGCTCCCACGTTTTGGTACCTTACGTTCCGTTATATCGGCTAAGGTAGCACTGGGAGAACTACTGCGATTGTGCCCTGGTTCATCTGGATGAGCACCTCAGTAGAGAAAGCTGAAAACCGACTGTCATGATATAGCGAGAGACTGGTCAACCACTCGATGACTAATCGGAATCTTCGGGATTCCTCCGCATTAACGAAGGGCCGTTTCCCGGTCATGTACGTACGTGCACCGTATTCGGACGAGCGCAGAAGTACCAGGGGCTATATAGTAGCCCCACTGTCAAACTCCTATGGCTAAGTGAAAGTGTTAAAGAAATATAGTCCGATTGCCTTGTTCGCTACGCTATCACCTCCTTAACGAACCAAGACGTTGGATCAAGTGTGGATATGCATCTTTTGCAAACACCCCCGCATTATATGCATGGGGGCGGAAGCCGATGACTGCAAACTTTCATGTTATATACATATATACATAAACGGTCGCTCAGGAGGCATCATAGTACTTTCGGGCAAAAGTATAAATACAGCCTTGATTAATTCAGAAAAACATTGTTTGTACAATGGGACTACATCTCACTGGAAAATAATATTCTTCGAGCACTGAGCCTCTATCGAATGAGCGCCTTCAAGGACTTCTTCAAAGTAGTGCTCGGCAGCCACTCGGCCTATGGTCGAACCCTGTGCCGCAATAGTGGTGGCCTCCGTCTCTGCCCAGTATGTTTTGATACGGGCAAGGGCCATCCGTGCACCTTCTATGCACGCTGATCTCTTTACAGCATCGATGCATGGCACAACTTCAAGGAATTGTTGCACTAAGCTAAAGTAGCTACTTGGCCTTGGCTCTCCCGGCCACAGGTGATCCACAACGGACCTCATGGCAAGTCCGGACAACCTATGGAGCTCGGCCCAACCGGTCAATCGCTCATTCAGCAATAGCGGACGGACTGGAGCGTGAAACTGTTACCAGAACAGCTTCTCCACTTCAGGACCTTTCTGATCCTTGAAGTACTCCGCTGCATCAGCAGCACTTGCAGCCAAATCCATGTACACGTCCGCAGAACTCCATAGCTGGTCTAGAGGAGCATACTTCGGATCTCCGAACTTAGTCCGCAACAAGAAGGGCTTCCCAGACACGATATCTGCAGCTTGATTCAGCTCCTCCTTCGTCGCTCTAATTTTGGAGCGGGCTTCCTTGGCAGCCACCTGGGCCTTCTCCAGGTCCGTCGCCTTCGCCCGGTCTTCTTCTTCTTCAAGAAGCCGGTAACGGTCAGCAGCATCTTTTAACTCTACAGCCATCTTGGCTATTTTTTCCTTGCTCTCGCAATGCGCAGCCTGTTCGGCCCTTAACTCTTCGGCTGCCTTCAAAGTGGCCGCATTGCTACTCCTTGCTTGCTCCTTGGCTCGGGCAAGCTCCGCCCGAAGGGTCTCCACGGTGGCAGCTCCATCTGCAGTCACAACATATTAAAGATACTGGCATCATGCTGCTCTTACTATGTGACGATCACCAGAAAAATCACTCACCCTGTGCCTCATCAAGCCGCTTGTTGACAAGCACGATGTCGGCATCTGCCGCATCCAGTTGCCGCTTTAGTTCGGCAAACCCATCAGTCCGGCTAGCCATCGGAGCTTCAACCACATGCACAAAGGCGTTCTGGTTATTACCTGGGACTATGATCCTCTGTTTGCCGCCGTTCTCGACGACAACCAGAGTCTCAGGGGCTACTATCTGCATGGGCATACCTAACGTATGCGGTACTGTTAAAGGCATACATTATTTCACGTACCTTGAAGCCTTTCAGCAGACTCATAAAAGCTTCGTGGAAACCACTTTTGGCGGATGAAATCCTTTCAATTACCGTACCCATTAGAGTACGATGCGCTTCCGAGATGACACCTTGCCCCAGAAGATCCTTTAGCGCGTCCGACCGCACACTGTACGGACCCTTGCTGTCGCTCTCCTCAGGAGCCAGATACTGGGGATGCCGGGCAGCCAAAGGGTTATCTTCCGGCGATATTGGATCCGGAGATACCCTTCCTGACAACACTTCAAGGTCGCCCGCTTCTTGAGCTGGGGAGTTCGGGGGAGGCGTTTCGCTCTCCATCATCTCCAGAAGAAGATCCCCCGAAGATGAGCTCTGTCAAGAAGGGCTGCGATCCGGACTACAATTTACAAGAATCAGTTATTGTCTTCGGAAGTAAGGTAGGATATCTTCACTATTAAGCACCTTTTTGATTACTTACATCTCGATAGAGGGCTGATCCCCGCGCGGATATTGTGCGGCAAGAATACCCTCCGAGGCAGGATCCTTTGGCGGAGATTTCTTCTCCCGTTTGGAAACATTAGTTTCCGGATCTTCAGAGGTAGTCCTCTTCCTTCCCCGGGGAGAGAGAATGTCAGATTCTTCCCCTTGGTTATCCTCCCTCACGAAGGCGCTCATTCCCTCGATTGGACTAGGTAGCGATGGAGGCCCACTTTCGCCCTCTTTATTCTCCCCTTCATCTTCCTTTGAGGGCACTAGACAAGGTGCTGGCTCGAGCATCTTTTCCAGCACTGGATTGTCCAAGCCTTTAGGAAGGGGGGCCGAACACCGGATCATCTTCGCCTTTGTTATCCAGTCCTGGTCAAAGAACGATTCTTCAGAATGATGTCATGATGAATAAAAGGACAGTGTGTTTGGCCATGGGATTACTTACCTGGGCAGCGGGGCGGTTGCAGCTCAGGCCCACGTCCTCGGTAGTATCTGGACACTCTATTTGGGGTCCGAAGAACGATTTGTACATCTCCTCATGTGTCATGCCGAGGAAATGTTGAATAGTGCACGGTCCTTCCGGTTGAATTCCCACATGCAGAGGGGCCGGCATTTGCAAGGCTGGACTTGACAGACCAGCATAATTTGCATTACCATAACCAAAGTGAAATCTCCTTCGAAGAGATCTCGGATGCGGCTCTGCAGTATTGGCACGTCCTTGGCTGGACCCCAGCTCATCCCCCTACCGATCCATGACATCAGTTGTGGTGGGGGGCTCGAGCGAAAGGTGGGGGCAGCTACCCATTTGGCACTTCGGGGAGCTGTGACGTAAAACCACTCCCGTTGCCACGATCCGGACACCTCTGGAAAGGAACCCTTTGGCCATGGAGCATCAGCAATTTTGCTTATTAGAGCACCTCCGCACACTGCGTACTGCCCCTTGACCATCTTCGGCTTCACATCGAAGGACTTGAGCCACAGGCCGAAGTGAGGGGTAAAGCGGAGGAAGGCCTCACATACGACAATAAATGACGAGATGTGAAGAAGGGAATCCGGGGCCAGATCGTGAAAATCCAGCCCGTAATAGAACATAAGACCCCTAACAAAGGGATCCAGAGCGAGGCCTAGTCCTCGGAGGAAGTGGGAGACGAACACAATGCTCTCGTTGGGTTCGGGAGTAGGGACGACCTGCCCTCGGGCGGGCAGCCTATGCGAAATTTCGGCGGTCAAATATCTGGCCTCCCTCAACTTCTTGATGTCCTCCTCCATAACGGAGGAAGGCATCCACCGGCCTTGAAGGCTGGATCTGGACATGATTGAAGGTCCGAGGCACCTGACCAGAGGTTTGGGTGTTAGAACTCGAGGCGGGGGAAGGATTCGATTGAGCACGGGAGGGAAAAAAGAAAAAGCCTTGTCCCTTTATAAAGGGGATGAATATCAGGCGTCCTCCTCGTGGCCGTTCGAGACTTACCTAAGATCTAGGAGTCATACCAATAGGCACGGTTGGGTTACCCACGTTTGTATTGATGAGAATCCTGTGATAAGGGGAACATGATCTCTGCTTTGACAAGACGTGTCAAGAAACCACCTCGCGTTATGTGCGGGGCTGGTTAAAGAAAAACAGTTCAAATAATTACCGGGTCATGGCGTGATGTCATGCTGCCAAAATGAGTCAGCAGATTAGATTTGTGGAAATATTAATCTCTCTACGGTGGTGCGTGAAACTCATTTTGCAGGGTCGGACACTATCCTTGTATTCAAAATCTTCCATGATGTATTCGGAGGAGGAACCCGCCTTGCAATGCCGAAGAAAACACTGCATGCCGGACTCATCGTCATTGAAGCCTGGTTCAGGGGCTACTGAGGGAGTCCTGGATTAGGGGGTCTCCGGACAGCTGGACTATATCCTTTGGCCGGACTGTTGGACTATGAAGATACAAGATTGAAGACTCCGTCCCGTGTCCGGATGGGACTCTACTTGGCATGGAAGGCAAGCTAGGCAATACAGATATGCATGTCTCCTCCTTTGTAACTGACCTTGTGTAACCCTAGCCTCCTCCGATGTCTATATAAACCGGAGGGTTTTAGTCCATAGGACAACATACAATCATATCATAGGCTAGCTTCTAGGGTTTAGCCTCTCTGATCTCGTGGTAGATCAACTCTTCTAACACTCATATCATCAAGAACAATCAAGCAGGACATAGGGTATTACCTCCATCGAGAGGGCCCGAACCTTGGTAAAACATCGTGTCCCCTACCTCCTATTACCATCTGCCTTAGATGCACAGTCTGGGACCCCCTACCCGAGATCCACCGGTTTTTACACCGACAATGTCCAAATAAGAAAACGATGATGTTTTGTAGATGTTTGGGGATGTTCCGGACCCAACGATGACGATTGCCCGGGTCGGGTTCGGGACAGCTTTCGGACGCGATCATGAGGAGTTCGATGCACTGATGCAAGGGGGGCTCAGGAGGGGTTGGATGTGACTGTGTAGAAGGGTTTGAACTGAGAGGAGAGAACAGAAAACGGCCCGGCAACAGTTTTCGGAGACCGAAAACGTCCGACGTTTTGACCGGCTATAATGCCGCTATAGTTATCCGTTGGGGCATCAAACGGACTCCAAATGCGATGATACTTGACAGGCGGTCTATCTACACTATAATAAGACCACACGCCAACTTTCATCCCATTTTGAGAACATTATCCGGCCACCTATAAAAAAATATTTTGGATGCGCCGTGGGCGCGTGCAAGTGTGTCTGGGCTCAGAACAGACAACTGAAAGAACTAGGAGACCGGGACGGATGCAAGTTTCAAAAACATGATGATGCAATGCACATGATGCAATGGCAATATGCACACGCAAGCGAATGACATGACAACTACGGCGAATAACTGGGAGACACCTGGCGCATCGGTCTCGGGGCGTTACAACACTCCACCACTATGAGAGGATCTCGTCCCGAGATCTAGGATGGCACCGAAGAGAAAGCGGAAGAGGAAGAGGTAAAACAAAGTTGCTTGTTTGACAAACGAGTGAAACCAAACCTTGCGAGGTTGAACAAATTGAAAGAAAGAATGCAACGAAGAAGAACAAAGTTGCAAACACTCCGTTAGACAAGAGGACCAAGGAACATTACTAGAACCTTGTAGGTTGAAAGACATAAGAAAAGTGTCACAAAGGACAAGAAGTACATGTAAGATCTCCGGTAAAAACTAGATGTACAAGGACCGATAAGGATCAATTATGACAACACTCTGGTTGGAAATGGAAGGTAAAGACTATGAACATGGCAAAAATGAAAGTACTTGGATGAGACTCTAGTTAGAAGAGGAATGATATTCACAACACTCCAGTTAAAACAAGATAGAGAAGGAAAAAGAATGATATAATTTGGGAAACACTCTGATTGTGAATGAAAGGAATTGAACATGATCTTGACAAGATGAGAGGATACTTGATTAAATCAACAACACGCTGCCTCCGAAACTATTCAAAGAAAGGCACAATGGGTAAGAAAGATTTCAAACAGCACTCCGGTTGAGAAGGGTGGTAAAACTGATAAGATGAGAGAACTTGAATGATGAGTGAAGATAGCAACATCACAATGCCTCCGGAATGAAAGAACAGAAGATAGATAATTGAAATAAAAGAATGGAGAAGAAAATGCCAACTTCTTCTACAAAAGAGCTTCAAAAGGCATCCTTAGGAGAAGGGTCGAACGGAGTTGTTGGAAAACCAACAACGAAAATAGTAAGCTTGTTGTGGGCTTATGGAAAACATCTCAAAACTGAGGTGAAATTCTGCCACTAACGAAAACGATAGATTGGATTGATATGAACAAGGAGACGAGAAACTTATTTCACCGGAAGGATAAATGAAGGACTTGGATCATTGATAAGCACCATAGATAGCAACAATCCTTAGGGAAGGCTTTAGGTGAAATATAACCCAAGATAATTCCAATAAAGAGATTGATGGTTTGAAAAGATGTCTTGAGCGAAGAGAAAATGGTGGATTTAGATATGTCACTCTTGAAACTTGTGAATCATGAAACACGAAGGGAAATTATCAATAATGACATAACACCACCTCAAAATATGAGATAGGAAGAACTGCACTTCAGAATGCAAGATGAAGAATGCTTGAACTCATTAAGACAAGACATGTGTTGAGCACCATGTTTATTTTAGAGTATAGCTTGGCAGATCTTAACTTCGAGAGGACAATCTTGAGGATTATTGAAGAATGAAAGGAATCCTTGAAGAACCACCATGTAGAACCTCCATGAAGAACTCCGGTAACAAAATGATGATAAAAAGAAAGAGAAGTTGAAAAACAAGGTGAAGCCTTGTAGTGATTTAGATGGATCTTCGCGACGATATAATTGAGAGAGCTTGGAACTCGGGAAAAGAAAAGATGAAACAATTGAAAACCGAGAATTTTGATGAACCTCCGGAATAAGGAATTGAATTTAATCGATGAAACAAGAATAAGAATTACATTATGCTCATCCTTCACCAATTAAATTGATGACAAGCAATGGATTTGGCATACTACTTATTCTCGTAGAAAGGATTAAGATAGATATTGCATAAACTTGGGAAGGTCTCGACGAGGCACTGGTAGGATTTAACCAACGAATAAACATCTATGATAACGAAGGAAGAGAAATCTTGAATGAACCACCGTAAGAATTGAAAACAAATGAAGAGAAGAGAACGAATCACCGGGAAGAATTATAAAAAGAACGAAGACGCTTGAGAGAATATAAATACATGGGACCGAATAGAACACGAGTTGATTAGAGAATACTTGTATGATGCACCAGTAAGATTTGGAGAAACGAGAGCTAAAAGGTGAGAAAGAATAAACCAGAAATGATGGCCTTCGGAGAATCAAACTGAAAAGACTCCTGAATTGCTCCGGATGGGTGAAAAGAATTCTCACAATCGAAAACATTTATGAGAGGATGGCAACAAGTTAGAACCATGAATCTTGAAGAGAATGGAGCAAGATTGAGAGAAAAATCTTCTTCGGTCTTCAAATCCGAGAATGACGAGAGAAACACCACCATGAATTATTGAGATACTCCGGGAGAATGAATAATGAAGAAGTTGAGCCAAAGATGAAAAGAATTTGAAAGATCTTGGAGAAACAGATATGACTGATGATAATTCATTCTTACGTCAAACTTGGAGAATAACTTGAGAATAAATCTGAAAAGAATTAGAAGAGTGAGGTAAGATCCTGGGAAAAGACCTGTGGGTTAGGGCCCACTCAAAAGAAACATTGTTGAACGATTGCTTGAAAAGAGAGATTGCACTGGTTGAATTAAATGGCTTGAATGAGATAACAACCTTGAAATAACTTGAAAGGATCGGGAATGGAAACGTGAATCTTCTGAGATATCTTCGGCACTCCGGAACAATTGAATAGCGAGAAGTGGATGATTAAGAGGTGCACCGGTATGAGAAAGCATTGAAATGAGGAAAGGATATGATCAACAAAGCTTGACTTGAATCCACCGGAGAAGAAAAGAGAACGAAGAATAATAAACTTGAAGCTTGCTTAGCATCTTCCTGAGAATCATGGATAAGAATATTGACGGAAAAGAATGGAGAGGCTTCCCATCAATAAAATGATACTTGATACAAAAATCTGAGTCCTTGAAGAAACAAGGGTGGGAGGGTGGGAAAACAAAGGCAACTTGGGGACAGATGAAACGAACAACATTGAGAAAAATCGAGAGGTGATCTTGCAGATGTTGAAATGATCGGGTCCACTTGAAGAGAAACACGCCGGTTGAAAAAGGATTGACATGACAATCTTGATTATCAAGAAGGATTGGTATTCACATAGAAGTATGAGAACATAGCTTAGGAAAGGTATGGAATCAACACTTGACATTGAAGCAACTCGAATACCACAACTGAAAACAAAAACAAAGGATTGGCTTGGAAAATAAGCCGGAAACAAACATATGATAGACCCCATATCGTATCATGTGTCTGTTGGAAAGAAATCCTACGAGATACTTGAATTCCCACTTATAAACTCCCAAAACTTTCTGGTTATGCAATCAGGTATTGGGGATATAGGGGAAGCATAATATCTCACCCAAAACTAGCAAATCCTACATTCAGGTATATCCATCCTTAAACACATAACCAAGAAACCTTCGGAAATCATTTACCTCAACCTTTGAAAAGCATTCGTTATACAAGTTATGGCAATACTCCCACTCTCCCGCCCTAGTACTAGGTGGCGTCGAGGTTATCTCACCAACAACTGCATAAAAGAGATTTTTGATGTCGGCGAACTCAGGTATTCCAGAACTGCAACGATAAAATTGTGACGACAACACCTCGGAGCTCAACCCCCCGGGACACTGCCACAACCCCTAAATGTCAGGAGGCACCAAGAACAATGTTCTCATCACAAAACCATCGGAACGATTCCAAGATACCCACGTGATCCTAAATTTTTTTAGTGAAATTTGAGAAGAGAAGGGTCAAAACTCTACGTCAGGAGGCCTCACCAGAGCGACGAAGGGACTGAGGAGTAAAAAGAATCATACTCTCCGATATGTAAAATCCTATAAGACTCAAAACATTTTTCTAGACTCAACAACGTGAGCGATTCGATCAAGCAGGGGGCTCCTAAGTCGGGGAAGGCTCTGATTACCAACTTGCAACACCCACGATGCGGCTATATCTCCCACATGTCGGAGCATGACTTAGAGGCATAACCGCATAGTAGGCATGTTGCAAGAGGGGTAATCTTTACACATCCCATGTACTAAATAAGAAAGAGATAAAGAGTTGGCTACCAATCGCCACTTCAAACAATACATAAATATAGCTTTACATCATCCAGATACAATCAAGGTCCGACTACAGAACCAAATAAAGAAAGGCAACCCCTAATGCAAAAGATCCCCGATCGCCTCGACTGGGCTCCACTACTGATCCAAAGGAAGACGAAACAACACAACGAACACAAACTTCATCGAGCTCCCACTTGAGCTCAGTTGCGTCATCTGCACGGGCATTGTCGGCACCTGCAACTGGTTTTGGAAGCAATCTGTGAGTCATGGGGACTCAGGAATCTCACACCCGCAAGATCAAGACTATTTAAGCTTATGGGTAGGAAAAGGTAGTGAGGTGGAGCTGCAACAAGCACTAGCATATATGGTGGCTAACTTACGCAAATAAGAGCGAAAAGAGAAGCAATGCAATGCTCGTGAGCTAGAAGTGATCAAGAAGTGATCTTGAAACTACTTACGTTCAAACATAACTCCAAAATAGTGTTCACTTCCCGGACTCCGCCAAAAAGAGACCATCACAGCTAAACACACGGTTGATGCATTTTAATTAAGTTAAGTGTCGAGTTTTCTACAACCGGATATTAACAAATCCCATCTGCCCATAACCGCGGGCATGGCTTCCGAAAGTTCAAAACCCTGCAGGGGTGTCCCAACTTAGCCCATCACAAGCTCTCACGGTCAACGAAGGATATTCTTTCTCCCAGGAAGACCCGATCAGACTTAGAATCCCGGTTACAAGACATTTCGACAATGGTAAAACAAGACCAGCAAAGCCGCCCGATGTGCCGACAAATCCCGATAGGAGTCGCACGTATCTCGTTCTCAGGGCACACCGGATGAGACATCCTACGAGTAAAACCAAAGCTCAAGTTGCCCCGAGGTGGCCCCGCAGTCTATTCGTTTCGGACCAACACTCAGAGGAGCACTGGCCCGGGGGGGGGGGGGGGGGTTTAAAATAAAGATGACCCTTGAGTCTGCAGAACCCAAGGGAAAAAGGCTTAGGTGGCAAATGGTAAAACCAAGGTTGGACCTTGCTGGAGGAGTTTTATTCAAAGCGAACTGTCAAGGGGTTCCCATTATAACCCAACCGCGTAAGGAATGCAAAATCAAGGAACATAACACCAGTATGACGGAAACTAGGGCGGCAAGAGTGGAACAAAACACCAGGCATAAGGCTGAGCCTTCCACCCTTTACCAAGTATATAGATGCATTAAAGTAAACAATATATAATAATGATATCCCAACAATATCCATGTTCCAACGTGGAACAAACTCCATCTTCACTTGCAACTAGCAACGCTATAAAAGGGGCTGAGCAAAGCGGTAACATAGCCAAACAACGGTTTGCTAGGAAAGGTGGGTAAGAGGCTTGACATGGCAATATGGGAGGCATGATAAAGCGTGTGGTAGGTATCATGGCATAGCAATAGAGTGAGCAACTAGCAAGCAAAGATAGAAGTGATTTCGAGGGTATGGTCATCTTGCCTGAGATCTCGCAAGGAAGAAGAGCGAGTCCATGAAGAAGACAAACGGACGTAGTCGAATGGGTCCTCACAAACGCGACGTTATCGGAACTAACCCGAAGAAGCAACACCGGAAAGAAGCAAACAACATGGTAAACAACCATCACATGAACATGGCATGATGCACAATCAAGTATGATGCATGTCCGGTTTAAGGAGGCATGGCATGGCAAAGTGCACAAGCAAAACTACAAGTTAAGTGGAGCTCAATATGCAACGAGTTGCATATTGACGAAACACCACATGACTTATTTAGTTCACTCTCGTTTATGTACCCCACAATATTAAATGTTGGTTAGCATGGCAAGAGGTGGAGCAAAATGAAAACTACCTATCTAGGCAAGTTTAAATGAGGCCGGAACAACAAACAACAAGTCCGGAAACTCCTCATGTGCATATTTTTAGGTTTGGTACTGTTCTTCCCTAAACCAAATTTTAGAGTTGTTAAACATGCAAAGCAAGTACACCATGTTAAACTAGGCATTTTTCTACCCCATTTACATATAAAGATTATTTCAAACCGAGCTACGGTTATTTAGTTATGAAATAAAGCATTTTTAACATGTTATATGAGCAAATTTAATCAAACATCATTTTAAGCATTTCAAACATGGATGAAAGTGGCACATTATGAAACTAGACAAAAATCTAAGCATTTTTCATATATGAAGTTTTACAAAAGATGCATAGTTTGTGAGATATTAAATGTATGAACATGAGGGCCAAAACTGGACAGCAAGCCCAACAGAGGAAAAAAAGGGGCGCTGGGGTGGCCTCACCCTGTGGGCCTGGCCCAGTTGAAGGAGAGGCCTGGCAGGCTATTCGCGCTGCTGGGCTATGCGGGGAAAAGGCGCTGGCGATGCGGTGGCCCAGGCGCTGGTGACGCGGTCAATGTGGGCGAGCGATTCGAGCTGCTGCTGTTCGACCTGAAGCAGATGAGATGCAGGGGAAGCAGGGCAGCGATGGGATCCGGGCGAAGAGGGCCATGGCGCGATGCGGGCGCTGGAACGGGTCTACGTAGGGGGGCGGCAACGCTCGCTCGAACCGGATGAAGCAGAGGCGACGGCGAGGGACTTGGCGCGGGGTGACGGGCTCCAGGGCGTCGGGGACGGGCGAAGGACGGTGAAGCAGGACGGAGATGGGACAGACAGGAACTTGGCGGCAGTGGGACTGGACTTGGATGGCGGAATCGAACGGAGGGGCCGAATCTGGGGCGCGGAGGCGAGCATCCATGGCGACGGAGCTCCATCCCGTGGCCATGGCAAGGCCCTTGTTCGTCCTGAAGAATGAGAGACCGCGAGTTGAGGTGCTGGAGAGAGAGAGCAACGGTAGAGAGAGAAATGGAGGCGAGGTCGGCCTGGCAGGGGTGGTCTCCGACGAGGCCGTCCGGCGACGAGGGACTCGATCGGGAGCTCCTCCCCCGTACCAGATCGAGGAGGCTACGACGAGGGGTGGAGCAGAGGGTTGCGGGAGGCGCACAGGATCCGTTGGATCACAGATCCGATGGACCAGAGGAGAGTTGACTGGCTGGATCTGGAGGAGGAGGTGGAGTCTGCTGGTTGGGGTGGAACTAAAAATGAGGAGCGGCGGCCGATGAGGGGATTTGGAGGATGGGACATGATAGGCTAGGGTTTGACTGATATTTATACCAGATGAAATTAGGTTAGGGGCTAACCCGTCCCTCCGATCAGAATCGGGCGGTCGAGAAAAATAGACTAGGAAGTCCAAATAAGAAAACGATGATGTTTTTTAGATGTTTGGGGATGTCCCGGACCCAACGGTGACGATTGCCCGGGTCGGGTCCGAGACAGCTTTCGGACGCGATCGCGAGGAGTTCGATGCACTGATGCAAGGGCGGGGGGCTCAGGAGGGGTTGGATGTGACTGTGTAGAAGGGCTTGGACTGAGAGGAGAGAAGAGAAAACGTCCCGGCAACAGTTTTCGGAGACCGAAAACGTCCGACGTTTTGACTGGCTATAATGCCACTATAGTTATCCGTTGGGGCATCAAACAGACTCCAAATGCAATGATACTTGACAGGCGGTCTATCTACACTATAATAAGACCACACGCCAACTTTCATCCCATTTCGAGAACATTTTCCGGCCACCTATAAAATAATATTTCAGACGTGCCGTGGGCGCGTGCAAGTGTGTCTGGGCTCAGAACGGACAACGGAAAGAACTGGGAGACCGGGACGGATGCAAGTTTCAAAAACATGATGGTGCAATGCACATAATGCAATGACAAGATGCACACGCAAGCGAATGACATGGCGACGATGGCGAATAACTGGGAGACACCAGGCGCATCGGTCTCGGGGTGTTACAATTTTCAAGCTTGATGTTAAACTACAATTATAACCCGGTGCCGTCAATATTTATAAACCGACAATTTTGGCAATGATAAACCGGCAAGTTCTATATCCTTAAACCGGTTGAAGATCAGATTGATTATGAAGCTGTCCTGTTGACCCGGATTTTCTAGAACAAGGAAATGATAAGGACTTAAGGATGATAAGGATCAGTTTAACATGGATAAATCCAAATT
Organism: Triticum urartu; assembly: GCF_056163025.1. Classification (NCBI taxonomy): domain Eukaryota; kingdom Viridiplantae; phylum Streptophyta; class Magnoliopsida; order Poales; family Poaceae; genus Triticum; species Triticum urartu. The sequence goes on from NC_141875.1 coordinate 330,979,253, forward strand.
AATCTAGGGGCTAATGTCAGGGATATACCCTGCGGTATGACCTGGCCGGAGTAATAACCCGGATAGGACCTGGTAAACCAGCAGGTGTTAAGTCAGATGATAACCTGGCAGGTGTTAAGTCAGATGATAACCCGACAGGTATTAAGTCAGATGATAACCCGACAGATGTTAAGTCAGATCATAAACCGGCAGACAATCATAAACCATCAGACCATCATAAACCGACAGACAGTCATAACCCGGTTGACAGTCATAACTCGGCAGAGAGAGTCACCTGGGGTTAGTAAGCCTAAGACGTTATGAAGCCCGAGACATTATGAAGCCCATAAAGAGAAGTTAGAATAGTTTAAGTCTTAGTCCGAGTTGGACTCTACATGTAACTCGCCCCTTCAACTTATATAAGGATGGGCATGGCACCCCAAAAGGGGGAGGGATAATCTTAGGGCTAGACATAACTAGGAGAGCCGGTTTACGGCGACTCCCTCATGATGATAATGAGACCTAGCCACAAACGGCATGTAGGGTTGTTACCGGATGATGTTTCCCGAGGCCCAAAGCTGTCTAAATCCTTGTCTTCTGTTGCGTCTCTCGATTCCGCCCAACCCCTCTCAAGCTACCACATAGATGCGTTGGCCTCACGACTAAGTCCTCACACTAGGACATCTGCCGTGACAATTCCACGACAAGAAACGAGTCCGGAGTTCCGGTGGCACGGGTATCGTGTGAGATCAAGTCTATGTGCGACTCCAACGCCATGGAATCTGTGGCCTCCGTGGTGGGGTCGATCCTCCCGTCCTCGGATGGCGCAGTCTGCTCTGGATCTAAGGACAGATCGGTTATGGGAGCTGTCTCCTGGATGCAGTCCGATGACATATTTAGGTCATGTCCCTCGGGGTGACCCGAAGTGGCAGCCGCGGTCTCGAATTCGGCGAAGATCAAGTCTCCATGGATGTCCGCAACATAGTTCAAGCTCCCAAATCTGACCTGATGGCCAGGGGCGTAGCTTTCGATCTGCTCCAGATGGCTAAGTAAATAGGCCCGTAGAGCGAAGCCGCCGAACACGAAGATCTGTCCGGGGAGGAAAACTTCTGCTTGGGCAGCATCATTGTAGATGGTTGAAGGAGCCATCGAACCTCTTGATGATGACACAGTGGAACTCTCAATGAAAGCACCAATGTCGGTGTCAAAACCGGCGGATCTCGGGTAGGGGGTCCCGAACTGTGCGTCTAAGGTCGATGGTAACAGGATATAGGGGACACAATGTTTTACCCAGGTTCGGGCCCTCTCTATGGAGGTAATACCCTACGTCCTGCTTGATTGATCTTGATGAATATGAGGATTACAAGAGTTGATCTACCACGAGATCGTAATGGCTAAGCCCTAGAGGTCTAGCTGGTGTGGCCATGATAATGAGTATCCCCTCCAGACTAAGTCCTCCGGTTTATATAGACACCGGGAGGATCTAGGGTTACACAAGGGCGGTTACAAAGAAAGGAATTTACATATTTAGTCACCAAGCTTGCTTTCCACGCCAAGGAGAGTCCCATCAGGACACGGGTGCAGTCTTTGGTCTTCGTATCTTCACAACCCATCAGTCCGGCCCATGGCTAACAGGCCGGATGCCCGAGGACCCCTTAGTCCAGGACTCCCTCAATCCTATGAAGACACACTTCTCCGATTTGGGTTCAACCTTATCAGTTTGAAACCTTTTCACATAAGCATTGCAAGCCCAAACTTTAAGAAACGACATCTTTGGTTTCTTGCCAAACCATAGTTCATACGGTGTTGTCTCAACGGATTTAGACGGTGCCCTATTTAACGTGAATGCAGCTGTCTCTAATGCATAACCCCAAAACGATAGTGGTAAATCGGTAAGAGACATCATAGATCGCACCATATCTAATGAAGTACGGCTACGATGTTCGGACACACCATTTCCCTGTGGTGTTCTAGGTGGCGTGAGTTGTGAAACTATTCCACATTGTTTTAAATGAAGGCCAAAACTCGTAACTCAAATATTCGCCTCCACAATCAGATCGTAGAAACTTTATTTTCTTGTTACGATGATTCTCCACTTCACTATGAAATTCTTTGAACTTTTTCAAATGTTTCAGACTTGTGTTTCATTAAGTAGATATACCCATATCTGCTCAAATCATCTGTGAAGGTCAGAAAATAACGATACCCGCTGCGATCCTCAACACTCATTGGACCACATACATCAGTATGTATTATTTCCAAGAAGTCAGTGGCTCACTCCATTGTTCTAGAGAACGGACTTTTAGCCATCTTGCCCATGAGGCTTTGTTTGCAATCATCAAATGATTCATAATCAAGTGATTCCAAAAGTCCATCCACATGGAGTTTCTTCATGTGCCTTACACCAATATGATCTAAACGGCAGTGCCACAAATATGTTGCACTATCATTATCAAGTTTGCATCTTTTGGCATCAATATTATGAATATGTGTATCACTACGATCGAGATTCAATAAACCATTTACACCGGGTGTATGACCATAGAAGGTTTTTATTCATGTAAATAGAACAACAATTATTCTCTGACTTAAATGAATAACCGTATTTGCAATAAACATGATCCAATCATATTCATGCTCAACGCAAACACGAAATAACATTTATTTAGGTTCAACACTAATCCCGAAGGTAGAGGGAGTGTGCGATGGTGATCTTATCAACCTTGGAATCACTTCCAACACACATCGTCATCTCGCCCTTAACTAGTCTTTGTTCACTTTGCAACTCCTGTTTTGAGTTACTAATCTTAGCCACTGAAACGATACCAATACCCTGGGGTTACTATGAACACTAGTAAAGTACACATCAATAGCATGTATATCAAATATACCTTTGTTCACTTTGCCATCCTTCTTATCCGCCAAGTATTTGGGGTAGTTCCGCTACCAGTGACCATTCCCTTTATAGTAGAAGCACTCAGTTTCACGCTTAGGTCTACCTTTGGGTTTCTTCACGGGAGTGACAACTTGCTTGTCATTCTTCTTGAAGTTCCCTTTCTTTTCCTTTGCCCTTTTTCTTGAAACTAGTGGTCTTGTCAACCATCAACACTTGATGTTTTTTCTTGATTTCTACCTTCGCTGATTGCAGTATCACGAAGAGCTCAGGAATCGTTTTCGTCATCCCTTGCATATTATAGTTCATCACGAAGTCCTAGTAGCTTGGTGATAGTGACTAGAGAACTTTGTCAATCACTATCTTATCTGGAAGATTAACTCCCATTTGATTCAAGTGATTGTACTACCTAGACATTCTGAGTACATGCTCACTGGTTGAGCCATTCTCCTCCATCTTGTAGGCAAAGTACTTGTCAGAGGTCTCAAACCTCTCGACATGGGCATGAGTCTGAAATACCAATTGCAACTCTTGGAACATCTCATATGATCTATGGCGTTAAAAACATTTTTGAAGTCCCGGTTCTAAGCCATAAAGCATGGTGCACTAAACTATCAAGTAGTCATCATACTCAGCTTGTCAAATGTTCATAACTTCTGCATTTGCTCCTGTAATAGGTCTGTCACCTAGCGGTGCATCAAGGACATAATTCTTCTGTGCAGCAAGGAGGATAATCCTCAGATCACGGACCCAGTCTACATCATTGCTACTATCATCTTTCAACTTAGTTTTCTCTAGGAACATATCAACATAAAACAAGGGAGCTATACATGAGCTATTGATCTATAACATAGATATGAAAATACTATCAGGACTAAGTTCATGATAAATTAAGTTCAATTAATCATATTAATTAAGAACTCCCACTTAGATAGACATCCCTAGAGTCATCTAAATGATCACATGATCCATATCAACTAAACCATGCCCGATCATCACGTGAGATGGAGTAGTTTTCAATGGTGAACATCTCTATGTTGATCATATCTACTATATGATTCATGTTCGACCTTTCGGTCTCCAGTGTTCCGAGGACATGTCTGTACATGCTAGGCTCGTCAAGTTTAACCCGAGTATTCCGCATGTGCAAAACTGTCTTGCGCCCATTGTATGTGAATGTAGAGCTTATCACACCCGATCATCACATGGTGTCTCGGCACGATGAACTGTCGCAATAGTGCGTACTCAGGGAGAACACTTATACCTTGAAATTTTAGCGAGGGATCATTTTTTAATGCTACCGCCGAACTAAGAAAAATAATATGCATAAAAGATAAACATCACATGCAATCAAAATATGTGACATGATATGGACATCATCATCTTGTGCCTTTCATCTCCATCTTCGAAGCACCATCATGATCTCCGTCGTCACCGGCTTGACACCTTGATCTCCATCATAGCGTCGTGGTCGTCTCGCCAACTATTGCTTCTACAACTATCGCTAACGCATAGTGATGAAGTAAAGCAATTACATGGCATTTGCATTTCATACAATAAAGTGACAACCATAAGGCTCCTTCTAGTTGACGATAACTTCTACAAAACATGATCATCTCATACAATAACATATATCACATCATGTTTTGACCATATCACATCACAACATTCCCTGCAAAAAACAAGTTAGACGTCCTCTACTTTGTTGTTGCAAGTTTTACGTGGCTGCTACAAGCTTCTAGCAAGAACCGTTTTACCTACGTATCAAAACCACAATGGTGATTTTATCAAGTTTGCTGTTTTAAACTTCAACAAGGACTGGCCGGAGTCAAATTCAATTCAACTAAAGTTGGAGAAACAGACACCCGCCAGCCACCTTTATGAAAAACTAGTTGCATGTCTGTCTGTCGGTGGAACTAGTCTCATGAACGTGGTCATGTAAGGTTGGTCCGGGCCACTTCATCCAACAATACCGCCAAATCAAAATAAGGCATTGGTGGTAAGCAGTATGGCGATCATCACCCACAACTTTTTGTGTTCTACTCATGCATATCATCTACGCATACACCTAGCTTGGATGCCACTATTGGGGAACGTAGCACGCAATTTGAAAAAATTTCTATGCTTAGCAAGATCTATCTAGGAGATGCATAGCAACGAGAGGGGGAGAGTGTGTCCACATACCCTCGTAGACCAAAAACGGAAGCGTTTGACAACGCGGTTGATGTAGTCTCGTTCCGACTTATCAAGCACCGAACATACGACACCTCCGAGTTCTGCACACGTTCAGCTCGATGACGTCCCTCGAACTCTTGATCTAGAAAAATGTCGAGGGAGAGTTCCATCAGCAAGATGGCGTGGTGACAGTGATGGTGAAGTGATCCGAGCAGGGCTTCACCTAAGCACTACGAAGATATGACCGGAGACGTAAACTGTGGAAGGGGGCGCCGCGGACGGCTAACAATTGCTGGTGTGCATTCTAGCGGTGCCCCCCTTCATATATATAGGTTGGAGGGGAGGAGAGGCAGCCAAGGGGGCGCCCCAAGTAGGAGGAATCCTACTTGGGGTCCTCCTAATTCGGCCTCCCCCCTTTCCTATTCTATTCGGAGTAGGTAGGGAAGAGGGGGAAGGGGAAATCCTATTCCCTTTTTCCTTTCCTCCTTCCCCTTTTCTACTCCAATTTTGCCAGCCCATATGGGAGGGGTGCACCAACTCCTTAGGGGCTGGTTTGTCCCCCTCTTGGCCCATTAAGGCCCATGTAGTTGCCGGGGGGATGCCCGGAACCCCTTCCGGTGACCCGATATGCACCCGGTACCCCCGGAACACTTCCGGTATCCGAATATCATCGTCCAATATATGAATATTTACCTATCGACCATTTCGAGACTCCTCGTCATGTTCGTGATCTCATCTGGGACTCTGAACAATATTCGGTCACCAAATCACATAACTCATATAATACAAAATCGTCATCAAACGTTAAGTGTGCGGATCCTACGGGTTCGAGAACTATGTAGACATGAACGAGATACCTCTCCGGTCAATAACCAAAAGCGGAACGAGGATGCTCATATTGGTCCCCACATATTCTATGAAGATCTTTATCGGTCGTACCGTAATGACAACATACGTTATTCCCTTTGTCATCGGTATGTTACTTGCCCGAGTTTCGATTGTCGGTATCTCCATACCTAGTTCAATCTCGTTACCGGAAATTCTCTTTACTCGTTCGATAATGCATCATCCCGTAACTAACTCATTAGTCACATTGATTGCAAGGCTTATTATGATGTGCATTATCGAGAGGGCCCAGAGATACCTCTCCGATACTCGGAGTGACAAATCTTAATATCGATCTATGCCAACCCAACAAACACCTTCAGAGATACCTGTAGAGCATCTTTATAATCACCCAGTTACGTTGTGACATTTGATAGCACACAAGGTATTCCTTCGGTATTCGGGAGTTTCATAATCTCATAGTCAAAGGAATATGTGTATGACATGAAGAAAGCAATAACAATAAAAGTTAACGATCATTATGCTAAGCTAACGGATGGGTCTTGTCCATCACATCATTCGTCTAATGATGTGATACCATTTATCAAATGACAACACATGTCTATGGTTAGGAAACTTAACCATCTTTGATTAGTGAGCTACTCTAGTAGAGGCTTACTAGGGACACGATGTTTTGTCTATGTATCCACACATGTATCAAGTTTCCGGTTAATACAATTCTAGCATGAATAATAAACATTTATCATGATATAAGGAAATATAAAATAAAAACTTTATTATTTCCTCTAGGGCATATTTCCTTCATTGCTCTATGGAGAAAAACTAACAAGATGAAATTAAAGAAAGAAGGTGGTACATATAGAGAGCGCTCATCGCCAAATTATGCATATAGTACTATTAAAAAAGCTAGTACGTGCTTAAATGGGGTGCTAAATTCTATTAAATAAATTAGCATACCTATTTAATTCTTGGGTTCTTATTATTTATGCCACTAGTTGTGTATCACTACTAAGTTTGCCATTAGAAGTTACAACTACTCAAAAATGCCATCGATCCGTGAGATGCTCGCTCAAAAATGCAATTAGATACCTAAAAAATGCCATCGTTCCGTTAGATGTTTTCTCAAAAATGCCATTACACATTGTTATTTTCTCGTCAAACCCGCTGACCATGTTATATGACAAAAATAAGCCGATTCTCACAATGATAACTGTGGCGCCGCTTGTCAGGAGTAACCAAGCGAATAATTTTACAGGAAAATAAGAACGCTGTTGGGATCAAGTAGGCCCCACACTTTATTGTACTGTAGTGAGATAGAGGGAGAGTTGGCATGTTGGTCCATAGGTATTTATGTCATTATAACACGGCAAAAGAGATTTGAGTCACAATAATGGTGTCCAGCACAACACACCCCTCAAATAAAACTAAGCACCCTAAAATTCTTTGAAAACTAAACTGCTGGCTATATGATGTTGGCCATATATATTGTATGTATATAATGTGAAGAAACGAGTGGTAGTAGTACCAACTACAAGATGAACTATAAGAAATACTAGTATGTATGTACTGAAGAGTTAGAGTAACGAGAAGGAACATAACATGGTTCTGCTGGGGGCTCAACACAACACACCCCTCAAATAAAACTAAGCACCCTAAAATTAAACTAAGCAACTAATCTGGTAGACACTGCATTACAAGCACCATGAGCAACGGCACTACCACCTTACTTGAACTCCTCGTCCATGTGCTTGACTTCGTCCTTGTCCCTCTTCCTCTTGGCCGATACTTCTTTGCTTGAACCGCACACTTGGCTCTTGCTCTTCATCCAACCCTTACAGATATTGAAACAAAGGTAGGCATCCACTACAGTGTAATTGATGTGGTGTATATCTAGTACATTCCACTACCATGCACGATGAAACTTGGGCGGAGGTTTCATCAGTTTACCATATGGAGGATCAACCATGGCTGCTGCCAGGGTCAACATTGAAGGCTGACGGGAGGACACCGGCACATTCCTCTGGAGGTCGAAGGGCTCGCCTACAACGAGGCCTATCTGACGCATGACTTCTTTATTGTTCGTAAAGTCTATAGAAACGAATTTGACTTTGCCGCCCCCGAGGAAGTTCTTAAAATCCTCGCACTCAACGTCGGCATAGCATATGTGGTAGACCAAGCACAAGTCATGCACACAAACCTGGATCATGACGGGCTTCTTCCTCTCTTCCTCCTTTAGATTCTTCTCTTTTCCTAGGACTATGGTGTACTCAACGTCTAGCCCAGCGACCCACTCTTCATTTGAGTTTCTGAACATGCGTCTGAAGCGAGCAAGGCATCCTTTCACCGTCGCGGAAAAATGGGTGTAGATGACGTCAAACTCATCGCTGGTGATGGTTCTAACCTTGTACTCACCGCCGATCATGGAGATTTGGGACACCATGGATTTGGGAGGAGGGTTAGGATTAGTGGAACTGCCGTAATGTGAAAGGATGTGATGACTAGGAGCGAACTGCCGTAATGTTAAAGGATGACCGAGGACGAGTAGGAGCGAACTGCTAGCGGTTTTCCGATAGTAAAAATGCTGAGTGGGGCGTGCGACCGACAGGGTAGTGGGCTTGCCCGGTGGATATATGGATTCATGCACAATACTATGGGGATCAATTAGATGTCATGTCTACTAGACCCCAATTAAATGGCTTCATGCATCTGCGTGTTCGCGCACGTCAAGCTTTGGGAAAATTACAGGTGATACGGAGCTTTCCATGCTCCCATGATACGGGCTTCCGAGAGGCCTTGGATATGAGATCGAATGGTTTCATGGCGTGATTCTAGACCTATGGGTGAATATCCTATCCTGGAGGGCTATTCTATAAACTTTCAGCAACTTTGCATGAGACTGTTTGATTTCAGATCCAAGGGCTGCCAGCAGCCCGTATCATGGTGGCACCTACCACGACCGTCGCCTCGCTCGCGTGGTCGCGCCCTTGGAGATTTCACACGGTGCGTTGGGCTATCTGATGTTGGCATGTCATACATATAGTCATCACTTAGTCACTCATACAACAAGGTTAGCTATGAGGTTGGATATAAGTGTATCTTTTACTTTTGATCTCTTTCTTCGTAGTATTTATTGCATTTTCCAAGGAGTGACCTCTTCCAATGAAATGGTGCTTAGATGAAAACTAAGGGCATTAAATGGCTTAGCAACTCAAGTCCCCAATGCATAGGTGCTTAGTTTTTTGTTGCTAAGCTTGCTTCATTTAATTAGCTATAGACTCAAAATTGTCTTTTCACCTAGGTACACGCGCTTAGCACCGTTTCTTCCTGGGGTCACCAAACTAGTCTCTCTCTTCTTAATTAACTTGCCACATCGGACTTTATGCCTATGTGGTAGTCTTAGCACCAGTACGAGCAAGTACAATAATGGGCTATAAGCCCGCTTACATGGCATTTTTGCATATGTGGAGGAGAGAGGCAAGGAAAAAGTGGAGGAGTGGGCTCTCATGCAAGAGCCAGCCTTTACATGTGCTCCTAGACAAAGGAGAGAGATAGAGAGAAAGTGAGAAAAACCTTATAGCGAACCATATAGCCAACCCTATTGTATGACTAATGAATAATACCACTAAATTTTGATGACATGGCATGTTTATATACTCATGAAGCACTAGCAGCTGGCTATACTATTAACCATACTCTACATGGTGGTGCATTGGGAGAGGCACCTGTATACCATGGAGGTGGTCAGGAATCGGGAGATCCACGCCGGTCGTAGCGCCGCAGTTAAAATGATAATGGCGAGTCAAATCACGGGACCCACCTATCCAACAATAACTCATTGTCAAATCACACAACCCTACATTTGCAGCAGCCTACTCCCTCATCTTCTCGCGTCTCTGTCGAACCGACTAGGCGGAACAGCCCCGCGTACTACGCGGGAAAAGCCCCGCCCTCGACTTTTAAATAGTATAATTTTGTATCCATGGATTGCGCCATGGAGCAAAGCCTCAAGAAAACGGCGGCACACATGTACAGAGTATACAGCACGCCCTCCGTGTTCGCGTCGCATCCCAGACGGTCGGTCTGGCACGCCGCTCTCTGAATGGAACACACGTCATATTGCGTTTGCACACACATGTGGGACCACAATTGAGAACCGACCATAGGCACACTCCCCGGCCCCGCAAGTTGGGTGAGTTAATAGAAGAGAGAGACGAGCGATAGTACTGGAGCAGTGTTGTACAACTGTCGGTGCTTGGACGATCCCCGCATGACACGGATGATCAGTTCGTGCATGCATGTGACCCGACTCCAGCAGACACGGATGGATTGGCTATCGTCTACATATCGTGCAGGATGTGTTGTACAGGGCTGTAGTTCTGATGAGAAATCTAGAAAAAGGTTTCTTGTCATCTCACAATATTAGGTGTCATGTGCTTCAGATCACTGCGAGGGTTAAACAACGACAACTGAGTTCCTCCAAGGCACTGGTCATTGGGGGCACATGCACGAAGACTACTCGGCTACCATCTAGGTCAAGCCGGCTTTGTTAATTAGGACGTCTATCGATGGACCCCTTTTCTATGAGTTTATCTTTAATTTGAGCTTTGATACTTGTCTAGTTTGTCCGTCGGGATTCATGTTGTCTCCTTGGGGCAGTGAGGTTATGGTTTCTTGTCGTGTGGCATTTTTTCGTGTTATATGTTAATCCGGTGCTTCAGATCAAAATGACGACAACTACGCCTCCGGGGCACGTGCATGAAGACTTTTTGACAGTCATTGACGAGGTCAAGCCGGCAACGGTAGATAAAAGAAAACTACTCCACTATATAGGCAGGAGCCTCCATGCTTGCTTGCTAGTGTTGCTCTCTTCACACTGTCTTGTCCTCTCCAGATCTAAACATGACAGCAGTGGCCACACTCTCTCTCTGCTCAGCGCTGGTCACAGATCCAGCCAGATCCTCTCCGCCGGGGAAGGTGAGAAGGTGCAACGTTCATGCGGTCGTCCTCGGTGACAGCTCTTACCCACTGCCGGCATGTCCTAATCAACGTGCCTTGCCGTTCTCTCCCACGCACCGCCAGCTAGGGAGGGCCTCCGACCCCTTCTTCCTCGCTGTCATAGTGTGGGCAAATCCGGCCTCCTGTCGCCCACCTAGCGACATCCCGACGACCCTCAGGTATAACGTCCTTCAAAACCGGCCTTGCTCTACTTCCCCAACTCCTGACGTCACTGCATTTGTATCTTTTACTGTTTCTCAGGCCCCCTCATAGATAGGATCGATCGGCTATTTGAAATCCACCTAAATTTTTACTATTAAGAGGTAAAACTAGTTCATGCACTCGAATCTAGTACTACTTGGTTCAAACAAGGAAGAAAGGGAGTGGGGGTGGGGGAAGATTTGTTACCTGAATCTAGGACTTGGTCGAAAGAGGAAATAATGGGGGTGAAAAGTAGCAGAGACTGGCTATCCAACTGGTCTCTTGGTCTAATAGGAAAATAAAGGGAAACACAGTACAAAGTCAATATAAACACGATCTATTGGTTGAAAAAGGAAATAAAGTGGGGACTGGGGGACAAGTCAATAGAGTATGTCCAACACTAGATTTGCTAGCCTCACACAGTATAAGGTATTGTAAGTGCATCTAGTGCCACCCCTAGTTGGTTTTGGAGTAGTGACGACAAACCTAGTTGCGGGACTAATGTGTTTGTGAGAATTGCAGGATAACACAGGTAGAAGTCCCTCATTGATTCGGTTTTCCTACCAGAGATGACCCCTAAAAATGTACGAAGACATTGAAGTCAATGGTGGTATATGAAGATATTCACATTGAAGACTATGACAAGAGAAGACACCATGTGAAGCCTATGGAACTCGAAGACTTAGATCTTTCGTAGTTCTCTTTCATTTGTGTTGAGTCATAGGAACCACCGTACTGTTAAGTGGGGTCCAAGAGAACCAGTCAGAACGACTAAAGTGATGCCTAATTCAAAACCTATGTCTTCGAGTGAAGACTATGAGAGCAAATCTTGTCCAGAGTCGGACAAGTCAGCTTTGCTTGTAGCCCAAGTAAAGTTGCCGTGTGAGTTTGAAATCTGACCGTTGGAACACATGTCAGTTCCTTAGTGACCCAGGGTCATTCCGGACAAATCAGGTCGGGTTGCCTAGTGGCTATAAATAGTCCACCCCCTACAACCATAAACGGTTGGCTGCTCAGATTCAGTGCACGGCTTTTGTCGTTTGAGAGCAACCCACCTCGAAGCCTTTGAGAGAGAATTCCTAGCGAGGAGAAAGCCCTAACCACCCAGAGCCAGAGAGAATTGGGCATCACTTAAGTCTTCTTGTCTGAGTGATCTGAAGACTTATTACACTTGAGGACTGTGCATCCTCCAGCTGGTTAGGCGTCGCGTTCTGAGCATTCAAGAGACATTGTGGATTGCCGGTGAACGAAGTCTGTGAAGGTTTGGGAGTCTACCTAGAAGACTTACCAGAGTGATTGGGCGAGGTCTATGTGACCTTAGCTCAAGGAGAGTACGGTGAGGACTGGGTGTCCTGAGCTGCGTGTTCAGGACTGGGTGTCCGGGACTGTGTGTCCTAAGGTTTAAATACCTAGCCGCTCCAACCAGACGTACAGTTGTCACAGCAACTGGAACTGGTCCAACAAATCATTGTCTTCAACGAGTCACTGGTTTCATCTTCACCTCCTTCTACTTACTGTTACTCATTGTGAAGTCATTGCATGCTTGCTCTATCTTTTGTCTTCACAACGTGACTGTATGATCTGTTCGGCTTCATAATATCTTACTACCTGATCCTTATTACACTGCAGCTATTTGTCATTGTGCTTTCACTCTATTGAATACTTGACCATGGCTTTCCTAGTGTAGTCTACCTTCCGCTGCATAGTAATAGGCACATCTCTACTGTTTGTCTTCATAACTTCCACGTTTTGAAGACTTTCATAAAAATCGCCTATTCACCCCCCCTCTAGTCGATATAACGCACTTTCAATTGGTATCAGAGCAAGGTGCTCCCTTGTTCTGTGTGATTCGGTTTAACCACCTGGAGTTTTAGCTATGTCGACTGCAGGGATAATTAAAGTCTCCGCTGCGTGCCCCGTCTTTGATGGAACTGAATATCCCTACTGGAAGAATAAGATGCGCATGCATCTTGAAGCCATTAACGTCGACCTATTGTATGTCGTCGAGAACGGCGTTCCCAAGGCTGGAGAAGGTGTCACTGCTGCTGATGTCAAGAAATTCACTCAACTTGACTATACTGCCAAGAATATCATCTGTGGTCATCTGACCAAAGGACAGTATGGCCGTGTGAGTGCTTTGAAGACATCCAAGCTGGTCTGGGACTTGCTCTCCAAGGTCAATGAAAGCATCTCAACCCAGAGAGATCAGAGAATCAGTGTTCTTCGCAACCTCTTCAACCGCTTCAAGCGGAATGACAATGAGAATGTCTAGCACACATTTGACCGACTCACTGACATCACAAATGAGCTTCAAGCCCTTGGCGCCACTGAGATGACCAAACATGAAGTCGTCAAGACGCTGCTGAGATCACTTGATAGTTCGTTTGACATCCTAGCCCTGATGATACAAGAACGTCCTGATTTCAAGACACTCAATCCGTCTGACATACTTGAGAGGCTCAACACACATGAGTTTCAGCTTTCTGAGAAAAGAGATATCTACGGGCCAAACTATGGGCGAACTCGTGCCTTGAAGGCAAAAATTGTTTCCTCATCTGAAGAAGAATCTGACAGCAGTTCTGATGATCCTGAAGACATTGGAAGGGAACTTGCAATGCTTGTGAAGAAGTTCCAAAAATTCACCAAGAAGAAAGGCTTCAGAAAGTCTTCACGATCAAGCTCAAGGAATGATGAAGCTTCTGCTCATGACTACAAGAAGAAAACATGCCACAAGTGCAAGAAAACTGGACACTTCATCTCTGAGTGTCCACAGTGGGACAATGAGAACAGAAAGAAGAAGAAGTGCAAGGAATATGACTCTGACGACAAGAAAAAGAAGAAATACTCAAAGTCTTCTTCCAAGTCTTCCTCAAAGTCTTCATCACACAAGAAGAGCTCATCTGGCAAGGCACGTGCGTTTGTTGGCAAGGAAATGGATTCAGAGGAGGAGTCCGCTTCTGAGGAGGCAGAGGTGGAGTCTGAGGAGGAGTCTGATTCTGGCATTGCAAGTCTGGCTACAACATACGTCGCCAAGTCCATCTTCAACACTAAAGACAATGACTTCATCACCGACACCGATGCAAATGACAAGGATTACTCTGCTCCTACCTACTGCTTCATGGCACGTGGTGCCAAGGTAAACACACGCACTACTCACTATCAAACATCTAGCGACGATGACTCTGATTGTGGTTCGAAACCCAGCTACAAAACACTTGCTAAAATTGCAACTGAACAACAGAAAGCTATGGAACATATTCAAAAACTGTTAGACAGAAGCGATGATCTGTTGGGTGCTGAAATGAGTCGAGTTGAATCCTTAATTGAAGACATAAATAATCTTCACGTTAAGTATCAGGAACTTGAAGATCGTCATGATACTCTCTCAACAACTCATGAAAAGCTTTCCTATGATTATCTTCAAAGGAAGCAAGATCTTGAGAAATTGAGAGCGGCTCATGAAGATCTTCAAAAGGAAAACGAGTCACTTCGCGCCAAATAGATCAGTTTCGCTCAGGAAGGATTTGAACCACCATGTCTTAAATGCATTGAGCGTGATAATGCTACTTCTGTTGCTGAATGTTCCACTGCTACTGCTGTTGCAATATCTTCAACTGTTGGTGTGGTAACTAACCCCTCTGCTGAGGATACCACCGCTATTACTGATGAGAATGCTAGGTTGAAGACATTGCTTGAAACAGGGATGTACAAAAGTCTTAAAGGGCATCAGACATTATGTGATGTCCTCAAGAAGCAAATTCTGAACCGAAACCCTAGGAAAGAGGGTGTTGGGTTCGTAAGGAAAATGAATGCAGATGGCTCTTACTGGAAACCTGAGCAGTACCCCAAAACCATGTGGGTTGCTGCAAAGGAACCTTCAGCAGATCCATCCAATCTATCTGGCTTCACTTGTGCTAACCCCATTATCATTGATGAATCCTTTGATGCAAACTATAAGAATCAGAATGGTGAAGTGTTTGCCAGGTACATTGGTACTAACTGCAGGAATGGACCGCCTATGAAGAAGATCTGGGTTCCAAAAAGGTGTCTGGAAAATCTTCCTGTGAATGTCTTCATGACACGTCACATGAAGAAGACAAACCTCAGACCAAAGGCTTCATACGGTCCAAAGGCTTCATACAGAAAGAGGACTCACCTAAGTCGCACTAACACAAATGTTTTGCAGGGAAACTATACTCAGGCATATGAATATGAGAGTGGTTCATCAAACCGCCATGTTCATATGACCAAGAACTATTCTGCCTATTCTTATGAGTACTATTGTCCACCTGCTAGACTGTTTGCTAGGGCTCCAAAGCCAAAATTCTCAGATGCTGCACTTAGACTTATTGCTTCTAAGCCACCCTTGAAGATGTGGGTGGCTAAGAAAGCTTAACTCTCTTTTGCAGGGAAAGGTCTCCAGCAGAAAGCCAAAATCTTCTGACGCTATTGCTGGGGACCTTAAAAATCTTGTAGGGCGCAAGATCAAATGCCCGAATGGCATCACTATGTATTTCGTTCCTGAATCGCATGCTACTCTCCCTATTAGTCTTAATCTGGATCTAAGTTTTCATAACCCACTGGTTCGTCAAATGTTTCTGCTTCACAATACTCTTCGTGAAGCCTATCCCCCTAACTGCACTGTAGGGTACGACACCAACGTCTTCAGAATGGATTATTGACAGTGGGTGTACAAATCACATGACCGGCAAAAGAAGCCTTCTTATGGACTCAACCTTACGTCCATCCGACAATAGCCACTTCACATTCGCTGACACTGGTAAAAGTAAGGTATTGGGTCTAGGTAGAGTTGCAATCTCAAGGGATCAACACATGGATAAAGTCATGCTTGTTGAATCCCTTGGCTTCAACTTAATGTCTGTCTCAATGCTTTGCGATTTGAACATGATCGTAATATTTGGAAAATATCGTTGCCTGGTACTAATGGAATCTGACAAGTCTCTAGTGTTTGAAGGGTATCGGAAAGATGATTTGTATGTGGTAGAGTTCTCAGCAGGGCCACAGCTTGCAGTATGTCTTCTGGCAAAAGCTTCAGAATGCTGGCTTTGGCATCGGAGGCTTGGGCATGCTGGCATGAGGAACCTCCACACCCTTGCAAAGAAGAAGCATGTCATAGGCATCGAAGGCGTCAAGTTCAAGAAAGATCACTTATGCGGTGCCTGTGAAGCAGGGAAGATGACGAGGGCCAAACATCCCTCGAAGACAATCATGACCACTACTCGACCCTTCGAACTGCTTCACATGGATCTTTTTGGTCCCACTCACTACTCAACTTTTACCACTACTGCTTGCCTCTATGGCTTTGTCATTGTTGATGATTACTCTAGATACACTTGGGTGCACATAATCCTTTACAAGACTGAAGTGCAGGATGTCTTCAGACGCTTCGCCAATCGAGCTATGAACAATTACGACGCCAAGATAAAGCACATCAGAAGTGACAATGGCACTGAATTCAAGAACACTGGACTTGATACATATCTTGATACCTTGGGCATCACACATGAATTCTCAGCCCCGTACACACCACAGCAGAATGGCGTCGTCGAACGCAAGAACAGAACACTCATTGAGATGGCCAGAACGATGCTAGATGAATACAAGACTCCAAGAAAATTCTGGCCTGAAGCCATTGACACTGCATGCCATACAATCAATCGTGTTTATCTTCACAAGCTTCTGAACAAGACATCTTATGAACTCCTAACTGGCAAGAAGCCAAATGTCAGTTACTTCAGAGTATTTGGCGCAAGGTGCTGGATCAAGGACCCACACCACACCTCTAAGTTTGTACCAAAAGCACATGAGTGTTTTATGCTTGGATATGGAAAGGATTTGCACTCCTACAGAGTCTTCAATCTCTTTCATTACAAAATGGTTGAAACAGTGGATGTGCGGTTCGATGAGACCAATGGTTCACAAAGAGAGCAACTGCCAAATGTGCTAGATGAAGTTCCATCTAGTGAATCAATCAAGCCAATGGGAACTGGAGAGATTATACCTTCTGAAGCTCATCTTGAAGAAGAAATTATCATCTCAGCACCTGATCCACATGAAGATAATGCTCAGCCTGAAGACATTCCTCCCAACAACAACACAAATCAACAAGAGCAAAGTCTTCGCCCTGTACATCCTCGTGTTGCCAATGAAGTGCAGATTGAGAGAATAATTGACAGCATCAATGCACCTGGTCCACTCACTCGTTCAAGGGCGACTCAGCTGGCAAATTTCTGTGGGCACTTCGCATTCGTCTCAATTACAGAACCAAAGAAAGTTGAAGAAGCCTTCATGGAACCTGAATGGATTCAAGCTATGCAAGAAGAGCTTCAACAGTTTGAGCTGAACAATGTATGGGAACTGGTTAAGCGTCCTGATCCACGGAAGCACAATATAATAGGCACCAAATGGATATACCGCAACAAGCAAGATGAGCATGGTCAAATCGTCAGAAACAAAGCTCGCCTTGTTGCTCAAGGATACACTCAAGTGGAAGGCATTGATTTCGATGAAACATTTGCTCCTGTGGCTAGACTTGAAGCCATACGTATACTGCTGGCCTATGAAAATCATCATAACATACTTCTATATCAAATGTATGTGAAGAGTGCCTTTCTCAATGGCAAGATTGAAGAAGAAGTGTATGTTGCACAACCACCTGGGTTTGAAGATCCAAAACATCCTGACATGGTATACAAGCTCAACAAGGCACTATATGGCCTCAAACAAGCCCCTCGGGCTTGGTATGACACACTCAAATACTTCCTGAAGAGCAAAGGCTTCATACCTGGTTCCCTAGATCCCACTCTCTTCACGAAGACATATGATGGTGAACTGTTTGTGTGCCAAATATATGTGGATGACATTATCTTCGGCTGCACCAATCAGAAGTACAGTGAAGAGTTTGGATATATGATGCAAGAGCAATATCAGATGTCTATGATGGGGGAGCTGAAGTTCTTCCTTGGTCTTCAAATACGACAACAACGCAATGGCATCTTCATATCTCAAGAGAAGTATCTCAAAGAGTGCCTGAAGAAGTTTGGTATGCAAGACTGCAAAGGCTTCACAACACCAATGCCAACCAAACATCATCTGGATCCCGACGACAATGGTAAAGAGTTCGATCAAAAGGTATACCACTCCATGATTGGTTCCTTGCTTTATTTATGTGCATCTAGGCCAGATATTAAGCTTAGTGTTTGCATGTGTGCTCGATTTCAAGCGGCACCAAAGGAGTCGCATCACTTAGCTGTGAAGCGAATTCTTCGATATTTGGCTCACACCCCAACTCTAGGATTATGGTATCCAAAGGGCTCGGAGTTTGATCTGGTTGGATTCTCGGATGCTGATTATGCTGGTGACAAGGTTGATCGGAAGTCTACATCAGGCACATGTCACTTTCTGGGACGATCACTTGTATGTTGGTCTTCAAAGAAGCAGAACCGTGTATCCCTCTCCACTACTGAATCTGAATACATTGCTGCTGGATCTTGCTGCGCTCAGCTTCTGTGGATGAAGCAAACTCTCAAGGACTATGGCATTCATCTGAAGCAAGTGCCACTTTACTGCGACAACGAAAGCGCCATCAAGATTGCCAACAACCCAGTTCAGCACTCGAAGACAAAGCACATAGAAATTCGTCATCACTTTCTCAGAGATCATGTTGTGAAGGAAGATATTGATATCATACACGTCAACACTGAAGAGCAATTGGCAGATATCTTCACCAAGACCTTGGATGAGAAGAGATTTTGCAAGTTACGGTGTGAGCTAAATATCCTGGAATCCTCAAATGTCCTGTGATCAGGCACACATCCTAACACTTATGCATATTGATGACTTAGATGTGCAACACACGAAGTAACATATATCTTCAATCAATGAAGACATACATTCTAAGTGTGAATACATTAATATGGAATTTGACTTCGGAGTGCCACGATAATTGTGCGCCGTGTCTGGGTCTAATACTTCCTATACGGTGGGTAACGCCACCACCAAACGTTTCATTTTGAAGTGCTTCACTCATGGCGTTACCTTGCAAATGTCTTCACATTTGGTTTGGCTTCAATCTCAACATGTCTTCATGATTATCTTCACTATGTTGATTATATATATATATATATATATATACTAGTGTTCTGTCCTCTACAGCATTCACTTATAGCTATGTCTTCTTGTTTGAATCTTTTGAACTAAGTGAATGTGATCGGACCCTAACCTCTCTATGCTTTCTATCTCAAATTCTATCTCTCCAAGTCATATGCATTCTATTGAAATTGTCGAATGTCTTCTCTGCGTCCTTGTCAGCAGAAGATACAGAGACAACCTTTAAATCCGTTTTCAATGCTCATTCATCCACATGAAATCCGGAGAAGTAGGAACGACCACCCGACAATCCAGGCGTGCATGGGACATGGAACTACCCCCAAAATTCTGCATGATAGCCACGTGTTACTTAGATGCGAATCACCAGGGGCACCTGTGTAATAGCGCAGTGCTGCCCCTGTAACTATAAATACACACTCACAACGGTCATTATCTCTTCTTCCACCCTCGCACGAACCCTAGCGCCACCGCTAGCCCTCGACGACGCCGGTGACGAAGCGCTTCGCTGTTGCAACCTCTCCGACGCCGTCTTCACGCCGATCACGGACATCGTCCTCTCCGCCGTCACCGTAGGTGTCCTCCGTCGCCAAGTTAGGGCACGGAAGACTGAACTGCTCGGCCTCATCTCCCACTCCGTCTAGCAGTTCCCAGTGTGGTAAATAAAACTTCTTTTTACAGCCCCTTTTGATCCTATGGCTTTGTCACTTTCTACCATAAGAAGTTTCTATTCACACAAGTTAGATCTCTCTCATACTGCATCTCATGCCATGCCTAGTATATTCACTTATGCTTCACAAAGTAGTTAGATTCCTCACTTGTACTGATCTGTGGGTTCGTACAAATCTGGAACCAACTTCTTATCTATGAGTGAATGTCTTCGCACGATGAGGTCAATGTCTTCTAAACTGATTTATCTTCAAAATCTTCTGAGAATGCATATGACCTCTTCCCCTTTCCTCGCACCTTAATGCTGTCACAGGTACATGTCCGTGGGAGAATCCTTTGGTTCTCATAGTCTGCATTCATTTGCAGAATTCTTACAGCATCACATAAATTCTCCTGAAGCCAGTTCCTGTTGGTCCAGTAGGAGAAAGCCTTTGAAAATCTTGAAGCCTTTCAAGTTAAAGTTTATGGCTTCAGAGAAAGCAGCAAGGAAGGGGGGCAGACAACATCGTGGCGGAACATCCAGAGATCTGCCTGATGAACTCACAGAAATGTACAAGACAGATCCTGAAGAGGATTATGGTCAGCGCAAGACCCGAATCCAATGGATTCGACGATATTGGGCAGAACAATGGTTCAAATACCGCTTCACAACCCAAGAGTATGCTGAGAAAAATGCCATCAAGAGACCGTGGGGAGACATCCTATTCAAGAATCTTCTACCCAGGTCTAGAGATGAAGCCATTGCTCAAGGCTTCTATCCATGCATGGTCCGTGGACCACAGCCTGCTGATGCACATCCGTCGTCACTACTCTGGTGTCGTGACAACAATCTGTTCAAGCGCAACTTCCAGTTTGCCCAAAACTCAGCGAAGCAGAACAAGAAGAGGTTTGGGTTAGACTTCAACCCTGGTCCCTCAGCACCAAGGGAAGATGGCACACGACATGCAGAACCCAATGTCATCGGTCCTTTCGCCAACCTTGAAGGCCTCATCACCTACATCGTGGTTCAAGGGACTGCAGTGAATGAGCCTGCAGCTGACACTGAGTCTGATGACGCGCCTGCAGTGCCGAAGCCAAAGCAGTTGAAGAAGCCAAAAGCTTCAAAGCCGGCCCCTTCACCAAAAATCTCAAGGGCGAAGCCATTGGCAACTGCACCTCCTGAAGACAGTGTGCAGTCTGAAGACTTATCACGCGTCTCCAAGCCCCAGAAGGCCAAGATGCCTCTGTCTCACACTGGCGAAGAGCTAACTGCCGCTGCCATTCTGCGCAACGACGCCATTGATCTATCAAGTGATGAAGATCTTGCAGATGATGCTCTTGAGCAACTCATCAAGAGCAAAGAAGAAGCAGAAATCTTCAATAATCTGCCTCTCTTTGATGTCGCCATCATCCACAACTTCATTGACGAGTGGTTTGACACGCCAAACATCAGCTTTGAAGATCTGCAGCTACCCATTGGCCTCAGTGTCGCCTTCCAAGGTGTCATTGCTTCAGAACTTGCTATTGCCCAGCACGTTGTTGAATTGAAGCATAAGATTGACCATGAAAAGGCTCAGTTCAAGAAGCATATGGCCAAGCTTAGCCTGCAAGAAGTGAAGAACTTCAAGACAATGATGCACGAGCTCAAGGAAAACTTTCAGAAGAAGCGTGCAGAAGCTCAGGGTTCGCGTGAGCGCATGAAGACTCTGGCTGACAGATGTGTGCAAGCCTACAATGAGGCTGAGAAGCGCAAGGCACTTGGGCGTCCTGGCATCGACCCCAGGATGGCCGAAAAGAAAAAGAAGAAGTTAGTTACAGCTGAACCCGATGCACCAAGGCAGGAAGCAGTTCCGATTGTCTTCCCAACTTCAATGACTGGCTCGAAGCCAAAGAGCCGGTCAACCGCTTCAGAGCTCAAGAAGACAAGAACTGCTGAGGCTGAAGCCAGGAAGAGGAAACACTCTGAAGCCTCTCCAACTGCCCCCTCCAAGAAGAAAAGGAAGACCAAGAAAGATCGGGCTGCTCCCGCAGAGCCTTTGGTTGTTGAACCCATTTCCATGGTTCACCCCGACGCCAATCCATAAGAACGCCAACTGACCATCCATGTGCCTGCTTTCATAGAGGCATGTGGAGCTGAAGACATTCCAGCAGCTGATTCCATCGCTGCTGAAGACATTGGTCATCATGATAATGTAGAAGATGGTGCAGTTCTTCCTCAGTTTGAAAACAGCGAACTCATCAGCATTGGTCCTCCACTGACGCCAATCGCACAGGATGCTTCATGGGCAGATCGCCCACAAGAGGAAGAAGACAATGAGGCCCAGCCCACTCCAACTCCACAGGCATCGTCTGCATTCCGCAGGCTTCGCAAAGGTCCAAGGCCTCAAGTCTCTGCTGAAGACATTCCAGCTGCATCAACCGAAGACGATGAAGTACCCCAAGTTTCCCCGTCTCACCAAGAAGCAGTTCTCCAGGAGAACGTGCTTGTGACCGACCCTCCAGCTAGTCAAGTGGAGGAAGAAAATCGTGAGGCTGCCACAACTAACAATGAAGCTAATGTGGAGCCCTCCCCACCAAAAGCATCAGAAGATAGCGAAGCCACTGATCCTGACACTTCTGTTCCTGAGTCTGCTGCCGGTCCCCAATTTGACTACCATGTTGAGCATAGGCCTCAGGTCCGAAGCCAATCCCAAGAATGCCAAGGTTCCCAGGTCCTGCATCAGCACCTGGCTCCTTCAACATCAATGGCTTCAGGGCAGACAATACCTTCTTCAATAGCTCCAAAAACCCCTACTCAAGGGAAAGGATTTCATCAGATCGGTTCTAGAGCTATCCTCAGTGAAGCTATTACTCCTGCATACTGTACAACCAAGGTCGCATCTTCCCACACAAGCTCCTTGATGTTGAAGCTATCGCTGGTCTGCCCTGCCTAGAAGAAGCCTTGGATTGCTTCAAGCAAGTTGGACTGCTGCCATTTATAACTGATGAAGAGCATTGGAATGAAGAGCTGTTGCTACAATTCTATGCCACACTTCACATCAAAGGGTACAATAGAGATCCGAAGACTTGGGTCCTGGAGTGGATGACTGGCAACGTTCATCACGAAGCCAATGCATTTGATATCATTGAGCTCACCGGCTTGCCCACTCCTGGCGATCTCTTCGAGCAAGGCTGTCAGCTGCATGCTGAAGCTATTGAGAGCATCTTTCAGTGACCAGAACCTGATATGAGTCAAATGCTCAGCATGATGAAGCCATTGCCCCAAGATGCTGCATATCCCACAGAGTTCTTCGTTGAAGACCTTGAGTACCTGCCCCGAACCATCTATCACATCATAAGGCGAACTCTCTGGCCTATCAAAGGGCACTCTCCAAATGCCAAGATCGAGGGTGCAATGAAGACTCTGATATTCTGTATCCTTCATGGCAAATGCTTCAATGCACATGACTTTTTCATACGCCAACTTGCTGCATCAGGATCAGATCTGTTTGGTTTGAAGTTTTATGCCCCTTGGGTAATGAGGCTGATCAAACTTCACTCTGCTATCTCGTATCAGCCCTCAGCCCGCAACCATCGGATTTTCTTGCCTGATGTGGATACCTCTGCTGAAGCTATCTATCCTGAGCCTGCCAAGCAACCTCTAAGTCTTCAGAATGCAGAACACCAGAGCTTCACTCAAAACATTGAAGGGATTGAAGCAGTCTCTCGGGTGTATCCGTTGGCTGGCACTACACGTGCACCACGTCCTGCTTCCCCTGAAGCCACTGACAGCACAACTGCTCCAAGACCCAGGAAGCGTGCTCGTGTTCTCAATGACCGAGAGCTTCTTGTGGCCCTTCATCAGAAACAGGATCGGCATCATGACTGGTTGAAGCGACAAATGAAAAGCCTCTTGGTGGATGTAAATCGCATTTGAAATCTTGCCACCAAGAATGCCTTCGTTGCACATGAAACCTGTCGAGGCACATGGAAAGGACTCACGATGATGTGTTCTGAAGCTGATCTTCAAGAGGATGGCTTCACAGAGCGATTCAAGTTTGAATCCACACCTCCTAGAAGGGCTGTGCTGCGAGGAACTCCATCACTTGAAGAATCTGAGTTCTCTTCATCTGCTGCAACAGTGACTGCCAGAATTATCGACGATGAAGACGATGCTACCTCACCGCCACCTCCTTCAGCATGCGTCGACTCTGCACCAAGCTCTTCAGCACCGCCAAACACCACCAACGACCCTGCTGCTCATGGGAACGAGTAGAAACTCTATGTCTTCAAACCTTTTTGGTCCTCACTGACAAAAGGGGGAGAAGCATATGAGGTTGATAGTCTTCAAGCGGGTTCATATGGGCGGGTGCTTTATATTTTGCTATATTTTGCTTCGTGCTTAAAACTCTCGTTTTGCTACATTTGGTTCTTTGAGTTGTAACACTAAAACTCGATGGTCGTCTGCTACTTGTTTGCCACCTTGTTTTGCGAAGATAAATTCCGCATGTGCGACGATAAATTCCGCACTTAAATCATTCTGCAGACGTCCATTTTTCATTATGCATGTCATTATCTTCATATACTTTCACATGCATAGTGGAATGTCATCATAAGGTGAAGTGGATCTCCACAAGTACAACCTGCCATGTGCATTTGCATTCCAAAAGCAAATTACTTATATGCACATCTTCAGGGGGAGCCCTTGCAACTTATGAAGACAATTCCTTATCCTTTAAAATTTCACAGATTATATTCCCCGTTGAAAACTTCAACTAGTTTGTCATCAATCACCAAAAAGGGGGAGATTGTAAGTGCATCTAGTGCCACCCCTAGTTGGTTTTGGAGTATTGACGACAAACCTAGTTGAGGGACTAATGTGTTTGTGAGAATTGCAGGATAACACAGGCAGAAGTCCCTCATTGATTCGGTTTTCCTACCAGAGATGACCCCTAAAAATGTACGAAGACATTGAAGTCAATGGTGGTATATGAAGATATTCACATTGAAGACTATGAAAAGAGAAGACACCACGTGAAGCCTATGGAACTCGAAGACTTAGATCTTTCGTAGTTCTCTTTCATTTGTGTTGAGTCATAGGAACCACCATACTGTTAAGTGGGGTCCAAGAGAACCAGTCAGGACGACTGAAGTGATGCCTAATTCAAAACCTATGTCTTCGAGTGAAGACTATGAGAGCAAATCTTGTCCAGAGTCGGACAAGTCAGCTTTGCTTGTAGCCCAAGTAAAGTTGCCGTGTGAGTTTGAAATCTGACCGTTGGAACACGTGTCAGTTCCTTAGTGACCCAGGGTCATTTCGGACAAATCAGGTCAGGTTGCCTAGTGGCTATAAATAGTCCACCCCCTACAACCATAAACGGTTGGCTGCTCAGATTCAGTGCACGGCTTTTGTCGTTTGAGAGCAACCCACCTCGAAGCCTTTGAGAGAGAATTCCTAGCGAGGAGAAAGCCCTAACCACCCAGAGCCAGAGAGAATTGGCATCAGTTAAGTCTTCTTGTCTGAGTAATCTGAAGAATTATTACACTTGAGGACTGTGCATCCTCCAGCCGGTTAGGCGTCGCGTTCTGAGCATCCAAGAGACATTGTGGATTGCCGGTGAATGAAGTCTGTGAAGGTTTGGGAGTCTACCTTGAAGACTTACCAGAGTGATTGGGCGAGGTCTGTGTGACCTTAGCTCAAGGAGAATACGGTGAGGACTGGGTGTCCTGAGCTGCGTGTTCAGGACTGGGTGTCCGGGACTGTGTGTCCTAAGGTTTAAATACCTAGCCGCTCCAACCAGACGTACAGTTATCACAGCAACTGGAACTGGTCCAACAAATCATTGTCTTCAACGAGTCACTGGTTTCATCTTCACCTCCTTCTACTTACTGTTACTCATTGTGAAGTCATTGCATGCTTGCTCTATCTTTTGTCTTCACAACGTGACTGTATGATCTGTTCGGCTTCATAATATCTTACTACCTGATCCTTGTTACACTGCAGCTATTTGTCATTGTGCTTTCACTCTATTGAATACTTGACCATGGCTTGCCTAGTGTAGTCTACCTTCCGCTGCATAGTAATAGGCACATCTCTACTGTTTGTCTTCATAACTTCCACGTTTTGAAGACTTTCATAAAAATCGCCTATTCACCCCCTCTAGTCGATATAACGCACTTTCAAAGGTGTCTATACCAAACAAAAATGGGACCAACCCAGATATACTGTTCTGATGTTTGCTGCCCCGAGCCCCTCTTATGTAATGCCACTAGTAAAATGTAGCAGTCGCATTGTTAAAAGTAAGGACACGTTAAACCAATGTTGTTTTCAATGTAATGCCTCTAGTAATATGAATCAATGGCACTATTTTTCATGTCCTGCTAAATTTCCCATTAAGATAAGTTGCTTCTTTTCGTTAGAAATGCAACTGTCCTGGTCCACCTACTCTCCCGTGCCCAAATACCAACTCTGCAGCAGCTGTTAATGTAATGTTGCTGGTAAAATGAAGCAATGGCACGATTAAAGTAATGCCGTATTTAACGGTTGTCATAGTTAATCCTAATGCCCACACTAATATCTAGCAATGGTGCTGCTTTAGAAATTGCTACTGTTCTTGTAGGATTGCCATTCAGATAAGGAACATGCTTCTTTTCATTTGATGTATGTTTCATCACTTGTTAGTCACTCTCCTTTCTACCTTTTTTGTGCAAATAGAGATATACATTTCATGCTTGATCTTAGTTGAACTGTACAAATGATATCCAAATTATAGTTGAACATTCCACGAACTTCACAACCAACCTTGATGTTGCTCAATTTTATTGCAACTAATGAAGAAGAAGCTTGTGGGTTTCCTTTTCTGATGGAAATGGAACGGGGGCTGGAGCCCTTTTCAGAAAAAATTAAGAAGAAGTTGCTAGCTCATGGGACATTGCTTCATTTTAGGTGAACTGCACAAAAAGGTCCCATGAGTTGAATCATCCATGTTGGCGACTGGTGTCATCCCTTCTACAATGGCGTTGACTGCTGATATGTTTACCATCATGAGGTTTGTTCCTTTTTGGTCCAAACGTTTGCCAAAGATCCTGCATGAGTCTGCTCTTGTGCTACTGTTTTGGCACTGCCATGATAAAGCAGTAATGTTACTATTTTGCACCTTAATCTAGTGGCACTATTAATTTGAGGCAATGTTTTTGCACCGCTAGTGCCACTAATTTTTTTTATATATCGAAAGAGGGGGTTTCCTCCGATTTCATTAAAGAAACCCAACCATAGAGAACCATTATCCAACAACATCTCAGTATAAACGGGCAGTTATGCAACTACTACTAGAACAGACTAAGTACTAGCAGGAGACAAGTTCGCCACATAAGCTAGACAGGTAGGGGGACCCAGCACCAGCTCGAACAAGTTTGGATTACAACCCAAATGCTACCACAGAAACATCAGGGGGGAGAATAGGGACTGAAAGAGCCAGCTTCAGCACCCCAGTCTAAGCACCCTGGCCTCCATCCTTGCGACGCATGGTACACCTCGGTTGCCACCTGCTCGACCCTAGTGCCACTGATAAAATGAAGTAATAATACAGTTAAAATAGAGCGGGTGTCCTCTCTATCATTTCATTTCCAATGTAGATAAAGAAAGTGCTTCTCTTTGTTAGTATATGTTTCATCAACTAGTCCCATTGTTAATGTTTAAGCATTTATGTAACTGGGGTGCTTAATTTTAGTTGATCTGCACAAAAATAGAGAGTGGAATGTCTCAAGGCCCCTCCTTGTACTACCGCTGTACACTGATGTTCATCACTGGCAGAAGGTGTATCGGGGAGAATTGGGTCGATTTCCAGTATGAGGCCTATCGTATGAGGCATCGCAGGGCCCATCTCGCCCTCGCCGCATGGCATACTATGATACTGTCACAATATTTTCTTCTATTTATTAGTGCATGTTTAATCAACTAGTGCCACTATAATGTAATCACGCTTTTTCATTATCTATGTAAATAGGGTAATTCAGCTGCATTTTGGTGGAACTACACAAATGTACGGATGGAACCGACATATATGCAGAGTGCGAGGTGTGTTATGTAAAAATTACCGACACCAACCATGCTCCATGCATGCATTGGCATCCACCACCACCAGTGGGATGTGTGGCACTCTCTGTGGACGGATCTTTCTCGGCAGCAAATCCTCTAACCAAATACTAGTAGCTTATATTGGTAGTTTTCTAGGGAGTACTCTTTTCTGAAAGAAGCACCAATCTATTGTTCTTTATTTATACATAGTGTCACAACTTTGACCCAAAGGTCCAGAGCTATTTTAGGGTGATTTGCATAGTACTCGGAGACTGATTGTAAGCATGATTTTCATTAGCCGTCACACTGATTGTAAGCATGAGCAGACGGAAGATTAGGTTAGTGCAAAGCTTACCTTAAACCCTACTGCCGCCATTGAAATGAGGCGAGCATCGAGGGAACCATGCAGAACGGCGGGGAAGCGACGTCGTGCCATCCGGCCTCCTCTTGCGGTGGGAGAACGAATACTCTTGTGGCTCCGGCTGGCTCTGCACCCTCACGAACGGCACACTATACTCGATCAATTTGTTATCCTTTGGATGCTTGACCTTCGACCTGTACGCCCACCACCTCCACCTGACTTTCACCTCGGGTGAATCAGCCTGCTCCATCGCCCAAAGGAGATACTCGATGAACTCGAAGGACTGCGGCGTGACTGCCACCGAGGAGTACATCGTCGCCCTCACCGCCGCCCTCTCGCTCTTTCGCATACATTGCCACATGGCACTCACCGTCCTCGAAATCTCCCACAAATTGTCAAACCAAGTAAGGATCTCCTTCAACATAGGCTAACTTTGCCTGGTCGCTGCCGGCTATCTGCCCGATTAATTGCTGCATCCTCTCCATAGATGTCCTTTCCTAGCTTTGGAAGATGGGAGGAGAGATGATGGTCTTGCAATAGAGAAGAGGGAGAGGCGAGACAGTGGTTTTGCAATGGAGAAGATGGAGAGGAGAGGGGGTGGTTTTGCAATGGAGAAGAGGGAGAGACGAGATGGTGGTTTTGGAATGCAGATGATGGAGAGGACAGGAGGTGGTTTTGCAATGGAGAAGAGGGAGAGGAGCGCGCGACATCGATTTAGGATTGGATGAGAGGGCCGGTGTGCTGTGACTGGATCAAAATCAAAATCAATTTACCCTTCAATTAACTAGTCTCCCTTTTTTGGGGTCATAATTGACCATGATTTTCACAAATAAAATATAACTTATACGTTGCAAAAATAATATAATTTGAAAGCACATTCAAATACGAACCAAACGATACAATTTTTGGTGACATGCATTCACATTTTGCTTGTCAAATACAGTACATGGTCAAACTTTGACCCAAAATACACAAAAAATACTTCCAAGCCCAGCGCTCCTCCTCTCCTTTTAAACCACCGCCACTCCTCTCCTGTTCCAATCTAAATCCAGCGCCGGTCCTCTCCTCTTCCATTTCAAAACCACCGCCCCTCCTCTCATGTTCCAATCCAAAACCAGCGCCGCTCCTCTCCTATTCTAATCCAAAACCAGCGCCGCTCCTCTCCTCTTCCATTCAAACACCACCACCGACGAGTGAAGGTGCTGCGGAGAAGTAGATCGATGGAGGAGTACAACCGATACATGAGGATCTCATACGGCGACCCTGTGAAGCTAGCTAGGATGTTGGAGATAAAGTCTTGGTTTGACAACAAGGACCAACTAGTGGCGACGGCGACATCCATGGCCATATATCTGCATCCGAGCGTAAAGGCGGCGATACTGCCGAAGGGAGTCGCGCCGGAGTACATAGAGCTGCTCCTCCGGGCCATGGAGCAAACAGATTCACCGAATGCGATCGTGAGGCAACGATGGTGGGAGTATCATTCCCAGATGGAGCATCCACCAGAGATTGAAGGATCGAGCATCTACAGGGTGCCGTTTGTGAGGGTGCTATGCCAGAGCGAGCCGGTGGAGTCTTCGTTGACCGAACCCAACTACAAGAGGAGAAAAGCAGTTGGCCTGACGACGCTTCGCCGCCATCCTTTCCCTCGCCATTCACATCGTCTCACGGGGCGGGTGTCTGCCGCCGAGGAATAGGAGGGGACTGCCCCCAACCCAATAGTCGGGCAGATTGTGAATTGTCAGGAGGAGCTTAGGGTTATCAGTATTTGTAGGTTGTGAATTGTGTTTTGTGTTGTGTATTTTGAGAGTATTTCCAGATATGAATGTCTTTTGAATTTCAGATTTGCAGTATTGAGCATCGAAAGTATTTTATGAATTCTAGAGATCTATTTTTAGCACTTAAAAAATGTAGTTTCATAGGAGTATAAAAGTCCAGACAATGTGATGCTCAGAGAAGAAACTGCAAGTTTCAGTTTCAGATAAGAAACTGCAAGTTTCAGAGGCAGAGCATTTATATTAACACACCCTTTTCAAACATGGATAACATCATGTTGGAAGTTTTATTCATGGTCGAAAATGGAACTGCCAGCCAGTTAACATCATGCTGATCAACGTTCATGCATAACACATCTTGGTATGATGCACAGTCAAAAAGATATGCTATTTTCAAAATGCCCACACAATGTCGAGTGTGCGAAAAACAGAGAAAATGAGCGACGAAGTTTTGGCAAGTGTTGGACGTGGTGTGCGTAGATGACAATGGGGACCCACATGTCAATAATGGCAGAGGCAAAAAAATTGGAGATATTTTCCCTACATCAGGTGGAATCGAACCCGGGCGGAACATCAGTCGGGTAGTGTCACTTGGCCACTGGGCTAGTTTAGTAGTGTAGCGACCCGACCTCAAACGGGCAAGTCTCTGTGCATCAGTGTCATCCCTGGATCGGTAATGCTGACACACACAGTACTCGAAGGATTTATAACAGAGTAGCAATCACACACTTCTTACATCGAATGTCTCCAAAGAGAACTTATTACAATAAATATGGCTTAAGGCCATCTAAAACGATAAGAGCGGAAGGCTTGGAAGATAAAATGAGTCCATCAACTCCAACGGCATAGCTGAGCTGTACGGCAAACAACCTAGCGAACCTTACTCTTCTTCTGAAAAGTCTGCAACATGATACGTTGCAGCCCGAAAACGGGTCAGCACATGGAATATGCTGGCAAAATAACACAGTAGAGTAATGAACAGAAATAGGCTATCACTATATGCATATATGGCTGGTGGAGGCTCTATGGTTATTTAGTTTTTGTGAAAAACCAATTTTTCCCTACAACAAAGGAATAAATTTTATTTAACTATCATGGTGGTTGAAACATCATTGAGAAGGTTCCTCCAACTCAATCCCAAATAAAAGTAATTATCAACCCAACAATTTAAATAAGAGTGATGAGATACAATAGGAAAATCCAAGTACTAGATACTCAAGATGTCCATAACCGGGGACACGGCTAACCATGATTAGATTGTACACTCTGCAGAGGTTTGCGCACTTTTCTCGCACTACTTGGTGTTTGAGAAACGGATGACCGAGACACAGTCTTTCAGAAACACTAACTCTTTACTCTGGGTGGACAGTTACACCTACTTTCCCCTACATCTGCTAGCCCACCACTGAAAGAGGTCATGCAACATACTCAACTATGCCAGAGCCCATAATGGCTTGTGGCTGCACCCGGAAGTTTCTAGCATGAATAGTCTTAAGTTCCCTTTGACCCTGGGTGGCGGACCGTAGGATGATCACACGGGTACTCTGGGATATCCTAGGACAACACTGGATTCTCCAGGTGTCCAAACAAGCAATCCACCCAGATGTGCATTAAACTTTCCACCTTAAGTTGAACCATTAATTAGCATCTCACATCTGTCATGGATACACTCAGACCCAATCCACGTCTACGAGCATAGCATGGCAATATAAGCATAACGTAGAAATAACTCCCAAGGTTGGATAACAAAACAGGGCATTAGGTTCTACCTCATCAACTACTTCCCAAACCCACAACTTAATCACATCCTAATCATGCGGTGTTTGCGTATTGGAACTAATGCACAAAAACTGGGTATGAAAAGAGTATGATCAATGTGTTACTTGCCTTGCTGATGATCCGCAAAACCTAGGGACTCGTAGTAGCATGCTTCACACTCCGGGTGTTCTATCGCAAACAAACAATAGCACACATAAGCAATCAAGCAAAGATGCACAGATAAAACTCAAATAAGAAGAATTAACCAGGAAGTTCAACTTAAGAACTCCAGTTTTCAAAAAGAATCAAATCAAACGGAGCAACGAAACACAAATGCGAAAGAAACAAGATCTGATTACTAATCTGGACTAAAGTCAAATTTTACAGTACCAAAATCTTGTTCAAGTTGGTTAAACAGAAAGAGGGCTTCGATACGAAGATCAAGGTGCTTGAATCACCTGATTCCGATAAACGAGCGAAAAGATAAACTAAAATGAAAATCGGATCAGAAATCGCGATAAAAAATAATCACGAAAAACCCAAGAAAAAGAAAAACGAACGAACAGGCTAACGAACGAACGTTCGTTGTCTGTGACTAACGGGCGAAAACCGTTCGTTAAAATGAAGGTACGGACGAACGTCCGCTAAATAAACTAAACCGAGAAAACCAACGAACCGGTCTAAAAAATGTAACTAGGTCTTTTAAAAAAACCCGACGGTTTTTACATAAACCGAAAAAAACGAACGGCAAGATTTGCGAACTCCGGCGAGCTCCGCCGGCTTCCGGCGAGCGGGCGACGGCGGGGTGTGGCGCGGGGCGGCGCCGCAGCGGCTCGGCGGCGGCGAGCGGCGGCGTGCGGTGGCGGGGCTGGCGGCTGGCGGCGGCGTGCGAGGCGGCGGGGCTGGCGGCTGGCGGCAACGACTTGGGGCTCCAAGGGGGGCCCGGGTCCGGCTTTTAAAGGGGGAGGGGAGGCGGCTTACGGGAGGGGCGAAGCCATGGCGGCAGCGGCTCGGACTCCCTCGAGGAGTCCGGCTCAGAGACGACGGTGGCGCGGGGCTGGCTGGGCCAGCTGGGCCGCGGCCCAGTTCGGTCTGGCGGGTTTCTCTTTTTTTAAACATATTCCGCCGAAAAGAAATCCTAGAAAAATAAATAAAAATCTAAAAATACCAAAACAAATTTTCGCTGTCTAAATAAAATATTTAGAACAAGGTGAACATTTTCTTGGCCTAAAATGCAATTTTTGAAAAATGCATAAATTTTTCCTATGCAAATAAAATAACAATAAAATCCGAATAAAATCAAATATTTGACTTTAATATTTTTCCTCCTATATTTCGTTTATTTTGGAGAAGTCATATTATCTCCTCTCTTATATTTTTATATGAAATATTTTCGGAGAGAAAAATAATAAAACAAATGATCCTTGTTTCGATATTTGATAAAATTCAAATATGAACACCGTGAAATCCCCAACTCTCTCCGAGGGTCCTTGAGTTGCTTAGAATTTCGAGGATCACGAAACGAAATGCAAATAAAATATGATATGCATGAATGACCTACGTATAACATTCCAAATTGAAAATTTGGGATGTTACAAGTAGTTTCGGTAGAAATAAGGCACTACCTCAGGTGGTTCTTTCTCGTGCCTTTGTGCATTCGCCGCGGCGCCACTGTCTGCCGTTGTGAACATGCTGAACAAACGAGAGGAATCTGGAGAGGACTGTACGTGGAGAGGCCGACAGTCGAGACCCACCAGGTCTATGGCCGTACGCAAGCAAGTGCCTCATTGAAAAAAAAATACTTCCTCCTAATGCTATACTGATGTTGGGGCCCACGGGTTTGTCAACATAGTTATATTTTTTGAGGTGCTTCAACGTAGTTACTAATGGAGATAAATTTACAACGAAGCCGAGGAGCTGGCAGGTATCATTTATTATCAATGGGCCAGCAAGTATCAGCTGGGTCGCGGGCTGCCCCGTCTAGGCTTTGTTTTTTAACATGTGCAACCCATGACATGCCGGTTTGTATTTTCTTGAGGGCCGTCATGTATCGACCAACCTATGGACCTCCCCATCCGAGGTTTTATTTTTGCCAAAACACCAGAAGCCCAACTTATGTATTTTTTTGAAGAAAACACAGAGGTCTGTTCTATTTTTCTATATAAGAATGGGAACGCCAGATCCAACTTATGTTTCCCTTCTAACTATGTTATAATATTTAAATTATTTTATATGTTATTATATATTATTGTTATTGTCATCATATATTTAACAGATACTTACATATATAAGAAAACAACATCCCACATCTTATTAACTTATAAAAATAATCTTTTAACAATAAAATCCTGGATTTGTTTACAATAAGGCAACGAAAATCCTGGTGATTGTGTACAAAAGCTTGGTAAGATTTAAGGACCAATGCAATAATAAATCACTTATTATTTAAATATATTCATAACAAAATGCTCAGCCCATGTTTATTTTTTGATAACATTGTTGCGCCCAACCCAACAAAATCATGTATTTCGAGAAAGTGCAAATGGCCTGCAATTTTTTAGAAAAATAAAATAAATGGGTCGCATGGACGGTACATTATTTGTGCAGCCAGCCCAGCAAATTCATGTATTTCAAGAAAGTGAAAATGGGCCGTGGTTTTAAAAAAATGGGCCGCATGGACGCTACATTATTTGTTCACCCAGCCCAGCAAATGGACTGTAATTCTAAAAAAAGATCAAATGGACTGAAATTCTGAACAAATGGGTTGAATATGTGCCACATTTTTGGAGGCTGAAATGTGGGCCAATAGGTCGAAGCCAACGCAAGTCGTTGTCAACTTAGTCAACAAATGATTCTGACATCGTTAGCCATTGGATTTACATCCAACGGCCGACATCCATCTTCAATCTCTCGTCTTCTTCCTCCAGCGCCGCCGGGACCACCTGCTCCCGCCTCCTGCTGCTAGAAGCTTTGCTTAGCATGCTTCGCTATGAGGCGCTACCCCACCGTCCGCCAGGCCATCCCTCCACACCTCCTGTTCTTCTCCACCGACTGCCGAATCATGCCGCACCAGCACCAGTTAACCCTCGTACACCTCTCTGTCTGCGACTCCACTCCCGCGTCTTCCCATCTCCGGTTCGTTGCTGTCCAGGGCCTCACCCTCGTCCACCACCTTGGATGCGCTCGGCGTGGTGTGGTCAACACAAAAAAAAAATTAATACTCCCCTGCTAGCTGGGACCCACCATAGTGGGAGGCTAACCTATGGGCCTACTAAGTTGATGGGGACGGAGGGCTTTGCCAACTTAGTCAATATGAACGGTTCTAGCTCCAGTGACCATACGATGTCCATCCAACGGCTGTAGTGCTTCTCCAACCTCTGGTCTTTTTGCTCCAGCCGCCCAAACCAGCATCGGTCGTGCCGCCTGCTCGTGTCTCTCGTGGCTGGTTGTGCTGCCACGGAGGCCTCACCGCCCGCTACTACTCCCACCGCTGGCCAGGCCATCCCTCTACTCACCCACACCCCTTGTTATTCTGCAGCGACGGCAACCTCACACCGCAACCGAAGCAGTGAACCCTCATACTCCTCTTCGCGTGGGCATCCACTGCCGCGTCTTCCCCGGCTCCGCGTTGTCCCCTTCCTAGGTGATGTAGGGTGGAACCCTATGTGGCTGATCTTTCACGAAAGGAGCGGATCCCGCGAAGAACACGAGGGGAATCACAAGGGGAAACAGAAGGGGAAACACGAGAGAATCACTCAAACCAACAAGATTAAGTCACACATGTGCTAGATCCTCAAAACACGACAGGAAATATAAGATCCAAAGTCAACAAGGGACGATACAAAGGGTAACCAGTTCTTCTCTGTGAGGAGGTCTTGAATCCACAAGGGGATCTTCCCATAAAGGGGTCTTGAATCCAAGGTGGATCTTCTTCAAAGAGGGGTCGCGGTCTCTCTCATGGAGTAGATCCGATATGGATGAGCGAAGCTCTATCTCACAAATAAGCTAAGACAACGCTAATGCTAAAACGTAGGTGCAGGGGGAGTATATATAGTCTAAGGGGCAAAGGGGTACATGGGCCTTGGCCCAGATGCACTGCAAGCAGGAAGGGGAGGCCGGACGTCCGGGCGACGGGCCGGATGTCCGGGGCTTCACGGAGAGCCGGATGACCGGGCTGGCAGGCCGGATGTCCGGGCTGGAGGAGCTGACTTCGTTGCTCTCTATTTGGAGGGTGCCGGATTTCCGGGGGCGAGGCCGGATGTCTGGGACTTGGCGAGGCGCCGGATGTCCGGGCTTGACGCCGGATGTCCGGGGCCTGTAGCACTTGGCGGCTGTTGCTATAGTGGTCGTCTCTAGCGGCCGGATGTCCGGGCCTGGGGCCGGTGTCCGGGTCCTGGAGCTGCCTTCTTCTCCTTTCGGCGTTTCTCTTCATCCGTGGACTAGGCGGTTTGTCCGACTTCACGTGCATCTTCGGGAGGGTCCTCTTGATACCTAATCATGCATAACATTCCAGACTTAGGTAGTAGCCATGCTTTGAAAGGATCAAATGGGATATCACTAAGGAAATAAGTCACCTCGTTCTCGAGAGATCTAGCTCGTGCACGTGTCATGGGGATGATCGTAGGATGCTCCGCATCATCTCCCCTCCCTTGGGGAAGATCCGACCTCGAATCGTGATCCTCATCACCATGGAAACAGATGTTGTGGACAGATTTGTAGTTGGACGGAGTTGAAGACATTGCGTAATCCAAGTACTCCAAGGTGTCGCCAGAGTGGTATACATGCAAGAAAAGAAAACACAAACGACACTCGAAAATACAATGGTTAGCGCACACAAAGTTTCCATCAAGGAAGTATGAGTCCGCATGGCAAGAATGTTCGTGAGAAAATATATGAAGCTTAGCAAGATGATATGGAATGAGATGTAAAGCCTTCATGGGAGCAAAAGCATTCATTGTGCACACAAATGTATTGTGAATGTGATTAATGCAACCACGGTGCAAAATGATGTCATAGAGAGACAGTTTATCGATAGCATGAATATGACAATGGATGCTCAATATGAGTATGTGATCATGCAATTGATGATGGGCAATATGATCATGATGTATGAAGATGCCATCAAGAAAGATCACAACAAATTTGCTAAGGAAATGCACAAGCTCATACATCGTGGATGACATGGGAATACAAGATGCAACAAGGCAATCATAATGTGAGTCAATCCATGCATAAGATGAAAATTTGTCATGTGTATGATATGTCCATCGAGCATGACATGTGTGAACACAATCAACAAATATGGAGGTGTTTGTGTACCAATGCTCGATGTCGTGGCACTCCTCAACTTGAAGGTGCATAGGGTCCATCTCCAATGTAGGTCCTCCATCCAATAGATGTATCATGTAGACAAGAAGGAGGAAATAATGAAAGAATGACCCGTCCAATATGCGTATTTGAGGATGGCTCAAAGGGAAAGAGTTCACCTTTATGAGGATGTCGAAAATGTTGGTGTTGTGCATCATGTACGCCTTCACATGACCAATGTGTTTCATGACGGTGCCACCTTGTGAATCCTTCAAAATGAAAGAACATGACAAACACTCGGAAAAACAAATGAGGTTAGTGCAAATGCAACACCTATCATTCGAATGGTGAGATACCCAACAAGTGTTTTCATAATTCTTATCATAAGAAAGGACAAGATGTGGCATGGTATGAAAGAATAAGATGCGACTACAACCAAAGACAATAGGCTCAAATAAACAAGCATGCATCACAAGTAATATGTCCAAGTCTCCACGATCAATAAGCATAGATGCAACAATTGGAGGCAAGCGACAATGAAGAATATATATCATGTGAGAGGCATGAACATAAATGTCATCAACCCTAGAAAGCGAGTAATAGTGGAACATGGGTGATGCGACAAAGAAAGCAATCATAGTGATTAAGTCAAGCAAGCTAGTAGTGCGAAGATGCAACGTACTAGAAGAGATCATGTCAAGCATGTCATGGGTGCAAATAGTGTGCATGAATAATTCACATGACCTAGCACAAGCATGAAAGCAAGATATGAGCAAAATATCATCAATGTATTGGTAAGAGGTCATATGGAAATAGCAATGGAACATCATGGCTCTCGCAACACAACAAGCAATAATAGCATGAGGCACATGATAAACATGGCAATAGCAAAAAGGATCTCCACCAAGCATGCAAATACGCATAGAAGCAGCATAACGGTGAATCATGGGTAGATGAAAGCAAGGGTCACAATTGCATGGCAAAATCATAGAAAGAGGCATAACATGCAAAGTGAACACAAGAAAATGGGCATAACGTAGCAAGTGATATATAGCCCAAAGCCGTGTGAGAGCCAAGTAAAAGGAATGCACGAAGTCATTGCACGGAGAGAACGGTGGGAAGGATAATTCACGGTATCCCAAGTCATCTTTGCTCTCAAGAGCTCATTTCATCAACTCATGGGATTGTGAGGTTGACGATTGTTCATGAGTACCTACACAAAACAAAGACAAAGGGAAAATTGTGTGTGCGTGGTATATGTACACATCATCCATCATGATGCGCACATGCATGTGTTGGTTAGCACAAAATAGCAAATGCTCAAATAAATGAGATGCATGATATAGAAACAGGTCATCCATCATGATAGGTTTGTTGTTATGTATAGCATAATGGAGACTCAAATTGGGTAATGCATCATGGGAAATATCTAGAGCATTGTTATTCATGGAATGCATATGGTGCAAGCAATTATGAGAATCATGCAAAGTCTGGAATGCATCAAAATCTCCTAATATGTATGAGGAAACTATGGGGGTCTCCTCATGATCATTAGTGGAAACATCACACGGAGAATATTGACAACATTGAAAGCAATGCATATTTGGAACATTGTGATCATGGCATGGTATAGTAGATGAATTGCGCAAATCATGTAAAGGAAGCATAGCAATATCATCACATGAAAAACAAAAGCCAATGACCATCATCTCGTCATCTATGCCATAAGTGCAAATGGGATTTATTTTAATGGGGCATGCATAGTTACTATGTTGAGATTGAAATGATGCGATATGGGAGATCTCACTCATAGCATATGGAAAGTTCAATGGATTATCAAACATGATGTGACCAATAGAATTTTCACATGATATCCTATGGAGCATAGCATCACAACTAGGCAAGTCAACATGCTCATCATCATATTCATCATCAATAGGTAAGTCATGACATGAAGAAGTCGCACTAGCATGAAGCATGGGAATAGGTGGATCAACGTGATGCAAGCAATCATTGGTGAGATATTCCACTAGTGGGAAAAGAGAAGCACCATCACCTATTTTACCTTTGGAGCATCGCTCATGTGTTGTAGGTGAGGTGTAGAAGACCAAGTCGTGGTCATATTCATCTTGATGGAACCATGTGGGGGGGGGTGCATCTTCTTCCACCATGGCCATCATCGTCTCTATTGGAGGTATGGACTCGTCGAGGGTAGGCATGTCATCATGTAGGAGACATAGCACCAAAGAAGCAAACACACTCGGAGTAGAGGTTAAGTCATTAGAAATCATAGTGGCCTCACGTGCCGTGTCAACTACCTCACTCACTAAGTGTTGTGGCTCACTCACTCCCTCTTGGATGCTCTCACTCATATGGTTGGTGGAGTCACTCAAATGGCTCTCAACCTCACATAGGATCTGTGGCATGCTCTCAAGTGTGGGGCTAGTGGTGGTCACACTCATCCTCTCAAAGGAAATGCTCTCAATGTCACGTATGGTGGAGTCACTCATGTCACTCATGTGGTGGTGGCTCTCCTCACATGGCAATTGGGGCATCTCGTCATATGTGGGTGTCGGAGAGATGTAAGTGCAAATGTCTCCATCATTGTTGAGGAAATCGTTAACTGGTAGCTGCTTGGTCGGCTGGTGAGTAGGGGATGAATAGGCTAATCGGCAAGTTAATCGGCCATTTAATCAATTAATCAGATGATTTATCAGGTAATCGGCTACTCGGGGACCCTATGAGTAGGGATTAATCGGCAAGTTAACTGGTTAATCGGATGAATTCTTGAAGAGGGGTCTCCATGCTCAATCATGTCGTAGTCGTAGCCATGGATGAAGGCCGAAGATGGAACATCATCACTCTCCTCTAAGACCAAAGATAAGATCTCATGTGCGTTCTCGTAGCTTGACTCAGAGTATGAGTCCAATATGGGCGTCGTCTTCATGTTGTTGAAGAGGTTGATGCTCGTCGCCATGGTCGAAGGGGATGGCCCTTGCTCGACCTTCTTGTCGTCATCTTGTTGTTGGAGGCCCATATGATGTGGCACATCAGAGCTCGTCTCCATGACCGAAGGGAAATTCCCATGCTCGGCCATCTTCTTTGAGGGGCTTCCGAAGATGGAAATGTCTCCCTCGCTTGTAGGTGGTCGCCTCGTTGTTGAAGATGTGAATATAGGCGAAATCACGGGAAGTAGGCGAAGATGCCGTACGTCCGAAGGCAAATATGCATTGATAGCACTTGGAGAAGATGCCGAAGTGGTGGTGGTAGTAGTCGTAGTGTCCTCTTGGTGGTGCTTGTCTCGCGGTCTTCTCTTGTGCTCATGAAGTTTGGGCGTAGCTTGATGTAGAGATTGTTGGGACTTGTAGGTAGGCGCATCTCAAGCATATTCATGTTGATGGTGTCGTTGTCGTACTTGAGGTCGATGGCGTTCGTCGTCGTCGTGCACATGATGCTTGGAGGTGACTTCCCCTTCATGACGATGTGGATCACGAACGTGATGGTGGTCGCCATGGAGATGTGGACGTGGACGACTTGCGCTTGCATCATTTTTGCGCTCCGAAGACTTGTGACTTGAACGTCGCCGCTGTAGGATCGAAAGTATGTCTAGAGGGGGGGGGGGGTGATTAGACTACTTGACCAAATAAAAACTTAGCCTTTTCCCAATTTTAGTTCTTGGAAGATTTTAGCTATCTTAGGACAAGTCAAGCAATCATCACACAATTCAAGCAAGCATGCAAAGAGTTTATTGGCAGCGGAAAGTAAAGCATGCAACTTGCAAGAATGTAAAGGGAAGGGTTTGGAGGATTCAAACGCAATTGGAGACACAGATGTTTTCCCGTGGTTCGGATAGGTGGTGCTATCCTACATCCACGTTGATGGAGACTTCAACCCACGGAGGGTAACGGTTGCGCGAGTCCACGGAGGGCTCCACCCACGAAGGGTCCACGAAGAAGCAACCTTGTCTATTCCATCATGGCCATCGCCCACAAAGGACTTGCCTCACTAGCGGTAGATCTTCACGAAGTAGGCGATCTCCTTGCCCTTACAAACTCCTTGGTTCAACTCCACAATCTTGTCGGAGGCTCCCAAGTGACACCTAGCCAATCTAGGAGACACCACTCTCCAAGAAGTAACAAATGGTGTGTTGATGATGAACTCCTTGCTCTTGTGCTTCAAATGATAGTCTCCCAACACTCAACTCTCTCTCATAGGATTTGGATCTTGTGGAAAGAAGATTTTAGTGGAAAGCAACTTGGGGAAGGCTAGAGATCAAGATTCATATGGTAGGAATGGAATATCTTGGTCTCAACACATGAGTAGGTGGTTCTTTCTCAGAACATATGAGTAGGAATGATGTATGTGTTCTGATGGCTTTCTCCACGAATGAAGAGGTGGTGGAGGGGTATATATAGCCTCCACACAAAATCTAACCGTTACACACAATCTACCAATCTCGGTGGGACCGAATCAGAAAACTCAGTCTGACCGAAATAGTAAACCTAGTGACCGTTAGGAATTTCGGTGGGACTGACATGCAACTCGGTAGGACCGATTCGGTTAGGGTTTGGGCATAACGTAATCTCGGTGAGACCGATTGCACAAACTCGGTGAGACCGAGTTTGGCAATTAGCTAACCAGAGAGTTGGTCAGGTAAACTCGGTGGGACCGACTCGCTCTTTCGGTGAGACCGAAAAGTTACAAGAAGGAAACAGAGAGTTTACATTGCATTCTCGGTGGGACCGATTCGCTCTTTCGGTGAGACCGAAAAGTTACGAAAGGGAAACAGAGAGTTTGCAACCCCATCTCGGTGTGACCGAGATCCTTATCGGTAGGACAGAATTGCTAGGGTTTGGCAGTGGCAAATGACAAGTGAAACTCGGTGGCGCCAGATTGAAAGAATCGGTATGACCGAGTTTGGAACTTTGAGCTT
Organism: Triticum urartu; assembly: GCF_056163025.1. Classification (NCBI taxonomy): domain Eukaryota; kingdom Viridiplantae; phylum Streptophyta; class Magnoliopsida; order Poales; family Poaceae; genus Triticum; species Triticum urartu. The sequence goes on from NC_141875.1 coordinate 331,021,307, forward strand.
AAGCCAATTCTTTGAGCTTAAGCCAATTCTTTGAGCTTAAGCCAATTCTTTGTCCTTAGCATTTTGAGGGTTCCACTTTCACATCCATGCCATGCCAATCATTGAGCTTTCCTGAAATAATTATCTTGGAATAGCATTAGCTCAATGAGCTATATGTTGTTATGAATTACCAAAACCACCTAGGGATAGTTGCACTTTCAATCTCCCCCTTTTTGGTAATTGATGACAAGATATAGATCAAAGCTTCGACAAATAATAATAATCATGAAACACATCGTCGCTTTGAGAAGTATGTGATAAGTAAGAGCTCCCCCTAAATTTGTGCATATTTAAAATTTGCTTTGGACTGCAAATGCACAAGGAGTTAGAATCATGGGTTACTCTTCCATGTCACATACGTCTTGGTGGAGCGCTCAAAAATGATAAGATTGAAATACATGCACTTATCACCAAGAATAGTGAATGATCACAAGCGATAGATAGAATGATAATATTTAAGCAAACATTAAGCAAACATTAAGTGTAGCTTATGATCAAACACTTGATCATCGATGTCTCACAGGCATAAGGACGTAGTATCTCACACACAAGCAAATAAAGTTCAAAAGACCACCAAATAAAAACAAGAGAGAATAAAAGCAACACTCTCTCTCGAAGCCTATGATCTATACATTTTCTCCCCCTTTGGCAACAAGTTACCAAAAAGTTCCTAGAAAATGCATAGTGCTAAGTCGACGCTCAGGCTTGATCTTCAGGTGGTGGTGGAGTCCGGAGCACGCCAAGGACGAAGCCTTCAGTAGATGTGGTAGGAGTTGAGGATGTGGTGGATGCTGGAGCTGGTGGAACGGAGGCTGTAGCTGGTGCAGACGTTGTAGCTCTAGTGTCAGCAACTGGCAGTGCAGATGACCTCGGACCTCGTGGCACCCTGGCAAAAGCATCAGTTGTGGTTTTGCCTCTCCTCTCGTTCATGTCGTCCTGGAGCTGCTCCACGGCAGTCTGTATCTCAGTCACCTTGATGTCCAAGTCATAGAACCTCTGTTCCATGATCCTCTCTAGGCTCGCCTAGTTCTGAGTCAGGGTGGCTATACTCTGCTCAATCCGCAGGGTGGACGCTATCAGGTAACCAAGCTGCTCTTGTTTGGTCTTCAAGAAGTAATCAGATGCCTCCGGTTGAGTAGGCATCCTGGCAGCTTTCTCCTTCTTCGCCTTCTCCTTCTGGGCTTGTGCATGGGCAGATGAGGGCTCATTCTCAGTCATAACCACTTGGTTATCCTCAAAATCTGGACGGATGGGCAGGTGTTTCTTATCCAATAAATATACGCCCGTGCCCATCTTGGAGTTGATGAGCTCCTGAATCTGTGGGGCATACCCACAACTCCTCTTCTGGTCTGCAGCTGTCCTCTTAATGGTTTCCACAATGAGACTCATGACCTTGAATTTCTGAGGCACATCAAAGACATGAAGCAAGTTGATCGCATGACCTCTGATCATCTTGTGATCTCCAGATTTGGGCAGAAGGGTGTGCCTAAGGATCCAGTTGATCGTAGGCAGTCCTGAGAGCAGATAGTGCACTGAGCCAAACTTGAACGTGTCGAGTGCTTCATTCGGGATCTCCTTGTACATGTTGGACATGGAGTTGTGATCCATCTTTTTCTTGGCATAAATGTCCAAGTCATCATCCTGCTCCTCTGGGGCATTGATCAACTTCGCCCATTCCTCAACAGTGGAATGGTACCTTGTACCTTCAGACATCCAAGTGATCCTTCCATCCGGATAAAAGTGTGTTGTGGAGTAGAATTGCATGATCAGCTCCTCGTTCCACTTTGTGAGCTTCTGCCCAACAAAGTCTGCAACTCCACACGCACTGAAGCTGTCAAATACTCCGGGGTAGTGCTCTTCATGCTCCTTCATGTAGGTCCAGTCGACCCATCTCATGTCACAAACGGTTGGCTTCTTGTCAAGCAAAACAGTCTCATAGAAATCTTGCTGCTCCTTGGTATGAAACCTGTAATCCACGGCAGTCCTTCTCCTAGAAGCATACGGATCTGCTTCTCTCCACTTCTTCAGCCCTGAGTCTCTCCTGAGCTTCATGTCCTCAGCCACAGGATGAGCATCGTTGTGGTCTGGGATCTTGGGCTTGAGCTTTCTAAGGACACTTTCTTCCTCTTCTTCGATAGCTTCAGGCACTGGGGCCTTGTTCTTTTCTGCAGCTGGGATGCTTCGTGTGTTTCTCTTTGGTGCACTCTTAGGCTTAGATGCAGCCTTAGGTGCTTCCTTGGGCTTGGATGCAGCTGTTCCTGACCTTATAGCATCTCCCATGAGTTTGGCTGCCTTGGGTGCTGGTGCAGCAACCTCTTCTTCTTCCTCCTCATCCATGATGGAGGCCTTGCCAAGGACTCTGGCCACAGTCTTATTCACCCTCTCTTTCCTCTTCTTGCCTTGTCCACCTGCTTTCTCTTTAGATTCCAGGGTAAGCTTCATGGTTTCTTCAGTTGCAGCCTTCCTAGGTTTGGAAGTGGGAACTCTTGCTTTAGACATGGCCTGCCTGCCTGCTGGCCTTTTGATTTTCAGCCCTGGCTTTGTGCCTTGAGCTGGCTCAGCTCTCTTTGATGTGGCCTCTTCCTCTGCCACATAGTCCTCATCTTCAGAATCTGAGGTTCTCTTCTTCCTTTGACGTGTGGCAGCCTTAGGCAGATTGCTGGGTGTGCTCCTGCTGCCATCATCAGAAGAACTTGAGGGGCTAGTGCCCTCACTCATCACAACTTGCTGCTCAGACACATTTTGGCTGTCACTTTGATCAGACATGTTGCACACTGACTGCTGACCCTGTGAATAGATTATAGATGAGATAGAGTGGATGAGCATCACAAAAAGCAGAGATTTTTGCAAAAGATTAATTCAAAAACTTAGTTTTAGTTTTCCACAGAAAGCATCTCGGATCTACCGATTTTCAAACTCGGTGACACCAAAGCAGTTTGGGCACCAGAACTAGTGAACTCGGTCGGACCGAGTTACAGTTCGGTGGCACCGAGACTGCTAGGGTTTCACAGAATTCCAAAATCGGTCGCACCGATAAGTTATTCTCGGTCAGACCGAGTTTCACTTGTGCAATGGCAAAAGCCAGATCGGTGGGACCGAGTTTTTCAACTCGGTGGGTCCGAGATGGTTTCGGCGGAAACCTAACCCTAAAATTTTCGAATTAAACCTAATCTACGAGTTCATTGACTGGATAGGAGTGTTTCAATCGTGGCAAGAATCATGATGATCACAATGTGCTAAGAATCGGAGTGGAGAATAGCACAAAGATCGAGTCCATACCCTAGTTCGGCGGAGACTCGCTACGGCGGCAACGGCGGGGCAGAATTCCGTTGACGGCGGCGGAGACCAGCGACTGGAGGCTGCTGGTGGCGAGAAGACGATCCGGAGACCACGAAGGCAGAGCAGGCTATCGCGCGGGCGAAGAGGTTTCGGAGAAATTTCCAAAATTTTGCCCGTCACTATATATAGCCCGACCCTGTCGGTGTGACCGAGTGGAACAACTCGGTGGCACCGAGATGCAAAACTGTGTGCAGTTATTGCAACTCGGTGTGACCGAAAAGTTCAAATCGGTTGCACCGAGATCGAAAACCTAGATTAACTTAATGAACTCGGTAGGACCGAAAGTGAAGTATCGGTCAGACCAAGATTCATAAAGAGGTTTTGGAAGTTCAAGTCTATGACGAATCGGGGACTCCGAGCGCTCCTCACACAGAGTGGTTCGAATCTGACTTGATCAAGTTTTGTGATGCAGCATGAATAGAGTTTGAGATGAGAAAAGCATAGATAGCTAGAGGAGGTTCTTAGGCATTCTTGTCCATCCACTTGGCAAAAGAAGAAAGCCAAACAATCAAAACAACAAGTGGATGTCCTCGAATGAGTAAAATATGCAACCAACATGCTCACACAATAAGATGGCAAATGAAATATGTGGCAAAGCATGCACAACCAATTCTAGCATGTATCAAGCAATTTGCGATGACTAGGTCATCTATATATGAGTATATTGACTTAGGAGTCAAGTGAGAACACTTGATCGTAGGTCATACTCATCGTTTAAGCTCAAGTGGGGTTACCACTTTTACATAAAGCATTGTTGTATTCACATCTTTAGAGTTGCTTTAGCTCAAGTCTTAGAGTAAAGCTCCCCCTAGATGTGATATCCCCCCTAAGAGGGATGAACTAACCTTGGGTTTTGTCGATGATGACTTCATGTAGATGTTGAAGATGTGGATGCTCAATGTTGATGTAGATCACTTGGAGCTATCCATTTGAGTGAATTGCACTTTCAATACCTACATGGGTTAGTCCCACAAGGAACAAACAAGGATATCCATAGACATAGAGTGATGCACACACAAGATGATGTCCATGAAAACTTTAGGTTACCTTGTCCCTTGTCTTACCAACAAGAGGGTTTGTGACTCCTTGAACTAGTGCAAGATGTGGAAGTTGATTGCACTTGTTCTTGCCAAAATGATAAGAGTGAAGTATGTTGGCGGAGTCACCCTCAAGAACTCTCTAGTTCTTCTTCTTTTGGATCCACACCATCTTGATGGGAATGCTTGGAGTTGTAGTCGTACTTGATGTAGTGGAACTTGAGGTAGTCTTGGAAATCCACTTGACTAAGGTCTTAGGAGCTTCTTCAAATGCATCAATCTCCTCTTAAAGCTTGTCCTTGCCTTTTTTGCTTGTAGTCTTGTGGTGGAAGATCATCTTGAGCTTGAGTCCCCTTGAAAGAAGTATCATACTTCTCTTGTTGAGGGACAAATTTTGTCTTGGGGTATTGATCTTCTTCCCATTCAACTCCATTGGCATTGAACTTTCGTTCAAAACCAACACCTTGATTCTTCCGGTGCATTCCTTGCTTGCGCACAATTTCCTCGAATTGCTTACTCCCGGCAAGGCTCTTGTAAACACCTTTCTCTATAATTCCCTTCAATAAGCTATTTTCTTGCTCAAGTGTAACTTGGCTAAGAGAATCATTAGTGGAATCAAGAGAACTACTAGAAGCAACAATATTGGATTTAGCATGATCATTGTTACTACTAGAGGAAGAATCTTTCTTATTCTTGTTACTAGTTTTGACTTGAGGCATGTAAGTGGATAAAAGTAAACGCTTGGCAATGTGAGAAGAACTTTTCTTGCGGAGATCATCATTGATTGCTTTTAAGAACTCATGCTCTTGCTCAAGATTAAGCTTTTCAAAGCGTAGTTTCTCATGAGCTCTTAAAAGTTCTCGATGATCTTCGAAGATAGTTTCATGGGCTAACTTAAGAGTGTTTAGTTCTTTAGTTAGAGCCTCAATCTTCTCCTTATCATTGTCATTCGTTTTAGCATGGTTAATTGACATTTCACCATAATATTCATCACTAGAGTTGTCAACAAGCAAATCATCATCACCTAACAACTCATCTTCATCACTATTAAAGTCAACATACTCGGGGTGTGTTACCTTAGGATCTTTGGCCATGAAGCATCTTCCAATTCCTTCATTTGGTGAGTCAAATATGTCATAGGAGTTGGTTGACACAAGTGCTAGACCGGCAACACCTTCATCTTGAGTATCTTCGGAGTCGGAGTGATAACTTCTCTCGGAGTGGCTGTCGGAGTCGGAGCCGGATACCCATTCACCAACATGAGCTTGATGTCTTCGTTTTGTATAGCTCCTTGATGACTTTTCTTTCCTTTCCGAATCCTTGCTTCTCCGTGAGTATCTTCGTTCATAACGATCATCTCTACTCCTTCTCTCTCTTGGTGGTGATTCTTTGCTTCTTCTTTTTGGAGAATCTTCTCTTCTCTTGTAGGGAGCCATACACTCATTGGAATAGTGTCCGGGTCTTCCACAATTATAGCAGTTTCGCTCTCGACTAGAAGATCTCCTGTCATTGTAGGACCTTGACTTGAAGCTTCTATCTTTGTTTCTACTCTTGTAGAACTTGTTGAAGTTCTTCACCATTAAGCTCAATTCTTCATTGAAGTTTTGTTTCTCACTTGATGATGTGGGGACTTCACATGAGGCTTTGTAGGCACCACTTGATTTGTTGTGAAGTTCCTCTTTATCCTTGAGTGACATCTCATGAGCAACAATCCTTCCAATTACTTCCGTTGGCTTGAGATCTTTGTAGTTGGGCATCATTTGGATTAATGTGCATACGGTATAATATTTCCCATCCAAGGCTCTTAGGATCTTCTTGATGATGAATCTATCGGTCATCTCTTCACTTCCTAAGCCGGCAATCTCATTTGTGATGAGAGCAAGCCTAGAGTACATTTCAGCGACACCTTCACCATCCTTCATCTTGAACTTGTCAAGTTGACTTTGAAGCACATCCAACTTGGATTCCTTGATGGAGTCGGTACCTTCGTGCATATCAATCAAAGTGTCCCAAATTTCCTTTGCATTCTCAAGGCGGCTGATTTTGTTGAATTCTTCGGGGCACAGTCCGTTGAAGAGAATATCACAAGCTTGAGCATTGTATTGCAACATCTTCAACTCATCCGCGGTAGCTTCATGGTTTGGTTCTCTCCCATCAAAGAATTCACCTTGCAAACCAACACAAACAATAGCCCATACGGTGGGGTTATGTCCAAGAATATGCATTTTCATTTTATGCTTCCAACTAGCAAAATTAGTGCCATCAAAGTAAGGACCTCTACGGTGATAATTTCCCTCGCTAGACGCCATACTCTCCTAGGTTGTGAAACCAAGGCTATGACCACCAAAAGCTATGGAGATCAAGGCAAATGGAGACCAAAGCTCTGATACCACTTGTAGGATCGAAAGTATGTCTAGACGGGGGGGGGGGGGGTGATTAGACTACTTGACCAAATAAAAACTTAGCCTTTTCCCAATTTTAGTTCTTGGCAGATTTTAGCTATCTTAGGACAAGTCAAGCAATCATCACACAATTCAAGCAAGCATGCAAAGAGTTTATTGGCAGCGGAAAGTAAAGCATGCAACTTGCAAGAATGTAAAGGGAAGGGTTTGGAGGATTCAAACGCAATTGGAGACACAGATGTTTTCCCGTGGTTCGGATAGGTGGTGCTATCCTACATCCACGTTGATGGAGACTTCAACCCACGGAGGGTAACGGTTGCGCGAGTCCACGGAGGGCTCCACCCACGAAGGGTCCACGAAGAAGCAACCTTGTCTATTCCATCATGGCCATCGCCCACAAAGGACTTGCCTCACTAGCGGTAGATCTTCACGAAGTAGGCGATCTCCTTGCCCTTACAAACTCCTTGGTTCAACTCCACAATCTTGTCGGAGGCTCCCAAGTGACACCTAGCCAATCTAGGAGACACCACTCTCCAAGAAGTAACAAATGGTGTGTTGATGATGAACTCCTTGCTCTTGTGCTTCAAATGATAGTCTCCCAACACTCAACTCTCTCTCATAGGATTTGGATCTTGTGGAAAGAAGATTTTAGTGGAAAGCAACTTGGGGAAGGCTAGAGATCAAGATTCATATGGTAGGAATGGAATATCTTGGTCTCAACACATGAGTAGGTGGTTCTTTCTCAGAACATATGAGTAGGAATGATGTATGTGTTCTGATGGCTTTCTCCACGAATGAAGAGGTGGTGGAGGGGTATATATAGCCTCCACACAAAATCTAACCGTTACACACAATCTACCAATCTCGGTGGGACCGAATCAGAAAACTCAGTCTGACCGAAATAGTAAACCTAGTGACCGTTAGGAATTTCGGTGGGACTGACATGCAACTCGGTAGGACCGATTCGGTTAGGGTTTGGGCATAACGTAATCTCGGTGAGACCGATTGCACAAACTCGGTGAGACCGAGTTTGGCAATTAGCTAACCAGAGAGTTGGTCAGGTAAACTCGGTGGGACCGACTCGCTCTTTCGGTGAGACCGAAAAGTTACAAGAAGGAAACAGAGAGTTTACATTGCATTCTCGGTGGGACCGATTCGCTCTTTCGGTGAGACCGAAAAGTTACGAAAGGGAAACAGAGAGTTTGCAACCCCATCTCGGTGTGACCGAGATCCTTATCGGTAGGACCGAATTGCTAGGGTTTGGCAGTGGCAAATGACAAGTGAAACTCGGTGGCACCGGATTGAAAGAATCGGTATGACCGAGTTTGGCTTAGGGTTTAGGTCATTTGTGGCTATGGAAAAGTAGTTGAGGATTTTGGAGCATATCACTAAGCACATAAAGCAAGAGGCTCATTAAGCAACACCTCATCCCTCCTTGATAGTATTGGCTTTTCCTAAAGACTCAATGTGATCTTGGATCACTAAAATATAAAATGAGGAGTCTTGAACTTTGAGCTTGAGCCAATTCTTTGTCCTTAGCATTTTGAGGGTTCCACTTTCACATCCATGCCATGCCAATCATTGAGATTTCCTGAAATAATCATCTTGGAATAGCATTAGCTCAAAGAGCTATATGTTGTTATGAATTACCAAAACCACCTAGGGATAGTTGCACTTTCAGCCGCCTTGAGGATGATAAAGGGGAAGAACGGTTGATCAACAAGGTCCTAATCTCCTCCATCCTTGCATGTTGCTCCTCCTTTTGCGCGGAAAGCTTGTTGTCGATGTAGTCCCTTTTCCTTGCTTCGGAGTGACGAATGTCGATGGAGAGGTTCTCGACGCGCTCTCGCAATCTTGATTGTGCGCCTTGCATTTGTCGTTGTAGACTGAAGATTGACGCTCTGGTGATGTAGTTGTTCACATCGCCGTTGTTGTGGAAGACCAGAGATGAAATGCCTTGCCTATCCATCACTCCAAGATAAAAAATTTGAGTGGTAGAAAGAGAAGAACGAGTACCAAATTTACCTTGACCGAAGTTGAAAGTGGATCAGTGATCACTCCAATGTGGACAAGTGTGACGCCCCCAATTTGACCGTACACTAATCATACATGCAAACGTGTACGATCAAGATCAGGGACTCACGGGAAGATATCACAACACAACTCTATAAAAAAATAAGTCATACAAGCATCATATTGCAAGCCAGGGGCCTCGAAGGCTCGAATACAAGAACTCGATCATAGACGAGTCAGCGGAAGCATCAATATCTGAGTACAGACATAAGTAAACAAGTTTGCCTTAAGAAGGCTAGCACAAACTGGGATACAGATCGAAAGAGGCGCATGCCTCCTTCCCGGGATCCTCCTAAACTACTCCTGGTCGTCGTCAGGGGGCTGCACGTAGTAGTAGGCACCTCCCAAGTAGTAGTAGTCGTCATCGACAGTGGCGTCTGGCTCCTGGGCTCCATCGTCTGGTCGCAGCAATCGAGTATAGAAAGGGGGAAAAGAGGGAGCAAAGCAACCATGAGTACTCATCCAAAGTACTCGCAAGCAAGGAGCTACACTACATATGTATGCATTGGTATCAAATGGAATGAGGGTATCATATGTGGACTGAACTGTAGAATGCCGGAATAAGAGGGGGATAGCTAGTCCTTATCGAAGACTACGCTTCTGGCCACCTCCATCTTGCAGCATGTAGAAGAGAGTAGATGGTAAGTTCACCAAGTAGCATCGTGTAGCCTAATCCTAACCGATGACCCTCCCCTCATCGCCCTGTGAGAGAGCGATCACCGGTTGTATCTGGCACTTGGAAGGATGTGTTTTATTAAGTATCTGGTTCTAGTTGTCATAAGGTCAAGGTACAACTCCAAGTCGTCCTGTTACCGAAGATCACGGCTATTCGAATAGATTAACTTCCCTGCAGGGGTGCACCACATTTCCCAACACGCTCGATCCCCTTTGTCCGGACACACTTTTCTGGGTCATGCCCGGCCTCGGAAGATCAACACATCGCAGCCCTACCTAGGCAGAACAAAGTGGTCAGTGCGCCGGTGTAAATCCGATGGCGCAGGGGTCTGGGCCCATCGCCCATTGCACACCTGCACGTTGCGAACGCGGCTGGAAGCAGAACTAGCCCCCTTAATACGGGAGCAGGCTTACGGTCCAATCCGGCACGCGCCGCTCAGTCGCTGACGTCAAGAAGGCTTCGGCTGATACCACGACGTCGAGTGCCCATAACTATCCCCGCATAGTTGGTTAGTGCGTATAGGCCAGTAGACAGACTAAGATCAAATACCAAGATCTCGTTAAACATGTTAAGTATCCGCGAACGCCGACGGGCCAGGCCCACCTCTCTCCTAGGTGGTCTCAACCTACCCCGTCGCTCCGCCTCAAAGTAACAGTCGGGGGCCGTCGGGAACTCAGGCCCACCACTACCTGGATGGAGCCACCTGCCCCTTCAGCCCCCATCTCCGAATAGTGTCATAAGTAATGCAACAGTAAAAAGTATATAGTATATGCCCGTGGTCACCTCCCGAAGTGATCACGGCCCAGTAGTATAGCATGGCAGACGGACAAGAGTGTAGGGCCACTAATGGAACACTAGCATCCTATACTAAGCATTAGGTTTGCACGTAAAGGTAACACAGTAGTAGTAAGGACAGGCTATGCATCAGGATAGGATTAATGGAAAGCAGTAACATGTTACACTACTCTAATGCAAGCAGTAGAGAAGAATAGGCGATATTTGGTGGTCAAGGGGGGGGGGCTTGCCTGGTTGCTCTGGCAAGAGAGAGGGGTCGTCAACACCGTAGTCGTACTGGGTAGCAGCGGCGTCAGTCTCGGTGTCTAGAGAGAGAAGAGGGGGAAGAAACAATAAATATTAAGCAAACAGATGCATAGCGATGCATGACATGACAAGTATCGGTGCTAGGGGTGCCCTAACGCGGTATGAGGTGGTACCGGTGAAGGGGGGAAACATCCGGTAAAATATTCCCGGTGTTTCCCGTTTTTGGACAGATGAACTGGAGGAGGAAAGTTGCGTGTTCACTATGCTAGGGATACGTGGCGGACGAACGGGCTGCGTATCCGGGTTTGTGTCGTCGTTCTGAACAACTTTCATGTACACAGTTTTTTCCATCCGAGCTACGGTTTATTTTATATTATTTTTCAAAGTTTTAATTTATTTTTAGAATTATCAGAATTAATTTAATTAGGAAATGCCATTATGATGTCACATGACATCAGGGTGATGTCAGCAGTCAACAGTCAGTTGACTTGCTCAAACTGACGCGTGGGTCCCACTGTCATTGTCTAACAAACTAACTGTTTAGTTAGATTAATTAGCACGTTAATTAGGCTTAATAGTTAGTTAACAGAATTAATTAAGTTAATTATTTTATTTATTTAATAATACTTTTTTTTATTTTTTTTTAATTTTAATTTTTTTAATAAATGTTCTGGGTAGTGGGCCCCACATGTCATTGGCCCCTGGCTTTAGCAGGCACAGGGCACTGCGGGCGGGTTACAGGCACTAGCGCTAGGTGCTCAACGGGGTGAGCCCGGGCGCACCAGCGACGGCCGACGGGGCGCCGAACTTGCCCGCGGGGCGGGGTGGTCGGCGCCAGCCCAGACCGCAGCAGGGCGAGGGGAACAGGAGTGTGCGTGCGCGGAGGCAGCAGCAGCGACGGAGGCGGGGCGGGAGCTAGCGCGAGCGGGGAGGCGCGGGCGCGCCAGTGGTCGGAAGCAGCAGCGCGACAATGGCTATAGGGGGCGCTGGCGGTGTTGAGAGAAGCGGGATGCGGCGGCGCGCGACCGGACGGACCAGGATGGGGGCGGCCTCGTCCCGGAGAGGCGATGCAAGGGCGCGACGGGTGAGGTTAGGCGCGCGGGCCGCGGCCAGGGGGAAGGCGAGCGCGTGTGCGGGAGGCGGCGGGTGCGCGCGTGCTCACCGCGAGCACGAGCACCGGGCGGCGCGAGTGGCCGCGGGGGCGGGCGCGCGCGAGCTGGGCATGACCAGCGCAGGGTTACCGCAGGCAGGGCTCGGGCAGACGTGCGCGTGGCGACAGAGAGAGGCGCGCCGAGCGGGGTAGCAAGGAGAGGAGGGGGTCTCACGGCGGGGTTTGCAGGGCACGGGGCAGTGGGGGGTCGAGGAGGAGTCAGGGACGCGTCGCCGGGGACGGGGAGCGCCGACGACGGAGTCGGGACGGTGACGAGGCACGGCCTCGCGCGAGGTAGAGGAGAGGTGCGGAGGAGGCCAGGGGTGGCGGTGCTCGGCGCCGGTTGGCTGCAGCCCCAGCAGAGCAATGTCCATCCTCGGGTGCGGGGGGTGCCGGGTGGAGGGGATCGAACAGGGGGCGCCCCTCCTCTGTGCGACTGTGTGGGTGTGTGTCATGGGTGACGGCGCGGGGAGGGAACGAGGAAGAGTGGGAATCATGGGGGGAGGGGTTAGGTGTAGGCTGGGGTGGGCCGACCTGGTGGCCTCTTGGCTAGCTGGGCCAAGGCCGAGTGTGAAAAAGGGGGGGCTCTCTTTTCTGTTGTTCTGTTTGCTTTTTTTTATTCTCTATTTTTCGTTTAGTTTCCAATTTATTTTCAATTCCAAAAAAAGAAGATAAAAGTAGTTTCTAATTTTAGTATAACTAAATATACTATTGCCACATTAACTATGGCACCCAAATAAAATAGTTTAGTATTTTATTAATTATAAAAGTAATTTATTAAATTGTTTAAGCTGTTGTTTTATTTATTTTAGTGCATTTAAATAATAGAAAAATGTGGTTTCACCACCATAATCATCTATGATTTATTTGCTACATTTCGAACACTTTAGTTTTAATATTTGAAAACTTTATTTTCTTGACTTGATTTTGAATTTGATCTTGGAACGAGAATTGAATCATCGTGAAACTAGCAACAGTAACCATGGTGATGTGGTATCATTAGTAGAGGGTTACTGTAGCTTAATTATCCGGGCGTCACAATTCTCCCCCACTACAAGAAATCTCGTCCTGAGATTTAAGAGGTAGAGTGAGGGGAAAAGATTTGGTTACGAAATTCTAGCGAATCTTCTCAGTCTTGGTTGCTCTTCTCGAAGAGGTCGATCCATTACATTGATGCCTTCATTCCTCTGTTTCAGCCCATCATGATGAACCCTCGTACTTACGAAAAGGTTAAGGAGTATCTTCAAAAGAACTGAGCACTACAATGTTCCTTATCGGGTTGATATCATCAGGCAAGGTGGCGTAAAGTAACTATCAAAGTGAAACTTAAGAAATTACCGAGAGCAAGGTAAAAAGGTACCATGAGAAGTTTCGAGCGGGTAGGTAATCATTTGATGCCTGAACAAAGTGTGAATGGGGGTCTAGAGCAACGAGAAAAAGTATTGCATCTTATACCAAAATATATTGTTAGGAAGATGACCCATGAATTACAAATGAAATCAAGCATGAGGCATAACTTTGGCAACATGGGTGTACAGGAGAGTCAGGTTTCGATCCTGTGGAACTGTGGGTTATGGGCCCACCATGTGGGTTAAAAGTAAAAAGGGCGGTGATATTTTGCACAGTCATGATAACAAAGCATATCAGAGGATAGCCTGTCAGTTATGTTGGCAACAATGTCGGTACCAAGGGAGAGGGACGAAGAGAACCATTTTCCTGCTCGTTGGACGAGGCGGACCAGTAGGCAAAGTTCTCGTCCATCGGTGGTTACCAGAATGTCATCAACAATAGTAACAGGGTATTGCTGACAGAATTGTACAACGAGGTGTTTACATAAGCAGGTGAATATTACTGCTTAGATTATATAGATCACAAGAAAAGTTAAACCAAACATAGAAAAGGAAAATATGATTATCAGATTAATCAGAACAATGGAAATTGAAGATGTGTTAAAACACATATTCCAGGGGTATATCCTTCCCAAGGACAAGCAGAGCATGATATCCAAGACCAAATAGAAGGTAGAAAACCGTTTAGGTAAGGGGAGAGGAATTTCATGACGTTACCCATATAATAGTGTTTGGATAATTGAGAAGAAACATTTAGCATTGGGCTTCAAATGTTCTTTGAAAATTTGAGTACCACAAACATGCATCGAGATAGCATTGACATGGTCCTCAAGCAAAGGTCGAACTTTGGATACTCAAAGGATTCATCAGGAACAACTTATAGAATGAGTCTTATAATTTCCTCATGGAAGAATGGTTAACCTTGCTAAAAAGGAAGAACCATAACAATAGGTCCTTCGGCCAGTTGTGCTAGGTATGACATCACCTTACCGTGCTATATAAATACCAATGTTATGACTATTGGAAGATGCTCGAACCACCATATCTGACCGAGATTCAGATCTGATTGGCGTTAGGATACCTCAGACACAGGATGCCTGAGAGAAAAAGGAGAAACACAAATTGACGAGATGACATTATAAGATTATCAGGAAATGAACTACGGAAGCAAGTTTCAAATCATGCGTTCATCATTTAAACCAAGGAGAGGATGAGGAGGTGGCTGATGATCTCAGCCACAATTCATTGGGATTTCCAAAAGATGGATTTCCCCAATCATGTGAACAAGGAGATAACATTAGTCGGATCAAATGATATAATGATGTATGCTCGATGAAAACACACACAATTAAACATTGGTTGAAAATTGTGCCCGAAATAAGGGCAGAGGTAGCATGATCAATGTTAGAATTGTGATTTGATAACCAATGGTCTAAGAATGAAATATCGACAATTAACTTCAAAGCAATAGGGTTGCTAGAACTTTTGAAGTGGCGCATCATAGATCGATTGTCGGTTTTCCGGTTAGAAACAACACAGGGACCAAGGGATGAACGGATATGGCAAGAAGTATCACATGTATCAAGAATTCTTAAGAGGTGGTGAAATTCTAACAACATTCTTGACATAAGGGATGGTAATACTCAAAGGTAGAACATAACATAAGCTGGATAGCATGGAACTCAAAGTATAACACAAAACACAGACAAGTTTGTGTTGAACGGAAGGCAATAAAGTGATCGATGATAACACAAATCATCAAGGGCAAAAGATGGTATTTCTCATCAAGAATTCAATAGATATCTTGGAAGGCCTCAGAATGCTGATGATGATCACGACACATGTGTCGAGAGATTTCATGAAGATTTAATCGATTGGCGATGACATCAAGCCAAAGGAATGATGAAGCGCAAGGTTATTGGAACCACGGGTACGACACAAACTCGAAATCAAGCTTGCTATTCAAGGCGAGATGATATGACAAGGAAGTTTGACGTAAGCTTAGCTCATCATCGAAAGCTGTGCTTTGGGAATAAGGACTAGGTGGCAAAGTTTAAAAGTTAGCACAAGGTGATAGACGTTTAGGCTAGGATTGACATGCTCGAGTACAAACTCGTGAGTAAAGGAGATTACTAAGAGTTGTTTAATCATGGTGTGGACCCGATTTAGTTATCAGTGTCCTCGAGTGACTAACAACTCGGAACCATGAAACATTGGAATCGGTGAGGAATAATACTCGATGAAGGCTCATAATAAGCGACATGGTTCGATGATTTTATCAATATACCAGAGGGTAATACTCGGAGGTAGAGCAAAATAGAGGTTGGATAGATGTATTGACCTGCAGAAGACAAGTACTTCAACTTGTCCTGGAAATGGGACCAAGGAAGAATAATATGGTTGGAACCATAGCTGCAGGGGATCCAATTTAAGGACACCGAGAGAATTACCCAAATGATTAACTATTTTGCAAGAAGCTCCCATGATAAGTTCCACATCGGGTCCATGGACATGAACACAAAGTTCAAGGTCGACTCCCACTTCTCCAATGCATAACCTTTCACTCACTTCTCATTTTTGAACAAGTTGTAATATTGAAATTTTATCTGGCAAAATACCAGAAGAATATGACTCGTGAAAACTTTCGAGTTCACACATATTACGGAAGGCATAGGTTCCAGCCATCGGGGCTTCTTAGAACATATACCACGAATTTCAGGAGTAAATGACAGAAGCTCAAAAGTAGAGCATGGTTGACAAAGCAGAGGATACAATTTACCAAAGGCATTATATACCCGGGGAAAGGCTCACAAGGTTATTGAATATGAAGGACGATGTCGGATGAAATCCAACAATGGATCAAGCGATCCACAACAGAGCTGATGTGAGTATCGATACTCAATCAAAGGAAGAAATAATGCAAGGGCGTCAGATTATAGAACATATGAATAATTTGATGCTTAGTTAACAAAGGAATTTATTATTTCCAAAACGAAGGATCAGAAGCAGACGCTCTGATCAAGGATGGATAAACAGAATAGACCAGAGGCACAATCAACGACAAATAGTTTGGTCGAGAACCAGCTCATGTTCAAAATGACGTCTGGGCCGGAAAGATAATTTAGAAGGGTCTATTGATGATTGTGTGCATTCACACACATGTTGAATCAATAGGATCAAAATGATAGTGTCAAAAGATACTAGTGTATATTGCTAGTGATATGGGAGCGTCCATAATGTCAGCATACAAGTATTTGCAGAGTAATAGTTCGAAGAGGATGCTCAGAAGGCCGGATAGTATTTCGAGTATGTTATGAAGCATACGAACAACTGGGGATGAACAGATACTCAATAAGCGCGAGGAATCTTCAATAGGGGTATTCATGTGGTAAAGAACTACAAGACAGTAAGCTTAAAGGATTTTCGGAACAACGGAGAGCAAGTTAGGGCATCTTGTAATAACAAGAGCAACTGAGAATGAAGGTATGAACGACAGTTGTAGGTAGTTATCCATAAGGGTATATCGGTGGTAGGGGATTGTAAACTCGGTGGGCACAAGGGCCTCGGGAAAACCTCGGAGAGTATTTTCGGAATCTTTTGGTGAAGCAAGTGATCATCTGGAGTGAAGGGCTCTCCGGGAGAAAGTATTTTATGAGAACCTAAAGTTAGTCTTTTTAGAAAAAAAAATTAACCCGAATAGGGGAGAGATTAGAGTCTCAGAGTATAGACGAGGAGTAAAACATCCTAGTACCACCCAATGGCGACGTGGGCCCGTAAGGCACACAGCCATGTTAGTAAAAGTTTTGTAATGTCTAGACTCGACTTCGGCCAAGGAGTGTGGAAGGGGGATTCCTACAGGCAGTCGGCTCTGATACCAACTTGTGACGCCCCCAATTTGACCGTACACTAATCATACACGCAAACGTGTACGATCAAGATCAGGGACTCATAGGAAGATATCACAACACAACTCTACAAAAAAATAAGTCATACAAGCATCATATTACAAGCCAGGGGCCTCGAAGGCTCGAATACAAGAGCTCGATCATAGACGAGTCAGCGGAAGCATCAATATCTGAGTAAAGACATAAATAAACAAGTTTTCCTTAAGAAGGCTAGCACAAACTAGGATACAAATCGAAAGAGGCGCAGGCCTCCTGCCCGGGATCCTCCTAAACTACTCCTGGTCGTCGTCAGTGGGCTGCACGTAGTAGTAGACACCTCCCGAGTAGTAGTAGTCGTCATCGACAGTGGCGTCTGGCTCCTGGGCTCCATCGTCTGGTCGCAGCAATCGAGTATAGAAAGGGGGAAAAGAGGGAGCAAATCAACCGTGATTACTCATCCAAAGTACTCGCAAGAAGGGAGCTACACTACATATGTATGCATTGGTATCAAATGGAATGAGGGTATCATATGTGGACTGAACTGCAGAATGCCGGAATAAGAGGGGGATAGCTAGTCCTTATCGAAGACTACACTTCTGGCCACCTCCATCTTGCAACATGTAGAAGAGAGTAGATGGTAAGTTCACCAAGTAGCATCGTGTAGCCTAATCCTAACCGATGATCCTCCCCTCGTCGCCCTGTGAGAGAGCAATCACCGGTTGTATCTGGCACTTGGAAGGATGTGTTCTATTAAGTATCTGGTTCTAGTTGTCATAAGGTCAAGGTACAACTCCAAGTCGTCCTGTTACCGAAGATCACGGCTATTCGAATAGATTAACTTCCCTGCAGGGGTGCACCACATTTCCCAACACGCTCGATCCCCTTTGTCCGGACACACTTTTCTGGGTCATGCCCGGGCTCAGAAGATCAACACATCGCAGCCCTACCTAGGCACAACAGAGAGGTCAGCACGCCGGTCTAAATCCTATGGCGCAGGGGTCCGGGCCCATCGCCCATTGCACACCTGCACGTTGCGAACGCGGCCGGAAGCAGAACTAGCCCCCTTAATACAAGAGGAGGCTTACGGTCCAATCCGCCGTGCGCCGCTCAGTCGCTGCCGTCACGAAGGCTTCGGCTGATACCACGATGTCGAGTGCCCATAACTGTCCATGCGTAGTTGGTTAGTGCGCATAGGCCAGTAGCCAGACTCAGATCAAATACCAAGATCTCGTTAAACATGTTAAGTATCCGCGAACGTCGACCAGGGCCAGGCCCACGTCTCTCCTAGGTGGTCTCAACCTGCCCTGTCGCTCCTCCTCAAAGTAACAGCCGGGGGCCGTCGGGAACTCAGACCCACCACTACCTGGATGGAGCCACCCGCCCCTTCAGCCCCCATCTCCGAACAGTATCATAAGTAATGCAATAGTAAAAAGTATATAGTATATGCCCGTGATCACCTCCCGAAGTGATCACGGCCCAGTAGTATAGCATGGCAGACGGACAAGAGTGTAGGGCCACTGATGGAACACTAGCATCCTATACTAAGCATTAGGTTTGCAGGTAAAGGTAACAACAGTAGTAGCAAGGACATGCTATGCATCAGGATAGGATTAACGGAAAGTAGTAACATGTTACACTACTCTAATGCAAGCAGTAGAGAAGAATAGATGATATTTGGTGGTCAAGGGGGGGGACTTGCCTGGTTGCTCTGGCAAGAGAGAGGGGTCGTCAACACCGTAGTCGTACTGGGTAGCAGCGGCGTCGGTCTCGGTGTCTAGCAAGAGAAGAGGGGGAAGTAACAATAAATATTAAGCAAACAGATGCATAGCGATGCATGACATGACAAGTATCAGTGCTAGGGTTGCCCTAACGCGGTATGAGGTGGTACCGGTGAAGGGGGGAAACATCCAGGAAAATATTCCCAGTGTTTCGCATTTTTGGACAGATGAATCGGAGGAGGAAAGTTGCGTGTTCACTATGCTAGGGATGCGTGGCGGACGAACGGGCTGCCTATCCAGGTTTGTCTCGTTGTTCTGAGCAACTTTCATGTACAAAGTTTTTCCATCTGAGCTACGGTTTATTTTATATTAATTTTCAAAGTTTTAATTAATTTTTAGAATTATCATAATTAATTTAATTAGGAAATGCCATTATGATGTCAGCATGACATCAAGCTGATGTGAGCAGTCAACAGTCAGTTGACTTGGTCAAACTAACGCGTGGGTCCCACTATCATTGTCTAACTAACTAACTAACTGTTTAGTTAGATTAATTAGCAGGTTAATTAGGTTTAATAGTTAGTTAACAGAATTAATTAAGTTAACTAATTAAGTTAATTAATTAATTATTTAATAATACTTTTTTTAATTAATTTTTTTGATTAATTTTTTTAATTAATTTTTTAAATAAATGTTCTGGGCCGTGGGCCCCACATGTCATTGGCCCCTGGCCGTAGCAGGCACAGGGCGCCGCTGGCGGGTTACGGGCGCTAGCGCCAGGCGCCCAACGGGGCGAGCTCGGGCGCACCAGCGACGACCGACGGGGCGCCGGACTTGCCCGCGGGGCGGGGTGGTCGGCGCGAGCTCGGACCAGAGCAAGGCGAGGGGAACGAGAGCGTGTGTGTGCGGAGGCAGCAGCAGCGACGGAGGCGGGGCGGGAGCTAGCGCGAGTGGGGAGGCGCGGGTGCGCCGGCAGTCGGAAGCAGCAGCACGACAGTGGCTGCAGGGGGCGGTGGCGGCGGTGAGAAAAGCGGGATGCGGCGGTGCGCAACCGGACGGAGAAGGACGGGGGCGGCCTCGGCCCAGAGAAGCGATGCAGGGGCGTGACGGGCGAGGTTAGGCGTGCGGGCCGTGGCTAGGGGGAAGGCGAGCGCGTGTGCGGGCGGCGGCGGGTGCGCGCGTGCTCACCGCGAGCACGAGCACCGGGCGGCGCGAGTGGCCGCGGGGGCGGGCGTGCGCAAGCTAGGCACGACTAGCGCGGGGTGACCGCAGGCAGGGCTCAAGCGGATGTGCGCGTGGCGACGGTGGAGTCACGCCGAGCGGGGTAGCAAGGAGAGGAGGGGGTCTCACGGCGGGGTTTGCTGGGCACGGGGTAGTGGGGGTCGAGAAGGAGTCGGGGACGCATCGCCGGGGACGGGGAGCGCCGGCGACGGAGTCGGGACGGCGACGAGGCGCGGCCTTGCGCGAGGGAGAGGAGAGGTGCGGAGGAGGCCGGGGGTGGCGGTGCTCGGCGCCGGTTGGCTGCAGCCCCAGCAGAGCGATGGCGATCGTCGGGCGCGGGGGGTGCCGGGTGGATGGGATCGAACAGGGGGCGCCCCTCCTCTGTGCGACTGCGTGTGTGTGTGTTGTGGGTGACGGCGCGGGGAGGGAACCAGGAAGAGTGGGGATCGTGGGGGGAGAGGTTAGGTGTAGGCTGGGGTGGGCCGACCTGGTGGCCTCTTGGCCAGCTGGGCCAAGGCCCAGTGTGAAAAAAAGGGGGGGCTCTCTTTTCTGTTGTTCTGTTTGCTTTTTATTTATTCTCTGTTTTCTGTTTAGTTTCCAATTTATTTTCAATTCCAAAAAAGAGATAAAAGTAGTTTCTAATTGTAGTGTAACTAAAGATACTATGGCCACATTAACTATGGCACCCAAATAAAATAGTTTAGTATTTTATTAATTATAGAAGTAATTTATTAAATTGTTTAAGCTGTTGTTTTATTTATTTTAATGCATTTAAATAATAGAAAAAATGTGGTTTCACCACCATAATCATCTATGATTTATTTGCTACATTTCGAACACTTTAGTTTTAATATTTGAACACTTTATTTGCTTGACTTGATTTTGAATTTGATCTCGGAACGAGAATTGAATCATCGTGAAACTAGCAACAGTAACCGTGGTGATGCGGCATCATTAGTAGAGGGTTACAGTAGCTTAATTATCCGGGCGTCACAACAAGGAAATAGCACAATTGGTACCAATTCCTGTCGGTTTCTCACACCTACACAAATAAGGCTTATGGTGGAGCTCGGTGAGGATAGTGGCACAAAAATTTGATGCGAAATGTTAGCAAGAGTCAATAATGTTGAAAGAGATTCACAAATTCGCAAGTGTAACAAGTAGACCAATAGCAATATGTGGTGCACGGAAACACACACACGGATAGATAAATGGGGCCGTGCAACCAAGGAATGTGCTCAAAATGTGGAATCCACGGAAAATGCTCTTGTTGCACAACTCTAGAGAGACGCTAGCACGATTGCTCAATAGGCGGATACAACACTTGTGCACAACCTATAGGAGACAAAAATGCAACGACTTTTATCCCAAGTATGCAATGTATTCCAAGATGATCGGATATGACAATCTTATGCAATGTGGTATGATGCTATGGCACTTTCTTACAAGCTCTTTGTTCACTCTTTTTCTTTTCTTAAAAGCTTATTCTTTTTTTTGTATGGCCACTTTGCGAAATGCACAAACCAATATAGTAATTGTGTATATGCGGGAACAAACTTGAGGCACAAGAGATGATATGATGATACCAATATGATATGGTATGTATGCAATGTATGGTGTAGATCACTAATGTCCACAAGTAACGTTGCCGGCAATACTCAAATGGCTAGTCTCGATAGACAAGTAATGCAAAATGGGCTAGGGGTTATCAATGCAATGGCAAGGGAATATGCAATGGAGGGATACCACGATACCAAGATGATATGGAGGTTAGCGTCCGTGTCGATGATGAGTGGCAGTGATCTTGATGGAGATACCAAGATGATGGAGACTCGTCCCTAAGTAGCCAAAATACCTTAGGAAACGGAAAAACCGCGAACTCAAAATGTCAAATGTCAAATGGTGGTAGCGGGAATGCAGTGGTGGTTTTGTGAAAGCTCAATGGAATTGCGGAATGGCAATGATGGGTTGTGGAGTACGCAATGCGGAAATGGAGGGTAAGGTGGTGGACTATACACGGTGTCGGAGTTGGAAGCACGGTCCCTAAGTAGCCGAAACATCTTAGGAGACACAACTCACAACACTAACAAAATTGGGTTAAGTTGGGGTGGTGGAAGTGTATGGTGGGCAAGCCTATGTGGGAGTTATGTTGGTGGTGGTCGTTGATGAAGAAGCAACCGTCCCTAAGTAGCCTAAACACCTTAGGAGACTCGAATCACTACTCAAGCAACCACAAATGCTATAAGGAACAAAATTGGTTAGGTTGCGGAAGTCGGTGGTGGTTATGCGGAGGTTGTGGTGGAAGCCCTAGGCAAAGATGCCAAAGTTCCAAAACTTTGATGGAGTCAAATGGTGTTGGTAGTATTTTTGTAGGAAGGGGGATGTCAAGAGCTTTTCAACGAGCTAAAGAATGCGAAAATCGGACTCCAGACGAATTAGTTATTGACAAAACGATGAAACGGGGATGGCTGAGATGTCAGGGGCCGGACATCCAGGCTCGGGGCCGGAAATCCGGGACCTGATGTCTAGAACCACGCGTGAATTGCGCTCCAGGAGCCGGATGTCCGGCCTGGGGCCCAGATGTCCGGCCCGATGGCCCGGATGTCCGGCCCGACAATCCCAGATCTCGTTTGGGGCGGAAATTTTCGAATTGGGGGTGGAAATTGATGATTTCAGGGGCAAAATTGGAGAGATTTCGTGGATGGAAAGTGGGGAAACTTGGGGATATGCTAGATCCACTCGAAACCAAGCTAATCCATGGATCAAATCCAACAAAACCTCATCAAACCAACAAATCACAAAAAAAATTGGGGCTATTTTTGGTGGGGATTTTTGGAATTTAGGACGAAATCAACAAAATTAGGCTAGAAAACACAACGGGGAGGCTCCGAAATCATGATCAACGTAGCTCATGATACCAAGATGATGTAGGGTGGAACCCTATGTGGCCGATCTTTCATGAAAGGAGCGGATCCCGCGAAGAACACGAGGGAAATCACTAGGGGAAACATAAGGGGAAACACGAGAGAATCACTAAAACCAAAAAAGATTAAGTCACACATGTGCTAGATCCTTGAAGCACGAGAGGAGATACAAGCAAAGTCAACAAGGGACGATACAAAGGGTAACCAGTTCATCTCAGTGAGGAGGTCTTTAATTCACAAGGGGATCTTCCCGTAAATGGGTCTTGAATCCAAGGTGGATCTTCTCCGAAGAGGGGCCGCGGTCTCTCTCAAGGAGTAGATCCGATATGGATGAGCGAAGCTCTATCTCACAAATGAGCTAACACAATGCTAACCCTAAATCGTAGGTGGATGGGGAGTATATATAGTCTAAGGTGCGAAGGGGTACATGGACCTTGGCCCAGATGCACTGCACGCAGGCAGGGGAGGCCGGACGTCTGGGGCGACGGGCCGGATGTCCGGGGCTTCACGGAGAGCCGGATGTCTAGGCTGGCAGGACGGATGTTCGGGCTGGAGGAGATGATTTTGTTGCTCTCTATTTGGAGGGTGCCGGATTTCCGGGGTGAGGCCGGATGTCCGGGGTTGACGCCGGATGTCCGGGGCGAGGCCGGATGTCCGGGGCTTGTAGCACTTGGCGACTGGGCGGCTGTTGCTGTAGTGGTCGTCTCCAGCGGCCGGATGTCCGGGCCTGGGGACGGATGTCCGGGTCCTGGAGCTGCCTTCTTCTCCTTTCGGCGTTTCTCTTCATCTGTGGACTTGGCGCTTTATCCGACTTCACGTGCATCTTCGGGAGGGTCCTCTTGATACCTAATCATGCATAACATTCCGGACTTAGGTAGTAGCCATGCCTCGAAAGGATCAAATGGGATATCACTAAGGAAAGAAGTCACCTCGTACTCGAGAGCTCTAGCTCATGCTCGTGGTCATGGGGATGATAGTAGTATGCTCCGCATCACTAGGCCTCGCCGTCGTCCACCGCCTTGGTGCTATCGGCACGGCGTGGTCAATGTGGTCAAGGAATGACTTCCATCTGAAGAGTACTGCACGTGGAGAGGCTGACAGCTGGGTCCACGGTTGCAGCAAGGAAGTGCCTCCTTATTACGTGCAACATAATGATTCCTCCACCTGATAGCTGGGACCCACCAGATGGGCCATCATATTTCACGAAAAAATGTTTCCCCCTAAGTACTGGGACCCACCGGCTACATCTTTGCATGCAAGGAAATGCGTCCTTATCCTCCCTAACAGCTGGGACCCACTAGGTCGAAGAGTACGTACCGTTGTCTGTCTTGTCGCGAACATGTACATACATACTGGTCGATTGGTCGCTCTGCAATGATGAACCATGGCTGAGTAAGTAGCGGCACATGTCATAGTAGAGCCCCCCAGGTAGCAGTTCAGACTATCCCGTCTAAACCATGTACACGTACATACAACCACACGCCAAAAATACGGCCACGTACGTACATATGGGCGAGGTCTCGAACGCTTACTCGCGCATACGTACGGCCATGGATTGTGTACATGGAGAGGCAGTGACGGCGTCCTGTTCATCGGCAGCCAACCAGCTGGGTCGGAATGGAATGCATTGTGTTCATCAGGAGCCAACCGGCTTGGACGGAATAGCCGATCGAAACGAGGCCTGGCGTACCGATGAACGGAGGAAACAACCTTGTGCTCGACCGCCTACGGTCGAAACGGGATCCTGTTCACCGGGAGGGGTATGGCGTACCGCAAAACAGAGGAAACAGACTTCTCTTGGACGTCCTATGGTCGAAACGGGGTCCTGTTGATCGGGAGGGGTGTGGCGTACCACAAAACGGAGGAAAAGGACTTGTAATGGAGCTCTACGGTCGAAATGAGGGTCCTGTTCATCGGGAGGGGCGTGGCATAGCGCAAAATGGGACTCCACGGGCTACTGTTCATCTCCATCGTTAACCTCCTCCAGCCTCCACGGGATACTGTTCATCCACCGTCGACCTCCTCTAGCCTCCACTTGCAACTGTTCATCCAGCCTCCACCGCTCCTCCACTGGCTACTGTACAACCAGCCCTCTCCACGGGGTTCTATTCAACCACCCCTACACAGGCTACTGTTCATCCAGCCCTCCACCAGCTACTGTTCAACCAGCCCTCCATGGGGTCCTATTCATCCAGCCCTCCACGGGGTCCTGCTCATCCACCCCCAACCGGCTCGATCGCGGTCCTGTTCATCTAGCGGAAACGGCCTCTACTATCATGGGGTCCTGTTCATCAAACCCCCACCAGTAACTGTTCATGCACCCCCTCAACAATGCCAACAACGCTCACTGTTCATCAAGAGGCAGCAGGTTCGATCAGCTTCAGTTAGCATCAGTAGCGAAGGAATCGCTCGAACGGGTTCAGTTAACAGCCAGATCGGTCAATCGCTCGGGTTCGGTAATGCGTAGCCTGTAGTGCAATCGCTCAGGTTCAGTAAGCGAATGCCTCGCCCGGGTTCAGTTAGAGCCCAACGCCTCGCACCCACGCGCGTACGTGTACGACAGAAACGCACATCGCTCAGCCCCGACCACCCACCATAACCGGGAACTCCTCGATATTTCCTCGCCCTCGCTTCTACCATGTTTTTTTTCGTCATGGACGGCCCAAAGAATGTCATGGAGCTGTGTCTCCGGCGCGCCCAGGACAAAAACCCCATTTTCTGTCACGATTTTTTCATAGAAGTAGGAGCCCAGCACATCTATGATAATACCGGGTTTTGTCACAATTATCATCATAGAAGTGTCATAAGCATGACATAATTTTTTTCATTTGACCCAAAATGTCACGGATGTGTCTTTTTTTGTAGTGCAAATACATAGCTACTGGTAATACCTTCAGCCCCGATGGTGAACTACTCCCTCTTCCTCATGGAGACCATCGGTATGATGAAGACGGCCTCCGATGATAGTTTCCCCCTCTGGCAGGGCATCGAAAATGGCCTCCGGATGAGATCGCTTCGGTACAGAGGCTTGCGGCGAAGTTCTAGGTTTCTTCCGGGGTTTTTTGGATTTATAGGATTTTTCAGTGTTGGGGTCACACCGGTCGGATTTACATGGGACCCACGACATCAGACGACACTCCCTACCCCTAGGCCGGGTGGCGTGGGCTCGTGATTCCCTCGTGGGTCTTCTGGTTCTTCCTCAAAGCTTCGAGGGTCTCTTATGTTCCAAAAAAACAACCATAAATTTTTGTGGCATTTGGACTTCATTTGGTATGGATTTTCTGGAAAACCAAAAACATGTAGAAAATAGCAACTGGCGCTGGGCACTAGGTTAATAGGTTAGTCCATGAAAATCATATAAAAGTGCATCAAAACCATATAAATTTGTTGTAAACATGGCATGAATACTTCATAAATTATAAATACGTTGGAGACGCATCAGCATCCCCAAGCTTAATTCCTGCTCGTCCCGAAGTAGGTAAATGATAAAAGAAATAATCTATGAGGTGTGAATGCTAGCATAGTGCATAAGTTTGATCAATGATAATTCGCCTTTTGTAGCATCATTATACATATCATAAACAGTAGCACATATCTCATAAAACTTCTCATGATCAAGTAGCAAGGTGTTCACATGTTAATGTATAGACCATAAACTTTCTTGAAAACTAAAAAACTATGTTCTCAATCATCAAACAATTACAATCATCTTATTTTCAGGAAGGGTCTATGGAAGAGCTTTGATTTAGCAAATTCCACGTACTCAACTATCATTTAGTCTTCCATGATTGCTGACATTCAAAGCATATTTTTAGAACAAGCTATTTCAGTTAGATATAGAGGAAGATATGGGCTTAATGTTTCGCCTCCCAACTTATTTATCTCAGGGATAATGTCAACAATAATAACTCATGATTACCTATATTCAACTGGATATATCTGCCTAGATCATTCCTTGCCACATGGTGCTTGCCAAGTGGAGAATAATTGAGGCTGGAATGAGAATGAATACTATTGACTCTTGCATGAATGTAAATTATTGAAAAGTAAAAGATAGGCCCTTCACAGAGGGAAGCAGAGGTTGTCATGCACTTTTGATTTTTGAATGTGAAAACTCTTATTGTAAAGGAACGCCACTTTATATTGTCCCTTAATAAAGCAACCTTTATTATGTAGTTGTCACTTTATTGCTTTACCATCACAAGTTCATAAAAAGATTATTTTCTGTTGTAGGGTGGAACCCTAAGTGGAGATCTTTTCACACTTGGAGGGGAAAGAGGATGAACACAAGAATACAAAGAGGAAATCCACTCAAACAAAACCCAATCACACATCCAATAGAATATCACAGTTGGGATCCACAAGAATAAAAGAACAATCCAAGGTAGCATGCACAAAGGTAAGGTTCTTCCCACTCCTAAGGAGGTGAGGTCTTGATGATAGTCTTCTCCAAAAGGGGGTCTTGATATCCACTTGGGATCCTCTCCTAAGAGGTATTGATCTCCAAGAGGACTGGTTGAAGGAGCAAAGCTCTATCAATGTCTCACATATACTTTGCTAACCTTAACAAATGAATTAGACACAGAATATATTGCTAGAGGGGTCTTGGTGTCAAAACTGGCGGATCTCGGGTAGGGGGTCCCGAACTGTGTGTCTAGGATTGATGGTAACAGGGGACAAGGGACACAATGTTTACCCAGGTTCGGTCCCTCTCTATGGAGGTAAAACCCTACGTCCTCCTTGATTGATATTGTTGAATATGGGTGTTACAAGAGTTGATCTACCATGAGATCATAATGGATAAAACCCTAGAAGCCAAGCCTATGAATATGGTAATGAGTATATGTGTTGTCCTTTCCGGACTATCCCCTTCGGTTTATATAGACACCGAGGGGATCTAGGGTTTACATGGAGTCGGTTACATAAGAAGGAATCTTCGGTCGCCAAGCTTGACTTCCACGCCAAGTAGAGTCCAATCCGGACACGGTGCATTCTTCGATATTCATGTCTTCATAGCCCATTAGCCCGGCCCATGGATAACAGGCCGGACGCCCGGGGACCCCTTAGTCCATGACTCCCTCAGTAGCCCCTGAACCTGGCTTTCAATGACGAGGAGTCCGGCACGCAGATTTGTTTTCGGCATTGCAAGGCGGGTTCCCTCCTTCCGAACTTCCAGAATAATCATCGGACGAAGTAAGTATATCCGGACCTGTGTATATAACGGTAGAGGACATAATACCCCACGAGCTCAACTTGTTGATAACTGTTCATGACATCATACCACGCCTGCCCCGTCGCTATTTCCAACCGTCAGCTAACGAGCCGCCCCACGTCTTGGGGTGCGGTTTTACTGGCACGTCTCGTCAAGGCAGAGATCGTGTCCCTTTATTTACGGGATTTTTATTAATGCAGGCGTGGGTAACCCAACCGTCACCTGGGTACAACTCCTTGATAATAGGTAAGTTTGGAGACCTCGGGTAAGACGCCCAATATTCGGGGCCTTTATATAGAGACACAGTCTCGTTTTCTTCCTTTGCGCTTGCTTTTCCCTCAACCCCAGCCACCCCAAGTTCCAACCCTTGGGTTCCAATCACCACCAGCCCTAGTCATGTCCGGATCCAACCATCAGGACCGGTGGGTGGCTTCTTATGTCATAGAGGAGGATATTGCGAAGCTTCGTGCAGCGAGGAATCTGACCTCGGAAATCTTTCACCGGCTTCCATCACAAGGGCAAGTCATACCGTCCCCTAGATCTGGCGAGAGGGTAGTATTTGTATCCCACTTTCTTCATGGGCTAGGGTTCGCGCTTAACCCCTTCGTTCGGGGCTCATGTTCTACTATGTACTAGATTTTCACAATCGGGCCCGGGACTCTATTCTCCTCATCTCGACATTTATCGTCACATGTGAGGCCTTACTCCGGACTCCCCCACACTTCGGTTTGTGGCTCAAGACCTTTGATGTGAGGCCGCAGGTGGCAGAGGAGGAGCAGGCAGAGTGCGGCAGCGTCATAATAGGCAAGCTGGCCGGCACTGTTTGGCCCGAAGGATCTTTCGCCAAATCTTCCGACCTATGGCAGCAGGGGTGGTTTTATATCAACGAGCCGCGGGGCTCCAAGTGGGCGGCTACACCTGCGTTAAGGGATTGGACTGGGGATCCATCAATGAAGTGCAGACCTTGCAAAGCCGCATCCGATGCTTTATCGAGAAGGGCATTGATCTTGTGAGTGTCGTTCAAATACTGCTAGTCCGCCGGATCCTTCCATGTCAGTGGCGGCCTCTTCATATGTGGGAGTTTAACCCATAAGGGCGGCGGACTTTACAGCACTTCTTCGGCACTATGCATGAAGGAATGTGGAAATTATACTTCAAGGAACGAGAGCAATGGCCGGACACCATCGAAGACGTTGGCCTTGACTGCAATCATACGAACACTTCGGTAAGTACTCGATATCCGAGCACCTTCACTTCCGACATCTCTTAATAAGATACTAAACAATCCGTCCCTGTACAGGACCGGAAAAGAAAGTGGTGTTAATCTGGTGTCCGGCGCCTCTTCCCGAAGGCCCTGCGACCGACCTGCTGACGAGAATGCTGATTCCAACACTGTACCCGGTAGCTGCGTCCGGGGAAACCGAAATCCTTTTTCCCAAGGGAAAGAGTGCAGAGGGAGCCTTCCAGGGTAAGAAGAGGGTCAACACCAAAGATCAGGAGGGGAAGCCTTCCAAGAGAGGAAAAATGCCATCGTCGAGCGGCTTGGGCCGGGCAAGCGAGGCTGCCATAGAGTTTGATGATGAGGACAAACCTTGAGGCAGACCGTAAGCAAGGCTGGGTACTTTAAATGCACCTCATTCCCTTTTTTAGTGAAGTAATCATCCGATATATGTTCGTCCATGCAGGTTAACGTTTGGTGCTTCTCAATCGTCCTCCTCCTCGGGAGATCTTCTTCCAGAGATGATGGAGAGTGACACGCCTCCTCCGGCCCCGTCGCCTCATAGAGGAGATGATACCGAGGTGTTGTCCTGAAGGGCACCCAAAGGCGGTGCCTCCGTCACTCGAGGTTCCGGGATCGAGACCGGCGTCACCGAACCGTCCGGTTTACAGCCGGAGACGGTTCTGGAGGCAAGCAAGCAGATTTCTTCAATGGAATGTCGTACTCCGGCGGTGGTTTCCGAAGACCCAGGAGCGCCGGAAATGCTGACGGTCATGCTATGACGAGCATCCATTTCAGAAGAGCACCGTTCCTTGATGGTTATGGTGGTCGAAAGGGTTCTATCCGCGAAGAGTGGACTGAACGAGGCCTTCACGAGCCTTCTAAGAGGCTTTGAGGTTTGTGATGTAGCTTTGTCAATTGAATTTCATTGACAGAATGCACCTGTTGTATATGCAGTAGCCCCTGAGACCCGGATTGTCTTCCGAAGGGAGCGATCGGAGGATCAAAGAGATATGATCAGGTATTAACCTTGGTTTAATTTAAAATACATGCTGCTTCCCCTCCTGCGGCTGCCCAGAATACGGAAGTGGCCGAACTGCAGCGAAAGCTGGATATTACAGAGGATGATGTTGCCTTGATCAATAGGCGTCTTGACGACTCGCAAGGTATGTATTTGGAGCATTCTTTACACCAGTGTGCTTGGCGTGGAAAAGAGCTTTATATGAGATGTGCATGAAGTGCAGATGGTGCTGCCGCCGTGGAGGCTCTTCGAGCGGAGCTAGTCCGGGCCAAGGAGCGGGCCCAGTTTAGTGATGCTGCTGCTGAAGGAGAATCAGTTGAACTGAAGGCCGAACAAGTTGCACGACGCCGGGGCGAGGAGAAGATATCCACGATGACACTCGCTTTGGAGGATGCTATTGGCCGCTGCGAACTTCTTGAGAAGGAGAATAAATCCTTAACGGCTGAACTGGACAAGGCCCAACAGGAGGCAAGAGTAGCGCAATCAGAATCCCGAACACTCCGTGAGGAGGTTCAGCAGGCGAAAGAGATATTGGCTGGAAAGCCTTTTCTGCTGCAGGCTAAGTTCAGTGACCCGGACTATGCTCAGCTGAACCATGTGTGGAGTTCTCTGGACGAGTATTTGGACTTGCCGAAGAGTTCTTCTGATGCAGCGCGGTATTACCAAGCGTGAGTTGGATATGCAACGAAGAAGCTTTTTTGGTCACAATTTGGTGTGTCAAAGCGCCCGCTGCTACTTAATGAACAGATGTCCCAATGGGCCGAACTTCATAGGCTATCTGGTGCTTCCATGAAGGATGTCATAGTCCGGCTATGGCCGTCCGAGCCTGCGCCGAATAGCTATTTCGTTTTGGTGCAGAAGCTTGTCGATGCAGTGTCGTGAATCGACGCTGTGAAGCGATCGGCGTCCATTGAAGGTGCACGGACGGCCCTTGCCCGCGTCAAGACATTCTGGGGGAAGATGAAGGCCATCGATGTCGCGACGAAGGGTCCGCCCAAAGGCGACGACCGTCCGAAACCAGAGCATTATTTTGAAGACGTCCTGGAGGCCGCCCACTCGATTGAGGGTCAATGTTCGAAGAACATAATGTTCGAGTGAGGTGTACAATGATTGTAAAAGACAACTCTATATCTAATCTATTTATGTTTTGCTCGAAAAGCTTGAATTCCTCCTGTGCAGTCGTTTTAATATAATCTGAAAGTTTTCCAGTTGTCGGCTTCAGCCTTCCATAGGAAGTACGGGGGTGTTCGGAAAAGCATTTAATCACACTCTATCCAACGTCTTGGTCCATGAAGGAGGTGATAATGCGGCGAACCAGGCAATCATACTATAAGGCGTTAACACTTTCACATAACCATACGAGTTTTATGGTGGGGCTACGACATAGCCCCTGGTGTGTATGCGGCGTGTGGTGCCTTACATATCTGATCTGAAAAAGATCCCTCATATTATACGGAGAATCGCTAAAGATTCCAATAAGTCATCTAGTGGTTGACCAGCTCTCGCCGCATCATGACAGTCAGTTTTTGGCTTTCTCTACTGAGGTGCTCATCCGGTCTAGGCCAGGGCACAATCGTAGTAGTTCTCGGAACATAGGGTAGCAAACACAGGAGCCGGGCAACCCAACTATTGACCCAAGACAATGATTTGGAGCTGATGCATATAAGGCCGAACTTGCTACGCCGAAGTACGCTATAGAGCTATTCGGACTTTTACTGGCAACTCATTCTTTCCCATGCCGAGCCCCTGGCAGGGTGTGCCGAGGTGCATCTGCAAAGCAGCCGTTAAGGCCGTACTTTATTTTTCAAAGGATATGAGAGATCGGTTCGGGTGAGGCTTACTAAGAACGGAGCGATGTGCTAATGATAAATTTATGTATATGTATATATAAAAAGAGAAACCACGGACCCGGCTATTGGACATGTTCGTGGTCGGGATGAGAGGAAAAGGGGCATAGTACAGGCTCGGATTAAAGAGTGCGGTCTACAGAAAGTAATTTTGGACCTCCTGTCGCACGTCTGCGTAGCCCATCCTCTGGGAGGGGGATCCTTAACGGATGTAACCCCTTAGGTGAGTGTATGGGTCCGAACTCCGATAGAGTCCGCTGTAGATGTTGTCCAGTTGGTCACCTGTTCTTTAAAGATGATACAGAAAAAATGAGTAAAACATATAAAAACGTTATGGGAATGCTTGTCCGAATTGTGCTTCCGCCGATGCCCATGGTATCTTGAGTGCGTAGTGATGTGCGCGTGGTGCAAATTTCGCCAGTATAGTAGGTGGGTGGCGGAAGCCAGACTGCTATTTGCGCTCCGGGAGTGGGCGAACGTCGGAGGGGAACTTTTTCTGGCCCCTGGTGTTCTGTTGGCGAGCCGATCCGTCGTATTTGTCACCCGGTGGGCTCCTCCCCTTGTGATCAGCGTTAAGCTTGCTTGCCTGCTTGAAGACCCAATAGTTACGGTTGGTATGATTAGCTGGCCTATCAGGGAGACCATGAATCTGACAAGGTCGGTCCAATATCCTATCAACGGTGTATGGTCCATCCTGGTTTGCCTTTAGTAGCTTTTTTCGTTGACCGGTCTTCGGATTGTGAAATTCGGCATTCACCACTATGTCGTGTATGTTGTTATGTTCGGTTTGTCGTGGATTGCCGCTGCCATCTCGGATTTCGGAAGTGCCCGGGCCGCTGGCATTGTTGCTTTTACGAGCAAGCCAGTTGTCTTCTCCCACGCAGAAGTGGTTCATTAGAGCGGTGAGGGTTGTCATGGATTTGGGTCCTTCCTGGCTGAGGTGACGCGTGAGCCATTCATCCCAGATGCTGTGTTTGAAGGCCGCGAGGGCTTCTGCGTCCAGACAGTCGACAATTTGGTTCTTTTTGACTAAGAACCTTGTCCAGAGCTCCCTAGCTGACTCGCCGGGCTCTTGGACAATGTGACTTAAGTCATCGGCGCATAATGGCCAGACATATGTTCCTTGGAAGTTGTCTCGAAAGGCGTCTTCTAAATCTTCCCAGTTGCCAATAGAATTTTCTGGAAAACTGTTTAGTCAGTACCGAGCTGGCCCCTTAAGCTTGAGAGGTGGGTATTTAATGGCGTGGAGGTCGTCTCCATGGGCCATGTGAATATGGAGGAGGTAATCCTCGATCCATACCACGGGGTCTGTTGTCCCATCGTATGATTCGATGTTAATGGGTTTAAACCTGTCTGGAAATTCGTGTTCCATTAGTTTGTCCGTGAAGCAAAGGGGGTGTGCGGCTCCTCTATGTTGGGCCACACTATGAAGTACCTCCGGCGTGCTCCATTTACGGTGCTCGGACCGGGCGTGGTCATCTCTGTAGTGTAGGCGACCATCGTCGTCGGTCGGGGTATATCTTCGTGATCTGTACATCGATCTTGTGCGTCCTGCTCTACCCTCCATGCCGAATGGGTTGGTATGGTGCTCTGCTTGGGCTGCTGCTTTGACTGGACCGAACTATGATCGGCCCGCCGCATTATTCATTGGTGGTATGGGCTCCATTGCCCTGCCATCGTATTGAGGGAGCCACCTACTCTTGGGGTGGCTTTTGTCTGGGCAGCTAAGGCCGTATTCCTCGGCGGCCAAGACCTCGGTCCATATATCATTGAGCAAGTCTGGGCTTGCTTGAAGCTGCAGCTGCTTCTTTCTTAAGCTCCTTGTAGTGGCTATAAGCCGGTGTTTAAAGCACTCCTGCTCGAGAGGTTCCTTTGGCGCGGTAAAATCCTTGTTGCCGAGGATCTCCTCCTCCTCGGAGAGGGGGAGATAGTTGATGTCCTCCGAGTCCCCACATGTAGCCTGTTTGTCAGGGCTGTCTTGCCCGTCTTCCTGTTCCTCCTGCTCGGATTCTACCTCAACAGGGTCTTCGTTGTCTGGAGTATCGTCTTCTCTGGTGTTGGAAGTGTCTTCTCTTGGGCGATGAAGCCCAGAGCGCCGGTGTCCTGGCTGTGTACCAGGCGGTTTATCCTCGACCAGATTCTCCTTCTCATCGCCGTAAGGTGTGTCTATCATACACACGTCATACCAGGAAGTGCCTGCCCCGTGTCTAGCGGGTAGTACGCTCTGGCCTTGCCCCTCATCGTCGTCCATACCGTCGATGTCTTCGACGCGGGGATTGTGTGTGTTGGTTACATCTTTAACAGTGGCTATGAAGTGGGTGGCGGGTGGGAAGCAAAATTCTCCGTTGTCCGCCATAAGTTCGAACTGAACATAGTTCAGAGACGGGTCGCCCTCCAAGGATAGGTTTTTTAGCGAATTTAGTATGTCTCCCATGGGCGAGTGTTGGAAGACATCTGTGGCGCTGAATTGAAGATTGATAAACGATCGAGTTCGGCGTACGTAGGCTCACAGGGTTCGGAGCTCGACATCAGAGGCGAGTCCGGGGTTCCGTTGATGTAGATACCGTACGAAGGGAAATCCGCGTGTGGCTCCAGCACCGCGAAATCGGTGGTCCCCGTGATGGGGTGGAGCTTCCCATCTTCGAACGACCTGAACTACTCCGGATTTGAGGCCGGAGCTGCTATGGGAGCTATCTCCTGGATGCGGCCTGATGACAGGTTTAAGCCATGTTCATCGGGGTGATGGGGAGCGGTTGTCGCGGTCTCGAATCCGTTGAAGATCAAGTCTCCATGGATGTCCGCAACATAATTCAAGCTCCCGAATCTGACTTGATGGCCAGGGGCGTAGCTATCGATCTTCTCCAGATGGCCAAGTGAGTTGGCCCGCAATTTGAAGCCACCGAATACGAAGATCTGTCTGAGGAGGAGGTTTCTCCCTGGACACTATCATTACTGACGATCGAAGGGACCATCGAGCCCTTTGCTGATGTCATAGTGGAACTCTCAATTAAAGCACTAATGTTGGTGTCAAAACCGGCGGATCTCGGGTAGGGGGTCCCGAACTGTGTGTCGGCGTACTGGGAACCAGGGTACCTAGACTTGTCTGTCTGCGGCCCACGTCGCGTTCCTGGTATGGCCCGGTAGGGCCCAGCCGATCGACCAACTGCTCAAGACCCTCGCGAGGGGGCCAGCCATCACGAGGAGAACGACCAAGACCTCCTCAGGGAGTGGCCTCAACTAGGGTGCTCCAGAGGGGCAACCAAGACCTCTCCCAAGAGTGGCCTCGGCTAGGCTGCTTCGGGAGGGCGGAGATCTCAAGGCAAGGGCTGCCTCGGGAGGAGGCAGTGACGCAAGCCATGACGAACCGTGCCAGTGGGCGCCAGCGCGTGCCAGCGGGCGCAGTTTCCATATCGGTGCAAAGGAGACCGCACAGGCGCAGGTTCCCGAGGGGCCAGGCAAAGGTTTCCCCGTTGGTGCAACAAGACCGAAGACTGCAAGGACGACAGGAAGGATGTCATCGCCGAGCCCACCACCGCGTCACCGCCTACCCTCTTTGCAGGCGAAGACCACCTTTTGTCAGGATATGAGCGTCCTTGTGTTCCCGCTCAAATGGCCATTTTGGGATTCCCTTCCCGCCTAAACATTTTGGGGGAAGAGGACCCTGGCCGTCTATATAAGTAGCTAGGGCTCCTAGCATAGAGAGAGAGGACCAACCCATTGGGACTTAGCATAGCAAAGGAGCAAGAACATCCGCTTCCTCACCCCTCTTGAGCTCTCCTCCTGAGCTCAGGAAACCACTGTATTTGTTCATACTCGAGCCCTCGCAAGGCCAATCCACTAAAGCAGGACGTAGGGTTTTACACCGCAAGGTGGCCTAAACCTGGGTAAACTCTTGTGTGATCTACTTGTTTGCTTGCTTGCATTCCATTCCCACCACTAGGAGAAGAGCGAGGCGCTAGGTGGATGTGTAGTGGGAGAGATCTTTGTCACGCCCCTGTGTTCGAATCTTAAGGGTTTTGCGGAGCCTGGAATCCGACACTGTGCATCGTGGATCGATGGTAACAGGAGACAAGGGACACAATGTTTACCCAGGTTCGGGCCCTCTCTATGGAGGTAAAACCCTACATCCTGCTTGATTGATATTGATGAATATGGGTGTTACAAGAGTTGATCTACCACGAAATTGTAATGGCTAAAACCCTAGAAGCCTAGCCTATGAACATGGTAATGAGTATATGTGTTTTCCTTTCCGGACTACCCCCTTCGGTTTATATAGACATCGAGGGGATCTAAGGTTTACATGGAGTCAGTTACATAAGAAGGAATCTTCGGTCACCAAGCTTGCCTTCCACGCCAAGTAGAGTCCAATCCGGACATGGTGCATTCTTCGATCTTCATGTCTTCACAACCCATCAGCCCGGCCCATGGATAATAGGCCGGACGCCCGAGGACCCCTTACTCCAGCACTCCCTCAAGGGGGAAGGGGACGACTTGGGAGGCAAGAAAGATCATCCATGACCGAATCCTAGGAAGGCCATGCACACGGGGGGTCTAGTGGGCATAGTACACACCCGTGCTCATGGGGTGCTACAGCGGTGAGGGCCCGTGCGCATGGGGTCTAGAGGCCGTGCACACACGGGTGCGCATGCCGGTTATAGTAGCCTTCTGTGAGGCCCGTGGGCACGGGGTCTGGGTGGCCCATGCGCACGGGGTCGCCTGGGATGTAGCGTCTTCATCTTGAGGGACTCCTTTCTTGTGGCCTTCGGGTGCTTCTCCTACTCCTTTGGGGTGTCCCTTAGCTGCTTGGTGGCGTTGGTCTTCGTACCTGATGACATATAGAATGTTTTGGTGAGGTACCATCCAAGTTCCATTTATATCCATATCGATCTCGAGTAGGAGTGAGTTCACCTTGGTTTCAATGGTGTGTCCTTGAGCTCTTGTCATAGGTCCACGTGGGGCTTGATGAGTTGTAGTAGAGTCCATGGGGATGATGGAAGGATGCTCCGAATCATCTCCCCCCTTTGGAGAGATCCGTCCACGGATCATGATCTTCATCACCATGGTATGGGACCAAGTCCTTGAAATTGAAGATGTCGCTTACTTTGTACTTGTCATGTGGGATGTCGATCTTGTAGGCAATGTCATTGTAATGGATGAGCACTTTGAAGGGTCCATTGGCTCGTGGTAGTAGCTTGGATTTGCGCTCATTGGGGAAGCGGTCGAGGTGTATCCATACTAGATCGCCAGGTTTGAAAACTGATGTTTACTATGCAACTTTATTCTTATGGACTCGTGTTGGGCCTCCAAGCGCAGAGTTTTGTAGGACAGTAGCACTTTTTCCTCTAGTGGGTGACCTAAGGTTTATCAATCTGTGGGAGGTGTAGGATGAAGATTGTCTCTGTCGGTGTCAAAACCGGCGGATCTCGGGTAGGGGGTCTCGAACTATGCGTCTAGGCGGATGGTAACAGGAGGCAGGGGACACAATGTTTTACACAGGTTCGGGCCCTCTTGATGGAGGTAATACCCTACGTCCTGCTTGATTGTTCTTGATAATATGTGTAGTATAAGAGTTGATGGACCACGAGATCGAAGAGGCTAAACCCTAGAAGCTAGCCTATGGTATGATTGTTGTTGTTGGTCCTACAAACTAAACCCTCCGTTTTATATAGACACCGGAGGGGGCTAGGGTTACACAGAGTCGGTTATAAGGAAGAAGATCTACATATCCGTATTGGCAAGCTTGCATTCCACGCCAAGGAGAGTCCCATCCGGACACGGGACGAAGTCTTCAATCTTGTATCTTCATACTCCAACAGTCTGGCCAAAGGATATAATCCGGCTGTCCGGATACCCCCTAATCCAGGACTCCCTCAGTAGCCCCTGAACCAGGCTTCAATGATGATGAGTCCGGCGCGCAGATTGTCTTCGGAATTGCAAGGCGGGTTCCTCCTCCGAATACTTCATAGAAGATTTTGAACACGAGGATCGTGTCCGGCTCTGCAAAACAAGTTCCACATACAACTGTAGAGAGAATAATATTTTCACAAATCTAATCTACCGACGCATTCCGTGGTGTAACATCACACCACGGCCAGGTCACCATTTGAATCGTTTTTCCCAACCAACCTCAGCGTGTTTCACGACGCGGTTTCCTTGGCACGTCTTGTCGAAGCAGAGATCGTGTCCCCTTATTACGAGATTCCCATCAATACGGACATGGGTAACACAACCGCGCCATCAATTACAGCGCTTGGGGGATAAGCAAGTTTTACCAGGCTGGTGGGGGTGCATAGTTTAGTCCGCCCTTATAAAGGGATAAGAGTTCACCTTTTTCTACCCACGCCTTCTTCATCCTTGCTCATCCATTCTCGCGCACTCGAGCTCCAGCGCCCAAGTCCACATCCTTCTCCTCACCCCTCTCCAAACATGTCCGGAGCGGGAGGCAAGTGGATGGTCTCCTCCGTTAGGGAGGGAGACATCAAAAAGCTGCGTGGGGCCGGATACTTAGCCGCGGATATTGCGCACCGGCTGCCAGCCACGGGGAAGATCGTCCCTACCACGGAACCTCACGAAAGGGTGGTTTTCCTCACCCACTTCGTCCGCGGACTGGGGTTTCCCCTCCATCCATTCGTCCGCGGCCTTATGTTCTATTACGGGATGGACTTCCATGATCTGGCCCCGAATTTCATCCTCAACATCTCGGTGTTCATCATCGTGTGCGAGGCTTTCCTCCGCATCCGGCCCCACTTCGGCCTGTGGCTGAAGACCTTCAATGTCAAACCGAAGGTAGTAGGTGGCCAACGAGCGGAATGCGGCGAATCCATGGTGGGCAAAATGCCCAACGTTACATGGCTTGAGGGCTCCTTCGTGGAGACCATAAAGGGGTGGCAATCGGGGTGGTTCTACATCACCGAGCCGCGCGACACCAACTGGGCGGCGACCCCGAGTTTCGATCCGGAATCCCCACTCGGCTTACTTCCTGGAAGGAGAAGGGCCTGTCCTGGGGCTCATCGGTGGAGCTGGACGGACTCCAGAAGTGTATCCGGAACATGATAAGCAAGAAACTTAAGCTTGTCAACATAGTCCAGGTCATGCTCTTCCGCCGGATCCTCCCGTGTCAACAACGGGCTTTCAACTTATGGGAGTTCGACCCGGCCCAGCACCAGACTCTACGCGAGCTCTTCGACACGATGCATAAGGACGTCTGGAAGGTGTTGTTTAAGGGCGCCGAGGTCCCCCTCCCCTTACCGAGGACAGCGGGCTAAGCGCGACACGTCCTGCAAATCCGGTAAGTTCTGTACATCTCGCAGGGTATTTATTTTCCATAGTTTAACCATGTGCGGGATCTGAGCTCCCATGCCTTTGACATGACTGGGTGGAGACATCGGAGTAGATTGACTGTCCGACCCCTCTGCCCGAAGACCCTGCAGACGCTCTCCTGACGGAGATGCGGACTCCGGCTCCTTATGGGGTGCTGAAGAAGAAGATCAAGAAGAAGGCCACGGGAACCCAAAAGAGTTCCCGGCGCCAGGTGGTATTGGACTCATCGTCCGATAACTCCGAGACTCACTCCTCCCGTAAAAACGAGGAGGAGGAAGATGAAGATTCTCCCCCTCCAGCCGGGGGAGACAAGAAAAGGAAGGCCGCCCCAACCAGGGAGGCCGAAGGGTCCAAGAAGGGAAGGACTCTCCTTCCGGACTGTTCCACCACCGCCGCAGACAGAGAAGACGAGTGGTTACTCAGGGCCAAGCCCCTGGCGAAGTCGTAAGTATTCGGATACCAGAGTAACTCATAGCATACTTTTATTGCCCTGCTTCTCCGAACGTCGAATATGATCATGCAGTCCGCCCCGAGCCCGTATTGACGTATCCTCGTCGGACGGTTCCTTGGACTCGTCGGATATGAATAGTGATACACTTCCAACCGCCTCCTCTCCTCGCCCTACGGACAATGTCGGGGTACTATCTCAAGGGGCACCGAGCCTGGGGGGAGATAGTCCCGAAGGCGCCTCAAGGCGACCTTCCGGACTCCAGGCGCAAAGGGAGCAAGATTCCCAAGGGCTCCAAGTTCGGCCCTCAGCCGAACACCGCGCCGGAACCTCCAGTGGTTACGGACTCCGGTAGGCGGCCCCCTTCCAAGAGGGGCAAGCCGCCCGTGGTGACCTCTGTCCATCCAGAGGCACCGGACAACCTACTGGGAGCGCTTCGCGGCGCTTCCATCGACGAAGAGCACCGCACTATTATGAGTGCGGTGATCAAGAAGGTTCAGTCCGCCAAGAGCGGACTGACTAAAGCCTGTGCCAGCCTTCTAACAGGCTTTGAGGTAAGTATTTAAAATATAGGATAATATTACCGCATAGACAGTATCCCTTGATGCTCTGTTTGGTGTTCACAAAGAAAAGCCGAATAGAGGATCAAATAATATCTGCAGGAGTCTAATACAAGTATGTCTATATGCGTGTGCAGGCTTCGCTGCTGACCTCTGCCGCACTGACTGCGGAGGTCGCCGCACTGAAGCAGAACCTTGAGCGGTCCGAGAAAGAGCTCGGCCTTGCCAAGAGGCAGATCGAGGAGAACGAAGGTAAGTAATACCTTGTCTATATGTATATAAAAAAAGATGTGGTTGTAAAATGATAGGATCATCATGGATGTGCCAGGGGCCACGACCGAGGTGGCGACCCTGAAGCAAGCATTGTCCGAGGCCGAAAACAAAGCGGCCAAGGAGCGCACCGAGCGGGAGAAACAGGATGCACGGGTGGGCGAGGTGCAGCAAGAGCTCCATGCTCTCGTGAAGAAGCACGAGACTTTGGAGCTTGACTCGAAGACACGAGAGTCCGAGCTTGCCGCGGCCCTCGAGAGCACAAAGTGTGCCAGGGCTGAAGCCCAAAAGGCCCTCCAGGGAATTGAGGCGATGAGGAAGATAGCGGCGGGTAAGGCATTCATTATGCAAAGCAAGCATGTGAAAATAAATTACTTGTTACTTACCCGAGTCCGGAGCTCTCTAGGAGCATTCGCAGGTTTGCCCCGCAGCGTGTCAGATGCCGCAAAGTACTACCAGGCCGAGGATGGAAGCTCGACGGAGAAGTTGTTCTGGTCTCAGTATACTAGGACCGAACACCCGATGCCTGTGAGCGACCAGCTGAAGCAACTGGCCGAGCTGCACAAGGCGGCCGAACAGGCCATGAGGGGACTTATAGTCCGGATGTGGCCTGGTGACTCACTTCCCAATAGCTACTTCAGCCTGGTGAGGCGGCTTGTGGATGCCTGCCCATGGCTGGAAGTCATAAAGCGGTCCGTCTGCATCGAAGGTGCACGCCGGGCTTTTGCCCGTGCGAAGGTGCACTGGACCAAGATGGACGCCGAGAAGCTGGTGAAGGAGGGGCCGCCGTAGGGCAAGGAGCATCACCACCCTGAGATGTATTATGAGGGTGTCCTGAAGGGTGCCCGTCTTGTGGCGGACGAGTGTGCGAAGGATGTAATTTTTGAATGAACTTGCTCGTGTGCTCCTGTATTATGAAAACTTGTTCATGTGCACTATGCAACGCTTGTTTGAATTTAAAATATTACCTTTTGTGCGGCTGTTTATCAAATCTGAGAGATGGCCAGTCGTCGGCTTCTGCCCCCATGCCACGAGTGCTGGGGTGTTCGGGATAAATCTGAGCACTCGTTTTCCCATTGTTGGGTCCTTCGAGGGAGGTGCTCAGGGCAACGAACAAGGCAATCGGACTATAATGCTTTACCACTCTCACTTAGCCATAGAAGTCTACAATTTTAAATTTTGGCGAAGCCCCTAGTATTTGGAAGGCCGAATTCGGGGCGCTATACACGCCTAAGCCGGACAAAGCCGACTCCTCACCCTAAGCGGCATAAGCCTTTAGGAACTCGAGACCACTCGAACAGCGACTAGCTTTCGCCTTATCATGACAGTCAGTTTTAGCTTTCTCTACTGAGGTGCTTGCCCGGATGAACCGGGGCACAATCGCAGTAGTTCTCCCAGTGCTACCTTAGCCGATATAGCGGAACGTAAGGTACCAAAACATGGGAGCCGGGCAAACCCAACTATTGACCCAAGACATGATTCGGAGCTGATGCATATAATGCTATAAGTTCGGGGTGCCGCACTGTCGAAAGTGTTCGTACTTCTCCGCCGTATTATGGGGTACGCTTAAGCCCCTGGCGTATTGGCTGTACCAGAGTGTACGGGTGCTGCATGTCATGAATGACCATATATATATATATATATATATATATAAAGGAATAGATAATGCTATAATAGACTAGTGCTATGCATTGTTTATTCAAAAAGGTGCGTCGAAGCATAATGATACAAGTAGTGCGATAAGCAAAAAATAGGACTATTTGACATGTCCCCTCCAAGGGCAAGCTGAGGAATGGTATTTAAAGCAGGTATTTCACTCGTTATCAGAGACCACCTGGGAATTCCATGATGCGACATAGCTTTCTGCCTCCTTGGTTGTTGTATCGTGTGTTCGGCAATCGTACTTCCGGAAGGGGTTTCCTGAGAGTAAAGTCCTGAAAGAGAGAAAAAAATAACAAGGCGGGAAGCCCCTAGTGCGGTTGAACCGCGTTGTGGGGCGTGCCGTAGTCGTGCCCCCCTATGCCCATCGTATTTTTAATGCGTAATTATGTACGTGTGGCACGGATTTCACCGTTTGGCTGGGACTGGGGTGGGGCCGCATTGCTATGCGAGCTCGGAACATGCCAGGCGGTCTTGTTGCAGATTACTCCGGGTGCGCTTGACGGTGTTCGAGTGTTTAATCACCGAACTGGTGGATTGCCTAAAGAGGCTGCTTTGTGCTTCTGCTGCGAGGGCCGCAGTGTGCTCCTCTGTGCAGAGAGAGTGCTCTGTGTTTCCATTGACTGTGATGACCCCCCGAGGTCCTGGCATCTTGAGCTTGAGGTATGCATAATGCGGTACCGCATTGAATCTTGCAAATGCGGTTCGCCCGAGCAGTGCGTGATAGCCACTGCGGAACGGGACTATATCGAAGATTAACTCCTCTCTTCAGAAGTTATCCGGGGATCTGAAGACCACTTCCAGTGTGACTGAGCCTGTGCAATGGGCCTCTACACCTGGTATGACGCCTTTGAAGGTCGTTTTTGTGGGTTTGATCCTTGAGGGGTCTATACCCATTTTGCGAACTGTGTCCTGATAAAGCATGTTCAGGCTGCTTCCGCTGTCCATAAGGACTCGAGTGGGGTGAAATCCGTCGATGATTGGGTCTAGGACCAGTGCGGCGAATCCTCCATGACGGATACTAGTGGGGTGGTCCCTGCGATCGAAGGTGATCGGACAGGAGGACCATGGGTTGAACTTTGGGGCGACTGGCTCCAACGCATATACGTCCCTTAGCGCATGCTTCCGCTCCCTCTTGGGGATGTGGGTTGCGTATATCATGTTCACCGTCCGCACTTGTGGGAGGAACCTCTTCTGTCCTCCGGTGTTCGGTGGCCGGGGCTCCTCCTCGTCATCGCTATGTAACCCCTTGTCTTTATTTTCGGCATTTAACTTGCCGGCCTGCTTGAACACCCAACATTCCCTGTTGGTGTGGTTGGCTGGCTTGTCGGGGGTGCCATGTATTTGATACGAGCGATCGAGCATACGGTCCAAACTGGACGGGCCCGGAGTGCTTCTTTTG
Source organism: Triticum urartu (assembly GCF_056163025.1). Lineage (NCBI taxonomy): Eukaryota > Viridiplantae > Streptophyta > Magnoliopsida > Poales > Poaceae > Triticum > Triticum urartu. The sequence continues at coordinate 331,065,118 of NC_141875.1, forward strand.
AATGGCTTTTTCCATTGACCGGGTTTAGAGCCTCTGAATCCGGCATTGACTGCCATATCCTCGGTCGGGGCTTGTGTTTGTTGCGACGTGACCTGCCATTGCTATCCTTGGTATCCGAAGTACCATGGTTTTTTGATATGTTATTGCTTCGAGCCAGCCAGCTGTCCTCTCCCGCGCAAAAGCGGGTCATGAGTGTCGTGAGGGCTGCCATAGATTTCGGCTTTTCCTGGCCAAGGTGCCGGGCAAGCCACTCATCGCGGATGTTGTGCTTAAAAGCTGCTAGGGCATCTACATCTGGACAGTCGACGATTTGATTTTTCTTTGTTAGGAACCGTGTCCAGAATTGCCTGGCCGATTCCTCTGGCTGCTGAATTATGTGGCTCAAGTCATCGACATCTGGTGGTCGCACATAAGTGCCCTGGAAGTTGTCGAGGAATGCGGCTTCCAGATCTTCCCAACAGCCAATGGATTCTGCTGGCAGGCTGTTGAGCCAATGCCGAGCTGGTCCTTTGAGTTTGAGTGGGAGGTATTTGATGGCGTGTAGATCGTCACCACGGGCCATGTGGATGTGCAGGAGGAAGTCCTCGATCCATACCGCAGGATCTGTTGTACCGTCGTTTGATTCGATATTTACGGGTTTGAAACCCTCTGGGATTTGGTGATCCATTACTTCGTCTGTGAAGCATAGGGGGTGTGCGGCGCCTCTGTACTGGGCTATATCGCGACGCAGCTCAAATGAGTCTTGTCTGCTGTGTTCGGCCCGACCGGATTTACTTTTACTGTATCCGGCATGACGGTTATCGTCTCGCGTAGTGGCGCGCCCTCGTGATCCGTAGATCGATCTTGCGTGTTTTGCTTTGTCCTCCAATACGTTTCACAGGTCTAGCATGTTCCCCCGTGCCTTGACATTTTTATTTGAGTGGCGTTGGGGTGCGGGCTGAGCTTTTGGCTGAAACGCCTCTCTGTCGCGGCCACGAGGTGGCCGATCAGCCGCGTCATACGCTAGAGATGTAGGTTTTAATGCTTCCTCCTCCAATCAGGGTAGCAATCTGTGCTTTGGGTAACTCTTGGAGGGGCGTTCGAGTTCATATTCCTCGGCCGCAAGGACTTTAGTCCATCTGCCAGCTAGCAAATCTTGATCAGCTTGAAGCTGCTGTTGCTTTTTCTTAAGTCTATTTGCCGTGGCTATAAGCCGGCGCTTGAAGCGCTCTTGCTCGATGGGATCCTCAGGCATGACGAATTCGTCATCGTCGAGGCTTGCCTCGTCTTCGAAGGGGGGCATGTAATTATCATCCTCCGCCTCTCCATCTGCCGCTCTCTCGGGAGGGCTGGCTTCTCCATCCTCCTTCTCTAAATCTTGCTGGAGGGGATTGCCGTCATCTTCGGCACTGTCCGGAGTGCTATTATCTCCTGTGCGGGTATCACCGCTTTTGCTTTGGCAAGACTTAGAGCAGCGCCGCTTTCGTCGGCACTTGGGTTGCTTCTTGGAGGGGTCATCCTCCGCTGTCCCGTCGCCATTGCCTTCTTTGGGTGTGTCCACCATGTATATATCATATGATGAGGTGGCTGTCCAGTGCCCTGTGGGCAGTGGTTCCTATTCGTCTCCTGCATCGTTGTCCATACCGTCGATGTCTTCGGAGTCAAAGTCGAGCGTGCCAGTCAAATCGTCGACAGTGGCTACTAAGTGGGTGGTGGGTGGGCGGCGAATTTCTTTGTCATCCGCATCCCAATCCCGCCGGACATAGTTCGGCCAGGACTCTCCTGACAAGGACAGAGACCTTAATTAGTTCAGTATATTGCCGAAGGGCGAGTGCTGAAAGATATCCGCGGAGGTGAACTCCATGATCGGCGCCCAGTTGGATTCGATAGGCACGGGCGCAGACGGTTCGGAGTCCGTGGCCGGGGAAGAATCCGGCAGTTTGGCGTCACGGCTCCCGTGAAGGGTAAGGTCGATACTCGGCTCGATCGCCGCTGAGAATGCGGCCTCCATGGCGGGGTCTATCCACCCGTCCCTGGATGGCGCGATTGGCTCCGAATTGAGGGTCGGAGTGCCGGTGCGGTCTCCTGAACACTATCCGATGGTAGAGCTAAATCATGCTCATCGTGAACGTGCGGCGCACTCGGCAGGGGCTCAAATCCGTCGAAGATCAAGTCTCCACGGATGTCGGCCGTGTAGTTTAAGCTTCCAAACCTGACCTGGTGGCCAGGGGCGTAACTCTCGATCTGCTCCAGATGGCCAAGCGAGTTGGCCCGCAGTGCGAAGCCGCCGAATACAAAGATCTGTCCGGGGAGAAAAGTCTCACCCTGGACTGCATCGCTATCGATGATCGAAGGAGCCATCAAGCCTAACGATGACGACACAGAGGAACTCTCAATGAAAGCACCAATGTCGGTGTCAAAACCGGCGGATCTCGGGTAGGGGGTCCCGAACTATGCGTCTAGGCGGATGGTAACAGGAGGAATGGGACACAATGTTTTACCCAGGTTCGGGCCCTCTTGATGGAGGTAATACCCTACGTCCTGCTTGATTGTTCTTGATAATATGAGTAGTACAAGAGTTGATCTACCACGAGATCGAAGAGGTTAAACCCTAGAAGCTAGCCTATGGTATGATTGTTTTTGTTGGTCCAACGGACTAAACCCTCCGGTTTATATAGACACTGGAGGGGGCTAGGGTTACACAGAGTCGGTTACAAGGAAGGAGATCTACATATCCGTATTGCCAAGCTTACCTTCCATGCCAAGGAGAGTCCCATCCGGACACGGGATGAAGTCTTCAATCTTGTATCTTCATAGTCCAACAGTCCGGCCAAAGGATATAATCCGGCTGTCCGGATACCCCCTAATCCAGGACTCCCTCGGTCTCTCTCAAACAACCCTGCAACCAAATAACAAAGAGTCTCTTGTGTCCCAAACACACCAAATACAATGGTAAATTGTATAGGTGCACTAGTTCAGCGAAGAGATGGCGATACAAGTGTAATATGGATAATAGATATTGATTTTTGTAATATGAACAATAAAAAACAGCAAGGTAGCAAGTAACAAAAGTGAGCACAAACGGTATTGCAATGCTTGAAAATGAGGCCTAGGGTCCGTACTTTAGCTAGTGCAATCTCTCAACAATGCTAATATAATTGGATCATATAACCATCCCTCAACATGCGATGAAGAATCACTCCAAAGTTCTTATCTAGCGGAGAACATAAGAAGAAATTGTTGGTAGGGTACGAAACCACCTCCAAGCTATTCTTTCCGATCGATCTATCCAAGAGTTCATACAAAAATAACACCAAGTTATCCTTTCCGATCGATCTATCCAGAGTTCATACTAAAATAACACAAAGTTATCCTTTCCGATCGATCTATCAACAGTTCGTACTAAGATAACACCAAATAATTTCAGATTCATATTACTTAGTCCAACACAAAGAACCTCAAAGAGTGCCCCAAGATTTCTGCCGGAGAAACAAAGACAAGAACATGCATCAACCCCTATGCATAGATTACCCCAATGTCACCTCGGGAATCCGCGAGTTGAGTGCTAAAATATATTCAAGTGAATCAATATGATACCCCATTGTCACCACGGGTATTCATAGCAAGACATACATAAAGAGTTCTCAAATCCATAAAAGTATTCAATCCGATAAGAACGAAATCTCAAAGGGAAAAATCAATTCACAACAAGATAGATAGGGGAAAACACCATATGATCCAACTATATTAACAAAGCCCGCGATACATCAAGATCGTGACATCTCAAGAAAACGAGAGAGAGAGAGATTAAACACATAACTACTGGTACAAACCCTCAGCCCCAAGGGTGGACTACTCCCTCCTCATCATGGTGGCCGCCGGGATGATGAAGATCGAAGGAAATATGACCTAGAGGCAATAATAAAGTTGTTATTTATATTTCCTTATATCATGATAAATGTTTATTATTCATGCTAGAATTTTATTAACCGGAAACTTAGTACATGTGTGAATACATAGACAAAACAAAGTGTCCCTAGTATGCCTCTACTTGACTAGCTCGTTAATAAAAGATGGTTAAGTTTCCTAACCATAGACATGTGTTGTCATTTGATGAACGGGATCACATCATTAGAGAATGACGTGATGGACAAGATCCATCCGTTAGCTTAGCACTATGATCGTTTATTTTTATTGCTATTGCTTTCTTCATGACTTATACATATTCCTCTGACTATGAGATTATGCAACTCCCGAATACCAGAGGAACACTTTGTGTGCTATCAAACATCACAACGTAACTGGGTGATTATAAAGATGCTCTATAGGTGTGTTCGATGGTGTTTGTTGAGTTGGATAGATAGAGATTAGGATTTGTCACTCAGTGTATCAGAGAGGTATCTCTGGGCCCTCTCAGTAATACACATCACTATAAGCCTTGCAAGCAATGTGACTAATGAGTTAGTTACGGGATGATGCATTATGGAACGAGTAAAGAGACTTGCCGGTAACGAGATTGAACTAGGTATGATGATACCGACGATCGAATCTCGGGCAAGTAACATACCGATGACAAAGGGAATGGCATATGTTGTTATGCGGTTTGACTGATAAAGATCTTCATAGAATATGAAGGAGCCAATATGAGCATCCATGTTCCGCTATTGGTTATTGATCGGAGATGTGTCTATGTCATTTCTACATAGTTCTCGAACCCGTAGGGTCCGCACGCTTAACGTTCGATGACGATTTGTAGTATGAGTTATGTGATTTTATGACCAAAGTTTGTTCAGAGTCCTAGATGAGATCACGGACATGACGAGGAGTCTCAAAATGGTCGAGAGGTAAAGATTCATATATTGGAAGGCCATATTCAGACATCGGAAAGGTTCCGAGTGATTCGGGTATTTTTTGGAGAACCGGGGAGTTACGGGAATTCACCGGGGGAAGTATTGGGCCTTATTGGGCTTTAGTGGAAAGGAGATAAGGGCCACAAGGGGAGGCAGTGCGCCCCCATGGGCTGGTCCGAATTGGACTAGGAGGGGCGGCGCCCCCCTTCTTTCCTTCTCCCTCTCCTCCTCCTTCCCTCTCTCCACGTCTTGGAAAAGGAAGGGGACTCCAACTAGGATTGGGAATCCTAGTTGGACTCCCCCTATAGGCACGCCCCTCCTAGGCCGGCCTCCTCCTCCTCCCTCTTTTATATACAGGGGAGGGGCACCCCAAAGGCACACAAGATCTGTCTTCGTCGTGTGTGGTGCCCCCTCCACAGTTTTACACCTCGGTCATATTGTCATAGTTCTTAGGCGAAGCCCTGCATCGGTAACTTCATCATCATCGTCACCACGCCGTCGTGCTGACGGAACTCTCCCTCGGCCTCAACTGGATCAAGAGTTCAAGGGACGTCGTCGAGCGGAATGTGTGCAGATCGCGGAGATGCCGTGCGTTCGGTACTTGATCGGTTGGATCGCGAAGACGTTCGACTACATCAACCGCGTTACTAAACGCTTCCACTTTCAGTCTACGAGGGTACATAGATACACTCTCCCCTCTCGTTGCTATGCATCTCCTAGATAGATCTTTCATGATATAGGAATTTTTTTGAAATACTGCGTTCCCAACAAAGATGGCCACCTGTGATGATTTCCCCCTCCGGCAGGGTGCCGGAACGGGGTCTAGATTGGTTTTTCATGTCTACAGAGGCTTGCGTCGACGGAACTTCTGATCTAGGGATATTCTAACGGTTTATCTATTTATAGGATTTTTTAGCATTGGAATCACGCGAAGATGGGCCTCGAGGTGACCACAACCCACCGGGGCATGCCAGGCCCCTCTGGCATGCCCTGGTGGGTTGTGCCCACCTCGTGGCTCTTCTGGCTCCCCCACGAAGCCTCTAGTGCCTCTTTTGTTCCAAAAAACCATCAAAAAGTTTCGTTGCATTTGGAGAACTTTTATTTCTACACAAAAAACTACACCACGGTAGTTCTACTGAAAACAACGTCAGTTTGGGTTAGTTCCATACAAATCATACCAAAGCCATATAAATTTGTTGTAAACATGGCATGAATACTTCATAAATTATAGATGCGTTGGAGACGTATCATCATCCCAAAGCTTAATTCCTACTCGTCCTCAAGTAGGTAAATGATAAAAGAAGTAATTTATGAAGTGTGAATGCTAGCAAAGTGCATAAGTTTGATCAATGATAATTTCAATCACTTTTCCTAGCAACATAACAACAAGTCTCTCTCATAAAACTCATCATGTTAAAGTAGCAACCAATTCACATGTTATGGTTCAAACAATGAATTCTCTTGAAACTTAACAACCTATGTTCCCAGTCACCAAGCAATTGCAATTCAACTTATTCAACAAAATCTAAGTAGGAGCTCCACATACTCAATCATCATATGTGGGGAAACACAATAAATAACAGAGTAATGAAAGCATCACAAATCATAACATGGCAATACGCGGTGCTAGGGGTGACCTAACGCAGTACTACGCGATACTGGCGAAGGGGAAAACATCCGAGAAAGTATTCCCAGTGTTAGGCATTTTTCGGATAGATGAATCGAAGGGGATGAATCCATGTTTTCTATGCTATAGGCACGTGACAGATGAATGGACGACATATTCAGATTCGTCATATTTTTTTGATCGTTTTTCATATACATACATATATATATATTATTTTCATCTGAGTTATAGTTTATTTTATATGATTTTTCAAAGTTTAAATGATTTTTTGGAATTTCTGGATTTATTACTATTTCAAAATTAAACAGTGAGATACTTTTTATACACTGTTGTAGCTAGCCCATGTGTATGACATGTGGGTCCGGATGGGTTGAGTCAGCACAGTCAACAATCAAACTCTTGACTAGTCAAAATGGGTTGCGGGGCCCAGCTATCATTGACAGTGGGGGAGTTAGTGTGTTAGTGGGTGTAATTAGGCAACGGGACGGTTGCACCCGTCATCGGGTCATTTACTTAAACATTTTATTAGTTATTTTAGTTAGGAGGGGGGCCCATTAGAAAGTTGCTGTCAGTGGGGGGGGGCTAGGACTAAATTAGTTACCCTATTCCTATTAGTTAATAGCCGGGCCCACCTATCATTGAGACGGGGCCATCTAAACAAAGCAGGCACCAATGGCGACCTACAAGGGCGGCGGCAGGATGCCGGCTAGCCAGTTCCGGCGACGGTTGTAAGCAGGAGGGGTGCCAACTGAACGGGCGCAGCCAGGCGAGTCGACAAGGGGTGTAGGGGCGCCGTAGGGGAAGTGTAGCGGCGGCGGCATGAAACCAGGCGGAGGCCGTGGTGTTACCGAGTGTCGGCCGACGCGGGTAGGTGCACAAGGGCAGCAGTGGAGTAGGCGGGGCTAGCAGGGGCGCGCACGTGCATGGTCAGGAGGGCGCGGGGAGCAGGTGCGGGTGGCAGAGGACAGGGGTAGTGGCGGCAGACATGCGCGGGCGGTAGCACGCAGGGCTACGGGCGCGGTGGGGACGCGCGGGCGGGGTCAGCGAGCATGCGCGGGCTACGGGGTGCGGCCGGGCGTGAACCGGACGCGAGGATGGACGCGCGGGGCAGAGAGGGGGAAGGAGGATGGGGCTCACCCTCATTGGTGGGAAGAAGGGCGGCGAGGCCTGGTGAAGTCGGCGGGAAGGGGACGAGGAGGCGACATCGGCGAGGTGGGGCGACAGGAGGCGGCGGGGCGGCGACGTCGAGCGGTGAGGGGGGGGCGAGCGCTCCCGGCGGAGGGAGGAGGGAACGAGGGGGGGAGTGGGGATCGTGGGGGGTGTGTGGGCTAGGGTTAGCCACACACACGGGGTTTTTCCTTTTTTCAGTTTTGTTTTTCTTTTGTTTAATCTTGTCTGTTTATTTTTTTTCTTTTAGTTTTTAATTTATTTTAGTTTAAATAAAAACACAAAATAAACTCCTAATTTAGTATTATCATTTCACCCACTGACACAAAAAGTTTGACCCCTAACTAAAATGTTTAACATTATGTAATTTATAAAAGGCATTTAATTAATTGTTTAAGCCACTATTTTAATCATTTAAGGACATTTAAATACTTTATAAAAATGTGGTTTGTACACCAATATTATCTATGGATTATTTGCCACATTTCGAACACTTTACTTTTGACATTTCGAAAATTCTAAACTTTGACATTAAGTTAAGTTTGAATTTGAACCGGTTTGAATCAATGAGGGGTTTAGCAACAGTGAAAGTGATGACGTGGGATCACTGTAGCTTAATTATCCAGGCGTTACACCATGGGATGAGCATATGAAGCATATATAGTTTGATATTTATGATATTCAATTCATTCAAACCTTTACTCTTAGGATATAAGTGAAACACAAGAGTAAATGACAAGTACTCCAGAAGATATAAGTGAAGACCAAAGAGTAGTTAAGTAAATATGTAGCTATGTGAGGACTCTCTCCAATTTAAAATTTTAGAACCAAGTATTTTATTCAAACAACAAACTAAAATAAAAGGCACTCCAAGAATAGCACATATCATGTGAACGAATAAAAACTTAGGCACAACCAAAACTAACCGATGGTTGTTGATGAAGAAAGGTGGGATGCCTACCAGGGCATCCCCAAGCTTAGATGGTTGAGATTTCTTGAAATATTAACTTGGGATACCTTGGCATCCCTAAGCTTGATCTCTTGTGTATCCTTAATTCTTCTCATATCATGGCTTTTCCTAAATCTTAAAAACTTCATCCACACAAAACTCAACAAGAACTCATGAGATAGTTAAGTTAGTATAAATCAACTCAAAACCTTAACATTCTCTACTGTAGAAAATTACAAAAATTATAATGAATCATTGCATACTAAATACCTCTGCAGATTTAATACTCCAATCCATCAATAGAAACACTAAAAAAGTAAGCATACGCAAACAATGCAAATATAATGGTAATTTGTCTAAAAAGAATAGTCTGTAAAGGATGAAACAAAATTCACACTTCTTTAGCTCCAACAATTCTGACAAATTACTACACTGTAGAAAATTTATCATAGCTTACTGTGTAAATATTTCAAGATTTTATCATGCTTTCACTATTCAGGAATAATCAATACATAACAGAAAACTTTCTGTTTTCAAACAACAACTTATAAACTTGCAAACTGAGCATGGTAAAGGCTATTCTTGACACTTTATTGAAATAAAATATACAAACATGATTATTCATAAAAACAACCAAATATCCACAAAATAAAATGACGCTCTGAGAAAAGCTCATATCATGAATAAAAATATATCTCCAAGTGAGGTTACCGATAATGTTGAAGATGAAAGAGTGGATGCCTTCCGGGGCATCCCCAAGCTTAGGTGCTCGATTATTCCTTGAATATTACCTTGGGGTGCCTTGGGCATCTCCAAGCTTAGTGTCTTGTCACTCCTTATTTTCCTCATATCGATATCTCACCCAAAACTTGAAAACTTCAATCACACAAAACTTAACGGAACTTCGTGAGATAGGTTAATACGATAAAGAGCAAATCATTCACTTTGGTACTGTCAAGACAAGATTCATAATTGCTCTCACATAATGCATATTGTACTAATATGTCCCCAACGTATCTATAATTTTTGATTGTTTCATGCTATTATACTATAAATCTTGGATGCTTTATATGCATTTTTATGCTATTTGACATCATTTTTGGGACTAACCTATTAACCCAGTGCCTAGTGCGAGCTCCTAGTTTTTGCTTGTTTCTGGCTTTTCATAAAATCAATTCCAAACAAATTTCAAACATGAGGAAACTTTACAGTGATTTTTTCTGGACCAGAAGGGACCCTAAAAGGTTCGGGAGGAGGCCAGAAGACTTACGAGAGAGCCACAAACTCACAGGGCACACCCTAGGGGTATGGTGTGCCACTTGAGCTCTTGGGCTCCATGTAGCTCCGTTCGACCTAATTCAACCTCTATAAATTTACATATATTTCCAAACCAATAGAGAGGCACCCCAACCACTTTTTCCGCCGCCGCAAGCTTCTGTTCTTCCGCGATCCCATCTGGAGGCCTTTTTCGGTACTCTGCCAGAGGGGGAATCGATCACGGAGGGCTTCTACATCATGCTTTATGCCTTATGATGATGCGTGAGTAGTTCACTACAAACCTACAGGTCGATAGCGAGTAGCTAGGTGGCTTGTTCTCTCTCTTTGATCTTCAATACAATGTTCTCCTCTATCTTCTAGGAGTTCTATCCTATGTAATCTTCTTTTGTGGTGTGTTTGTTCGGTTCCGGTGAATTGTGAGTTTATGATTAGATTATTCATTGAAAGTAATTGAGTCTTTTCTGAACATTATTATGCATGATTGTAATAGCTTTGTATTTATCTCCGATCTATCTATCTTGTTTGGCCAACTAGATTGATTTATTTTTAGTGGGAGAGGTTCTTTGTAACAGGTTCATCTTGCAGTGTCCTCACCAAGTGACAAAAGGGGTAGCGAGGCACGTGTTGTATTGTTACTATGAAGGGTAAAACGACAGGGTTGAATCATATTGCTTGATTTTAATTTGTCTACATCATGTCATCTTGCTTAAGGCGTTACTTTATTTGTCATGAACTTAATACCGTAGATGCATGATGGATTGCGGTCGATTGGTGGAGTAATAGTAGTAGATGCAGGCAGGAGTCGGCCTAGTTGTCATGGACGTGATGCCTATATACATGATCATTGGCATGAATATGTCATAACTATGTTCTTTTATATCAATTGCTCAACAGTAATTTGTTTACCCGCCATATGTTATGTGTTCGAGAGAGAAGCCCCTAATGAAAACTATGGTCCCGGGTCTACTTTTATCATATTACTAAAACCAAAAATACCTTTCTGCAATTTTATAATTTTTATTTTACTTTTCTTTTTATCTATCTATCACTGCCAGAATCAATCCTTGCAAATAACAAGTTCAAGGGGAGTCACAACCCTCTTCCATGCGTTGGGTGCAAGTATTTGCTTTTGTGTGTGTAGGTGCTGATGATGAGAATTTGTGTGGTTCTACTATTTGTTCGATGACCTTGGTTCTCACTGAGGGAAATACTTATCTATACTGTACCGCTTCACCCCTCCTCTTCGGGGAAACTCCCAACGCAGTTTACAAGTAGCAGGAAGAATTTCTGGAGTCGTTGCCGGGGATACATCATCAAATGGTTATCAGGTTCCTACATACAAACTATCATCTACTTTCTCTACTTTTTATTTGCCTCCCTTTTTCATCTCCCTCCACTTCTCTAAAAACAAAAATACAAAAATATTTTACTTTGCTTGTTTGCTTGCAATAATCATGTCATCATGCAAAAACAGAAAGTAAAGACTTATGGATCCACTTAAAGTTTTGTACTTGGACCATCTTCGATCCATTTGTGCTCGTGATAAAAACCCAACTAGTTTAGTTGAGGGAAAATCATTTGATGAGCATGCTTATTTTGTGCGTCATCGATTGTATCCAAAGGGAAGATTCCTATGGAATCAAATGAATTATTTTCTATGCTATGTTTGGAATCTATGCGAAATATATGATTTTACTTGTTGCTCTAGAAAGGACCTTAAAAACACCTACCATATTCTATAAATCTGAAACTTTGCCATACTTAAATATTGTTATGAAAACTACGCTCATAATGCCTATGTTAACGAATTTATTGGGAGAATGTCTGCTGCGTTGGAAGAGAGTAATAATATACAGGAATCTATAGCTAATTATGATCACATTGATTAGCTTGAAATATCCCTTTTTGATCAATGTGATGTTTCCTATGCTTATGGCCAGGATGCCAATATTAATGATGCTTATGAGGATGAACTTGCTATAGTTCTGTATGTTAAAAATGAAATTATTGCTATTGCACCTACACTTGATAGTCCTATTATATTTTTCAATTCTCCCAACAACACTATATCGGAGAAGTTTGCACTTATTAGAGATTACATTAATGGGTTGCGTTTTACCATTATTATAATGATCATGATTTGGGTGATTATAATTCTATGAATATTAAAAGCGAGTTTGGTAGAGTGTCGACTTTAGAAAATGCCACTACCTTGGAGAACAATCAATCTTACAATGTTTTTGATAGAAGTGGACCTGGAGAGTTCATGACTTTAGTTAGTGTTAATCCCACTATCTTTGAAGATTATAAAACTTTTATGCATGTGGATCATGAAGATAATATTTTATATGGTAGCTATATTGTTGAATTTGATTATGATCCTACATGTAATTATGAGATAGGAAAATATGGTTGTAGAAACTTTCATGTTATTTAGTTACCTCTCTTGATGTTAAAATTATTAATACTTCATCCTTCCTATTTGCATATGCTAGATTTTGTTTGTCTTGATAATTTGTTTTCTTATGAAATGCCTATGCATAGGAAGTATGTTAGACTTAAATGTGTTCGTCACATGTTTTATGATGCTCTCTTTGTGTTTCAAAATTATCTTCCATGTGAGCATCGATAAAGTCACAAGCCTATCTTAATGGCTATAAAGAAAGAGCTTGTTGGGAGACAACCCAATAATTATCATTTTGTTATTATTTGACGACACAATTATTGATACTATTATGATTGTGTTTTTATATTTTATTTAGCGTTTGTGCCAAGTAAAGCCTTTGGGATGATTTGGATAATAGTTGACTTGATTCTGTGAAAAAACATAAACTTTTGCGCCCAGTGCTGGAATTACTATAACTAACTGGAACGAGATAACATTCTGAAATTTTTACACATGATTGATAGTGCCCACATTTTTCTTAATTTTCAGAATTTTTGGAGTTATAGAAATATAGTCTTCATTCAGATCATTACAGACTGTTCTGTTTTAGACATATTCTATTTTTGATGCATAGTTTACTTGTTTTATTGATGCTATGGATTATATCAGGGGTATAAGTCATGGAGAAGTTAGAATATAGTAGGTATTATGCAAGAATAAATTATGAATGAGTTTATAACAGTACATAAAGTTTATGATTTGTCTATTATACTAACTGATCTCACGAGGTTTCTGTTGAGTTTTGTGTGCTGAAGTTTTCAAGTTTTGGGTGAGATCACGATGGATGAAGGAATAAGGAGTGGAAAGACCCTAAGCTTAGGGATGGTCAAGGCACGCCAAGGTAATATTCAAGGAAGACCCAAGCTTCTAAGCTTGGGGATGCCCCAGATGGCATCCCCTCTTTCGTATGCAATCTATCGACACGTTACTTGGAGCTACATTTTGTTCATCATATGATATGAGTTTTGCTGGAGCGTCTTCTACCATAGTTTTTGCTTTGTGTTCTTTTCAGTTTGATACAATCATTGTTTGCTAGACACACCTTTTGAGAGGGACACACATTTATCGTGATTTATCAGAATACTCTATGTGCTTCACTTATATCTTTTAAGCTAGGCAATTGCTCTAGTGCTTCTTCTAGAGCACGGTGGTCACTACTGTAGGATGCTGCTAACTACGATCAGAGACCCTTCAACGAAACTGTGTGTGATGCAATAATCGCAAACGGTGGTGTATAAAACCAGTCAAAAAGGTGCAAAACATTTGCAATGATGGATGCATCAAACACGGTTCACATTTTGGTTGCATGTGCGATGCAAGGCATACGGTTCAGTTCAATGAAATGTTTGCAATGAGGAAGAAGAACAGAAATGGGCAGCCAGATGAAGGTGTGTGCGATATACGACATACAGTTCACTCGGATTAACTGTTTGTGATGAGGCGGAACAACAGAAACGGGCAGCTGTCGGATTACGGGTTCCGGCAAACCCTTGAGGTTCGAACTTTGGGATGCGCATGAAGATCTCTCTCTCCCTAGCCCGCTCTTGCAATGATCTCAAGGCCTAGCTCGCCGAACCCAAGGAACAAGAGGCACGAGAGTTTATACTAGTTCGGGCCACCGTTGTGGTGTAATAGCCTACTCCAATGTGGTGTGGTGGATTGCCTCGTGGGCTAAGGATGAACTAGTACAGTGGATGAACAGTCTCCCGAGGAGAGGTGTTCTTGAGCTCGATGAGTTGGTGAGATGGCCTTGGTGGAGTGGATCCGGTCCCAGATCAGCCAATCCTAGATCAGCCGATCCAAGGGGAGCCGATCCTTGACTACGGTGGTGGCTAGTCCTATTTAGAGAGGCCCCGGTCCTCTTCCCAAATGTTAGGAGGGAAGGGATCCCACAACGACCAATTTTGAAGGGAGACAACTAGTACAAGTTATCCTAACAAAAGGTGGTCTTCGCCTGCCAAAGGCTCTGGTGGTGACGCCACCGTGGGCTCCGTGGTGACCTCCGTCCTGCCGTCCTGCTGGTCTTGGTCTTGTTGCACCGATATGGAAACCTTTGCGTGATGCCTCAAGACTCCTCACCTGTGCCTGCTTCCTTAGCACCAAAGAGGAAACTGGCACTCTACGCCCGCTGGCGCCCGCCTGTCCTTGGTCATCATGGCTCACGTCACGCGGACCTCGCGAGGTGCCCCTTGCATAGATATCTCCGCTCCTCAGGAGCCATCCTAGCGAGGCCACCCTTGGGGAGGTCTTGGTGTTGTTCGCCTCGCGAGACTTGGCCCCTCGCGAGGGTCTTGAGTGGTTGCTAATGAAGATGGGCCGTACCGGGCTGCTAGTGGAGCCACGCCCTAGGCCGCAAGCAGGCAAGTCTGGGTACCCCCATTCCCAGGACGCCGACAGTAGCCCCCGAGCCCAAGGCACGGTCGGATTTGGCTTCAAGGCGAAGCCAGAGGGCAAGTGCGGAGCACTGCGGGCCCCAACCGCCTGCGGCCTTGATTGACGCGTGGCGATTGACAGGACGTGGGCGTCTCCACTTCTCCACACTACCTCGGCAACTGCCCGACTGACAAAAGGCTGGCGCGCGCTGCAGAGCCTTCATTGCCTTCCTTCGCCTTGCGCCAGATCCCCTTTCTCTTTCTCACCCCGAGAGACTACAGATCCACACGAACCCCTCTCCGAGCCTGCAGTCAATGGCGTCTGGCAAGGCGAAGGCCGTGAACCCGCCTTCCTGGTACGAGCCGGCCTTGAGCGCGCCTAGCGTCTCGGAGAAGAACCTCGCCACCACGCTCCTGATAACGGC
This sequence comes from Triticum urartu, assembly GCF_056163025.1. Lineage (NCBI taxonomy): Eukaryota > Viridiplantae > Streptophyta > Magnoliopsida > Poales > Poaceae > Triticum > Triticum urartu. Next base: position 331,080,211 of record NC_141875.1, read on the forward strand.
GGAGGGCAGCAACGAGAAGGGAAAGACCATGCTTCGGGCGGGCTCCGCCGAGCCGGAGGCCTCTGGTAGTACCCTCTATCCCTTCTTCATGAATAGCATCATCGTGGGGCTGGTCCCCCTTTCTCTGACTTCTTCTATGTCGTCCAGCCACTACAAGCTGCATGCCCTTCATCTTCATCCAACTTTGTCCTCCTACTATCGATCTTCACCTTCTATTGCAAGGCATTTGTGGGGGTGATGCCGTCCGTGGCGCTTCTTTGCCACTTCTTCTACCCCCGAAACAAGGATGGCTATTGCTCGGGATGCGCCAACTTTGTTGCGGCCACCAGGACCAACACGATCTCGAAGGCCGGGAAGAAGGCCGAGGCCTTCAGGAGCAAATGGGTTCTTATGGACGCCAAGTGATCCCACCCTTGGTTGGTGCTGCCGACGGAGATGCCCTCACCTCATGATGGGTGGCTCCGTGCGAAGCTCACTGACCTCCCGGGCGAAGCAGGTGCTGGAGAAGATGACTGCCGACCTGAAGCCTGACGACCCAAAGGCGGTGAAGCTGATGGGGGCCATGATCGTTAAGGAATTCCTGGCGCAGCATGTGGCCCCGCTCCAGGCCTGCTCGCACCCCTTGTGGAATCTTGGGGACGAGGAGGACGACCTATGTCTGCACCCGGATGCCTTTTCTGACGAGGAGCTGGGGGTGGCTCTCCGCCTCCTAGTCGGGGATGATCAGGGGTATCTTCCGGACACCCATCTTCCCCCGTACCGCCGCCCGGATGGGGCGAAGGTGGCTGCCGCCATGCCTGTCTTCGATGGGCACGGGCTCGTGCTGCCAGTGCCTTCTAAGGCCCCGGAGGTGGCGGCCCCAGTACTAGTGTCTTCTGGTGTCTCCGGCGAGGAGGAGAGGCCTGACCTGGAGGCGACCCTGGAGAGGGAAGGGGAGACTTCCCCCCTTACGGCGGACCTCCTCCGCACCGTCCCTGACGGTGACGAGGCCGGTGACCATTCGGTGAGGGAGTCCTAGGCCCCCGCCGGAGTCACTACGAGGTCCAGGGCCCCCCAGAAGAAGCCGTCAGCCGGGGTCCCAACGAAGAGCAGGTCGGCGCTGGTCTCCCAAGGTGGCGCCCCTGTTCTGACGTCGTCCAGTGCTGCCGCAGGGCCGGCTGCCGCGACCTCGCCCGCTCCTGGGACTCGCGGGCCGGTGCCCCAGGCTACGAGGCCTCCGAGCTCCGTGCTTCTGAAGAGGCCGAGGGACTATGCCGCCGTGGACCAGTAAGTACCTTGCCTTGATTTCATACCTACTTCTGTCGCTGCTTCTTGACGTTCTTGTTTTGCACCATCAGGCTGACACTCACGGCGAAGAAGAAGAGAGAGGGAGTGACTGCACCTCCTCTGGTGCAGAAGAGCAATGATGGTGCCCGCACCTCTCCGACCCAGTCATCCTCGCGAGCCGCGGAGGACCGTCCTTAGGAGAAAACGGCCTCACCAGCCCAGCCAACTCCGGAGGCGTCCGCCCCCAACTCGCCGGCCGAGGTCCCAAAGGCTCAGGAGCCCCCGGCCCCTTCTTCTGCTGCCGCCGACTCGCAGGCGGTGACTCTACCTCCTCCTCCTCCCATCATAGCACCAATCCATGATCCAGCTGCTTCACCCGACGCTCTGGAGGAGGCTCTTGCCGTGATGACCCAGCTTCGGGGTGACCTTCGAGGCGCTGACCGTCGTTTGGCATCAGGGCACCTAGAGTTGATCTCGGGGTGGCTACTGTCCGACGCGTTCATGAGGGCGGCCTGGGGTCAGGCCATGGCAGCTTCCGAGGAGGGTAAGCGGGCCGTTGACTAGGCCGCGGCCGCCCACGAGGTGGCGTTGAAGGATGCCGAAGCCGCCAAGGAGCGTTGCCGGTTGATGGAGGCTGAGCTGGAGACCATGCGCAATAAGCACGCGGCCGAGGCTCGCGATGGCAAAGTGGAGGAGAAGATGAAGGCCCAAGGGGACACAGTCACCGGTCGTGACACTGAGCTGGAGCAATCAGCGAGGGCGCAGGCCGTAGAACGCAGCCGCCTGGAGAAACTGGAGAAAAAGGTGGAGGCGGAGAAGGTCTAGATGGAGGCCAAGGCAAAGGTTCTTGCCGAGGATCGCGTGGCCTTCAAATCTCTTGAGTAGATGTCCCGTGCCGCACTGCAGGGGCTCTATGAGAAGGGCTTGGAGAAGCCGCTGGCGACTGATGAGGAGGGCCCTGCCCAGCTGCTCCCTCACCTTGTCACGGCGCTCGAGGACGTCGTCAATGGGATCAGCCACATGGTGGAGGGGGAAGTCCGCGCGCTCTCCTCCTCAGCCCTGACGCGCGTCTTCAGCCTCCTCAATCTTCATGACCCTGACGCTGATCTTGGCGAGCTGCTCAAGCCCGTGGAGGAAGAGCGCTGCACAGCTGCTGCCGAAGCCGTAAAGGGCCATGTGGAGGCCCTGGTGAAGAAGTTCCTTGCCGTCGACCTTGCACCCTCAGCCGACAGTGCTTCCGATCCTGCGACTCCGGCGGACGGCACAGGCGAGGGCCACGTCGTCGTCAAAGGAGCACTCCTTGCGGGTGATGGCGGCGCCCGAAGCTAACGAGGGGGCATGCTGGCGGCTTGTGACGCCCGGATAATTAGGCTACAGTAATCCCACGTTAATGATGCCACGTCACCACGGTAACTGTTGTTAATTTCGTGTTAGTTCAAAATCGATTCGAAATTCAAACTTAGAATAAAGTGAAATGGTAAAGATTTTTAAATATTAAAACTAAAATGTTCGAGTGGAGCCAAACAATGCAAACGTAATTATAGTGGAGAAACCGCACTTTTATAAATGTTTAAATGCTCTAAAGTAATTAAAACGCAGCTATGACAATTAATTAAATGCCTTTTAAAAATAATAATAATGCAAACTATTTTAATTAGGTGTCAAACTTATTGGGGTAGTAGAATAAATTATAACATTAATTTAGGAGTTGTATTTATATTTTCTAAGACAACAATTAAAAGAATAAAGTAGAAAAGAAAAATAAATAAAAAGAAACGAAACAAACAAAAAACAAACTAACAAAAAAAAGGAGGAAAGGAACCCCCAGGCTCCGGCCCAGCAGGCCTGCAGCCCAACCGGGCCACCAGACCGGCCACTCCCCATATACCCCTCTCACCCGAAACCCTAACCCCCCCCCCCACGAACACCACTCCCCCACTCCTCCTCTCGTTCCCCACTCCGCCCACCTTTCTGGATCGGGGCAACGGCGCCCCGACCCCATCGCCGATCCCGCGCCCGTCGCGCCCGTTCTGGCCTCCCCCGCACCCACTCGTCCTGACCGAGACCCTCAACCGCTCTCGTTCTCCAGCGCCGCCATGCCCCCGCGCCGACCCCTTGCCTCGTCGGAGCCCCACCTCACCGGTGTGCCCGCGCGCGAGGAGCTTCCGCCTACCGCCAACGCCCCGCCACCTCACCGCTGGATCGACGCCCTGCCGCCTGTCGTCAATGCTCGCCTCCCCGACCTCCTCCCCGGCGGACTCCGTCGAGCCGCGCCTGCGAACCCCTGCATCGGGGGTGAGCGAAACTCCCCTCTCCTCTCTGTCTCCCTCGCACACGCATCCCTAGTTCGTCGCCGCGGTCGCCACACTCCGTGCATGCCCCTGACCATCGCCTTGTACGCACGCCGACCGCGCTCACCGCGGCCTCGCCTCGCCCAGCGTGCGGTCGCGTGCGCCCGTAGCCGCGCCGAGCCACACCTGTCGTGCTACTCCTTCCCGGAGCGCTCACACCTGCCGTGGACCACACCACCCAGCCATCCCTGCTACCGGCCGAAGCCCATGGCCTCGCCCTGCCGCTGCCCCCCTCCCCTGCGACTGCAACCGACCCACCGTGGCCACCGGCGCTCGGAGCGCCCAACTGGGTGCGCCCCCATGGCCAGCGCCATTCGGCTTCACCAGCTAACGCCCCACCCCGCTAGGCCTATGGGCCACTAACGTCAGGCCCCACACCCCCTGAAACGAAAACGAATAAAAAAAGGAATTTAAAAATAAGTAAATAAATAATTTTAATTAATCAATTAGATAACTTAATTAATTTAGATTAGTTAGCTTAACTATTAATCTGTTTAGTTAAATTAATTAACTAGGTTAATTAACAAACAGTCAATGACATGTGGGCCCCGCTGACCCTGTTGACCAGTCAACATTGACTAGTCAACTACTGACTGTACATGCTGACTCAGCCCCCTGGACCCCACTGGTCAGGGTTGACCTGGACTATCTGAGGTTGACCGCTGATGCCTGGATGATGTCATGCTGACATCACAGGCCACTGTTTTGGATAATTTGAATTTAGTTAATTAAATTAATTCCAGAGTATTAGTAAAACTTTAAAAATTAATATAAAATAATCTGTAGCTCGGATGGAAAAACTTTGTACATGAAAGTTGCTCGGAACGACGAGACGAACCCGGGCACGCAACCCGTTCGTCCGCCACGCACCCCTAACATATCAAACTCACAACTTCCCCCCTCCAGCTCTTGTGCCCGAAAACGCGAAACACCGGGGATACTTTCCCGGATGTTATCCCCCTTCACCGGTATCACCTCATACCGCGTTAGGGCACCCCTAGCACCGATACTTGTCATGTCATGCAACGCTATGCATCTGTTTGCTTAATATTTATTGTTTCCTCCCCCTCTTCTCTCGCTAGACACTGAGACCGACGCCGCTGCTACCCAGTACGACTACGGAGTTGACGACCCCTCTCTCTTGCCAGAGCAACCAGGCAAGCCCCCCTGATCACCAGATATCGCCTACTCTCCTCTATACTGCTTGCATTAGAGTACTGTAGCATGTTACTGCTTTCAGTTAATCCTATCCTGATGCATAGCCTGTCATTGTTGCTACAACTGTTGATACCTTACCTGCAATCCTAAATGCTTAGTATAGGATGCTAGTTTATCATCAGTGGCCATACATTCTTGTCCGTCTGCCATGCTATACTATCGGGCCGTGATCACTCGGGAGTTGATCACGGGTATATACCTATACTTTATACATGATACATGTGATGACTAAAGACGGATTGGGGGCTGAAAGGACCTTTGTCCCAACGGCCCTCTGTGTGGATCTTTGTGGCGAAGCGACAGGGCAGGTTGAGACCACCTAGGAGAGAGGTGGGCCTGGCCCTGGTCGGCGTTCGCGGTGTCTTCAAGATAACACGTTTAACGAGATCTTGGTATTTGATCTGAGTCTGGCTACTGGCCTATACGCACTAACCATCTACGCAGGGACAGTTATGGGCACTCGACGTCGTGGTATCAGCCGAAGCCTTCGTGACGTCAGCGACTGAGCGGCGCGCACCGGGTTGGACCGCGTAACGCAACTTCCTTTGTAATGGAGGTTGCTAGGTCTGCTCACCGGCCGCGTTCGCAACGTGCAGGTGTGCAAAGGGCAATGGGCCCAGACCCCTGCGCAATAGGATTTAGACCGGCATGCTGACCTCTCTGTTGTGCCTAGGTAGGGCTGCGACGTGTTGCTCTTCCGAGGCCGGGCATGACCCAGAAAAGTGTGTCCGGCCAAATGGGATCGAGCGTGTTGGGTTATGTGGTGCACCCTTGCAGGGAAGTTAATCTATACGAATAGCCGTGATCTTCGGTAACAGGACGACTTGGAGTTGTACCTTGACCTTATGACAGCTAGAACCGGATACTTAATAAATCACACCCTTCCAAGTGCCAGATACAACCGGTGATCGCTCTCTCACAGGGCGACGAGGGGAGGATCATCGGTTAGGATTATGCTATGCGATGATACTTGGACGACTTCAGTCTATTCTCTTCTACATGCTGCAAGACGGAGGCTGCCAGAAGCGTAGTCTTCGAAAGGACTAGCTACCCCCCCTTATTCCGGGTTTCTGTAGTTCAGTCCACATATAATAGCCTTATTCCAGTTGATACCAATGCATACATATGTAGTGTAGCTCCTTGCTTGCGAGTACTTTGGATGAGTACTCACGGTTGATTTCTCCCTCTTTTCCCTCCTTTTCTACACCCGATTGTTGCGACCAGACGTTGGAGCCCAGGAGCCAGACGCCACCGTCGACGACGACTACTACTACTCGGGAGGTGCCTACTACTACGTGCAGCCCGCTGACGGCGACCAGGAGTAGTTAGGAGGATCCTAGGCAGGAGGCCTGCGCCTCTTTCGATCTGTATCCCAGTTTGTGCTAGCCTTCTTAAGGCAAACTTGTTTAACTTATGTCTGTACTCAGATATTGTTGCTTCCGCTGACTCGTCTATGATCGAGCTCTTGTATTCGAGCCCTCAAGGTCCCTGGCTTGTAATATGATGCTTGTATGACTTATTTTATTTGTAGAGTTGTGTTGTGATATCTTCCCGTGAGTCCCTGATCTTGATCGTACACGTTTGCGTGTATGATTAGTGTATGGTCAAATCAGGGGCGTCACAAGTTGGTATCAGAGCCGACTGCCTGTAGGAATCCCCCTTCCAAACTCCTTGGCCGAAGTCGAGTCTAGACATTACAAAACTTTTACTAACATGGTTGTGTGTCTTACGGGCCCACGTCGCCATTTGGGTGGTATTAGGATCTTTTACTCCTCGTCTATACTCTGGGACTCTGATCTCTCTTCTATTCAGGTAAATGATTTTTACTAACTCTGACTCTAGGTTCTCGTAACTACTTCCTCCGGGAGAGCCCCTCACTCTAGATGATTGCTTAGTGCCCCAGAAGATTCCGAAGATACTCTTCGATGTTCTCTAGAGGCCTTGTGCCATCACTTTTGCAATTCACTTCCATCGATTAACTTCTATGAATAACCACGTACATGTGCCATTCATACAATCATTCCCAGTGATCTTGTTTATTACCTGATACCCCAAAATTCTCTCTATTGTACCGATAATACTATGTGGCTACTACCTTACAGTTCTTTGCCACATGATACCCCTACGAATAATTCCTCACACTTATCGAGTATCCTCTCATTCCCAGTTGTTCTTATGTTTCACAAAAGTCTTCGAAAATACCATTTGATCTTCTGGAAATCCTAAGCAGCCTATTGCTCTTGAAATTATTGTTTGCTTGCATTATGGTTAATCCCATAAGTTTCATAATCTTATTGGCATCCCTTGCCACTATCATTTTGAGCCCATTGATTCAATGAGTGCGAATGTTCGCAATCCTCAACCAGATCCTAGTATCCATCCTTCCGGCTCAGACACCATTTTAGACATGAGTTGGTTCTCGACCAATCAAATTGCCGACGATTGTACCTCTAAGACTATTCAACTTATCCATCCCTATTCATAGCATCGCTTCTGATCCCTTATCTTGGAATCATAATCCCTGTGCAATTGAGCTTTGAGTTAGTCAGTTGTTTCTATCATCTGATCCCCTTGCATTCTTTCTTCTTCTGGTAGAGTACTGATACTCAGATCAGCTCCGTTGTGGATCGTCAGATCCATTGTTGGATTTCATCCGACATCGTCCTTAATATTCAATAACCTTGTGAGCCTTTCCACAGGTATATAATGCCTTTGGTAAATTGTATCCCCTGCCTTGTCAACCATGCTCTACTTTCGATCTTGTGTTATTTACTCCTGAAGTTTGTGATATATGTTCCTAAGATAACCGATGGGTTGAACTAATGCCTTCCCTAATCTGTGCAAACCCGGAAGATTTCACGGGTCATACTTCTGGTATTTTGCCAGATAAAATTTCAACACTACAACGTCTTCGAAAGTGAGAAGTGAATAGGAGGCTATACATTGAGGATTGGGAGTCGACCTTGAACTTTGTGTTCATGCCCATGGACACGATGTATATCCTATCATGGAAGCTTCTTAAAAAAACTTTTATTAGTTGGATAATTCTTCCAGTGTCTTTGAATTGGATCCCTTGCAACTATGGTTTCGGCCATGTTGATATTCCTTGATTCCTTTTCTCGGACAAGTTAAAGTACTTGTCTTTTGCAGATCAATACACTTGTCAACCCTCTATTTTGCTCTACCTCCGAGTATTACCCCCTGGTATCTTGAGATTATCATGGAACTGCATAACCTCTTATGAGTTCTTCATCAAGCACTACATCCTCATTGATCCCAATTTTCACGGGCTTCGAGATTTTAAACAGTCAACCGATAACTGAACCGAGCCTGCATTATGGTTCAACAACTATATGTAATCTTCCTTACTTACGAGTTTGTACCCGATCATGTCATTCCTAGCCTATTTGGCTATATCAGTATCGTGCTGATTTTAACTGTGCTACCTGATCCTTATTCCTGGAGCACCACTTTCGGCGATGAGCTAAGCTTACGTCGATCTTCCTTGTCTTATCATTTCACCTTGAACACCAAGCTTGATTTCGAGTTGTGTCGTACCCATGGTTCCAATAACCTTTCGCTTCATCATTCCTTTGACTTGATGTCATCGCCGATCGATTACATCTTCGTGGAACCTCTCGACAAAATTTGTCGTGGTCATCAAACAACATTTTGATTCCTTCCAGAATATCAACCAAATGGATGATGACAAGTAACCATCCTTGACCCTCGATGATTTGTGTTATCACCGACAACATTATTGCTTTCCCTCCAACACAAACTTGCTCGTGTTTTGTGTTATACCTGGAGACCCGTGTTATCCAGCAATTATTCTTCGTTACCTTGGAGTATTACCATCTTTTATGTCAAGAATGTCGTGAGAATTTCACCACCTCCTGTGAATTCTTGATACAGGTAATACTTATCACCATCACCTTTCTTTCTTGGTCCCCGTGTTGGTTCTAACCGGGATACCAACAAGTGAACGGTGCTGTTTGGATTCTACCCTTCTAGCAACCCTATTGCTTTGAAGTTAATGGTCGAACGTTCATTCTTAGACTATTGATCACTGAATCACCATTCTAACATTTGATCATGCTACCTAAGGCCATACTTTGGGCACCCTTTTCAACTAATGTTTAATTGTGTATGTTTTTCCTCGAGCATACATCATTATATCATTTGATCTGACAAATGTTATCTCCTTGTTCACATAACTGTGGAAAACCACCTTTTTGGAAATCTCGAGGATTGTCGCGGAGTCCATCTGCCCCCCCTCATCCTCTCTTTATCTTAATGATGAACTCTTGTTTCGAAACTCGCTTCCATAGTTTTATTTCCGAGAATCTTGTTATGTCAACTCGTCAATTTTTGTTGCACCTTTTGTTCTCAGGCATCCTAATGTCTGAGGTATCCTGACACCAATCGGATCTGAACCTTGGTCAGATATGATGGTTGAAACATTTTTCAAGAGTCATAACGTTGGTCCTTATATGACCCGTTAAGGTGATGTCGTGCCTAGCACACCTGACCGGAGGACCTAGTGTTATAATTTCCTTCTTAACAAGGTTAACCATTTTTTTTCATGAGGAAATTGAATTCCTTGTTTAATAAGTTTATCCTGATGGATCCTTTGTGTATCCAAAGTCCGACCATTGCTTGAAGACCATGTTAATGCTATCTCGAAGCATGTTTGTGGTACTCCGAATTTCAACAAGAACATTTGAAGCCCAATGCTAAATGTTTCTTGCTCAATTATCCAAACACCGCTGTATGGGTAATGTCATGAAATTTCTCTCCCCTTACCTAAAGAGTTTTCTACATTATATCCTGTCATGGATATCATGCTCTGCTTGTCCTTGGGAAGGATATACCCCTGAATATGTGTTTAAACACATTTTTCCTTTCCATTGTTCTGTTTAACTTGATGATCACATTTTCCTTTCCATTGGTTTGTTTGACCTTTCTTGTGATCTATATAATCTAAGCAGCAATAATTCACTGCTTATGTAAACACCTCATTGTACAACTCTGCCAGTGAGACCCTGTTTCTACTATTGATGACATTGCGGTAAACCGCCGATGGATGATAACTTTGCCTCTTGGCCCGCCTCGTTCAACGAGCAGGAAATTGGTTCTCTTCATCCCTCGCCCTTGGTACCGACATTGATGCGGACATAATTGACAGGCTAATCCCTGACATGCCTTGCTTACATGATCACGCAAGATGTCTCCGCCCTTCATACTTTTAACCCACATGGTGGGCCCATAACCCATAGTTCCACAGGATCGAAACCAGACTCTCCTGTACACCTTGTTGACACAGTTATCCCTTGCTCTTGGTTTCATAGGTAATTCGCGAGCCACCTTCCTAGTGATCTATTCTGGTATCAGATGCAATACTTATTCTTGTTGCTCTGAACCCCTTTCACACTCCATTTCAGGCATCGAACGATTGACTACCCGTTTGAAACTTTGGTACCATCGTATATTGCACTTAGCGAATTCACTGAAATACAACTCGTGGGGTACCTTATGTATTTCCTATTAAGTTCACCGTCAGATGCCCAGCTTTGTGGAGATGCGTCCTTCCGGAGTTTTTCCCCTTGGTCGCGTTCGTAGGATGATGGAGATCCCGAAGAAAGGATGACGACTTGATCATGATAAGCTGGAGCAGAGAAATAAAGACTTCAACGTAATGGATCGACCTCTTCGAGAAGAGCAACCAAGATCAAGAAGACCCGTTAGAAATCCGTAACCAGATCTTTCCCCCTTACTCCCCCTCTTAAATCTCGGGCCGAGATTTCTTGTAGTGGAGGAGAATTGTGACGCCCGGATAATTAGGCTACAGTAATCCCACGTTAATGATGCCACATCACCATGGTTACTATTGTTAATTTCGTGTTAGTTCAAAATCGATTCGAAATTCAGACTTAAAATAAAGTCAAATGGTAAAGATTTTCAAATATTAAAACTAAAATGTTCGAGTGGAGCCAAACAATGCATACGTAATTATAGTGGAGAAACCGCATTTTTATAAATGTTTAAATGCTCTAAAGTAATTAAAACGCAGCTATGACAATTAATTAAATGCTTTTTAAAAATAATAATAATGCAAACTATTTTAATTAGATGTCAAACTTATTGGGGTAGTAGAATAAATTATAACATTAATTTAGGAGTTGTATATATATTTTCTAAAACAACAGTTAAAAGAATAAAGTAGAAAAGAAAAATAAATAAAAAGAAACGAAACAAACAGAAAACAAACTAACAAAAAAAAGGAGGAAAGGAACCCCCGGGCTCCGGCCCAGCAGGCCTGTCGCCCAACCGGGCCACCAGACCAGCCACTCCCCATATACCCCTCTCACCCGAAACCCTAACCCCCCCCCACGCACACCACTCCCCCGCTCCTCCTCTTGTTCCCCACTCCGCCCACCTTTCTGGATCGGGGCAACGGCGCCCCGACCCCATCGCTGATCCCGCGCCCGTCGCGCCCGTTCTGGCCTTCCCCGCACCCACTCGTCCTGACCGACACCCTCAACCGCTCTCGTTCTCCAGCGCCGCCAAGCCCCCGCGCCGACCCCTTTCCTCGTCGGAGCCCCACCTCGCCGGTGTGCCCGCGCGCGAGGAACTGCCGCCTACCGCCAACGCCCCGCCACCTCGCCGCTGGATCGACGCCCTGCCGCCTGTCGTCGACGCTCGCCTCCCCGACCTCCTCCCCGGCGGACTCCGTCAAGCCGCGCCTGCGAACCCCTGCATCGGGGGTGAGCGAAACTCCCCTCTCCTCTCTGTCTCCCTCGCACACGCGTCCCTAGTTCGTCGCCGCGGTCGCCACACTCCGTGCACGCCCCTGACCATCGCCTTGTACGCGCGCCGACCGCCCTCACCGCGGCCTCGCCTCGCCCGGCGTGCGGTCGCGCGCGCCCGTAGCCGCGCCGAGCCACACCTGTCGTGCTGCTCCTTCCCGGAGCACTCACAGCTGCCGTGGCCCACACCACCCAGCCATCTCTGCTACCGGCCGAAGCCCATGGCCTCGCCCTGCCGCTGCCCCCCTCCCCTGCGACTACGGCCGCCCCGCCGTGGCCACCGGCGCTCGGAGCGCCCAACCGGGTGCGCCCCCATGGCCAGCGCCGTTCGGCTTCACCAGCTAACGCCCCACCCCGCTAGGCCTATGGGCCACTAACGTCGGGCCCCACACCCCCTGAAACGAAAACGAATAAAAAAGGAATTTAAAAATAAGTAAATAAATAATTTTAATTAATCAATTAGATAACTTAATTAATTTAGATTAATTAGCTTAACTATTAATCTATTTAGTTAAATTAATTAACTAGTTTAATTAACAAACAGTCAATGACATGTGGGCCCCGCTGACCCTGTTGACCAGTCAACATTGACTAGTCAACTACTGACTGTACATGCTGACTTAGCCCCCTGGACCCCACTGGTCAGGGTTCACCTGGACTATCTGAAGTTGACCGCTGATGCCTGGATGATGTCATGCTGACATCACAGGCCACTGTTTTGGATAATTCGAATTTAGTTAATTAAATTAATTCCAGAGTATTAGTAAAACTTTAAAAATTAATATAAAATAATCCGTAGCTCGGATGGAAAAACTTTGTACATGAAAGTTGCTCAGAACGACGAGACGAACCCGGACACGCAACCCGTTCGTCCGCCATGCACCCCTAACATATCAAACTCACAACTTTCCCCCTCCAGCTCCTGTGCCCGAAAACGCGAAACACCGGGGATACTTTCCCGGATGTTATCCCCCTTCACCGGTATCACCTCATACCGCGTTAGGGCACCCCTAGCACCGATACTTGTCATGTCATGCAATGCTATGCATCTGTTTGCTTAATATTTATTGTTTCGTCCCCCTATTCTCACGCTAGACACCGAGACCGACGCTGCTGCTACCCAGTACGACTACGGAGTTGACGACCCCCCTCTCTTGCCAGAGCAACCAGGCAAGCCCCCCCTGATCACCAGATATCGCCTACTCTCCTCTATACTGCTTGCATTAGAGTAGTGTAGCATGTTACTGCTTTTCGTTAATCCTATCCTGATGCATAGCCTGTCATTGTTGCTACGACTGTTGATACCTTACCTGCAATCCTAAATGCTTAGTATAGGATGCTAGTTTATCATCTGTGGCCATACATTCTTGTCCGTCTGCCATGCTATACTATCGGGCCGTGATCACTCGGGAGTTGATCATGGGTATATACCTATACTTTATACATGATACATGTGATGACTAAAGTCGGGTTGGCTCCTGGAGTGTAACACCCTCGATGCGACTATAGCTCCCACGTGTCGAGGCACGACTTAGAGACATAATCGCATTGAAGGCATATGTCGGAAGTGAGGTAATCTTCACACAACCCATGTAATACATAAGGGAAAGAGATACATAGTTGGCTTACAATCGCCACTTCACACAATTACATAAATAAAGCATTACATCATCCAAATACAATCAAGGTCCGACTAGGGAACCAAAATAAAAGAAGAACCCCAAATGCGACAAAGGTCCCCGATCGACCCCAACTGGGCTCCACTACTGATCAGTTAGAACGAAACCACACAAAGGACAAGATCTTCATCGAGCTCCTCCTGAGCTTGGTTGCGTCACCTGCTCGGTTCAACGGCACCTGCAAACTGGTTTTGGAAGTATCTGTGAGTCACGGGGACTCAGCAATCTCGCACCCTCGCGATCAAGACTATTTAAGCTTATGGGTAAGGTAAAGGTATGAGGTGGAGCTGCAGCAAGCGACTAGCATATATGGTGGCTAACATACGCAAAAGAGAGCGAGAAGAGAAGGCAAAGCACAGTCGAGAAATCTATGATCAAGAAGTGATCCTATAGCAACCTACGTCAAGCATAACTCCAACAACCGTGTTCACTTCCCGGACTCCGCCGGAAAGAGACCATCACGGTTACACACGCGGTTGATGCATTTTAATTAAGGTCAACTTCAGGTTTTCTACAACCGGACATTAACAAATTCCCATCTGCCCATAACCGCGGGCATGGCTTTCGAAAGTTCAAATCGCTGCAGGGGTGTCCCAACTTAGCCCATCACAAGCTCTCACGGTCAACGAAGGAATAGACCTCCTCCCGAGACATTCTGATCAGACTCGGTATCCCGGTTCTACAAGACATTTCGACAGGGTAAAACTAAACCAGCAACACCACCCGAATGTGCCGACAAATCCCGATAGGAGCTGCACATATCTCTTTCTCAGGGCACACCGGATTGTCTAAACTTCCGGTAGGCCAGCCCAGAGTTGCCCCTGGTGGCCACCGGCGGCTGACAAGTTGGACCAACACTCAGAGGAGCACTGGCCCGGGGGGGGGGGGGTAAAATAATGATGACCCTCAGGAGCGCAACTCCCAAGGGAAAGGAAAAGGCTAGGTGGCAAATGGTAAAACCAATGTTGGGCATTGTTGGAAGTGCTTTACTTAAGGCGAACTGTCAAGGGGTTCCCATAATAGCCCAACCGCGCAAGGAACGCAAAATCCGGGAACATAACACTGATATGACGGAAACTAGGGCGGCAAGAGTGGAACATAACACCAGGCATAAGGCCGAGCCTTCCACCCTTTACCAAGTATATAAATGCATTAATTAAATAAGATATATCGTGATATCCCAACAAGAAATATCCATGTTCCAACACGGAACAAACTCCAATCTTCACCTGCAACTAACAACGCTATAAGAGGGGCTGAGCAAAGCGGTAACATAGCCAAACAACGGTTTGCTAGGACAAGGTGGGTTAGAGGCTTGGCTTAACAATATGGGAGGCATGATAAGCAAGTGGTAGGTATCGCAGCATAGGCATAGCAAAAGAGCGAGCATCTAGCAAAGCAAAGATAGAAGTGATTTCGAGGCTATGATCATCTTGCCTGAAATCCCGCAAGGAAGAAGAACGAGTCCATGAAGAAGACAAACAGACATGGTCGAGCGGATCCTCACAAACACGACGTTATCGGAACCAACCCGAAGAGGCAACACCGGAAAGAAGCAAACAACATAGTAAACAACCACCACATAAACATGGCATGATGCACAACTAAATATGATGCATGTCCAGTTTAAAGATACATGGCATGGCAAAGTGCACAAGCAATCCTAAAAATTAAGTGGAGCTCAATATGCAACTCCGTTGCATATTGACGAAACACCACATCAATTATTTATTTCTCTCTCGTTTAGGTACCCAACAAGATTAAATGTTGTTAGCATGGCAAGAGGTGTCACATGATGAAACTATCTAATCTAGGCAAGTTTAAATGAGGCCGGAACAACAAAACAAGAAGTCCGGAAACTCCTCAGATGCATATATTAGGTTTGTTACTGTTCTGCCCTAAACATAATTTTAGAGTTGTTAAACATGCTAGGTGAGTGCATCATGATAAACTAGGCATTTTCTACCCCATTTACATATAAATATTATTTAAAACCGAGCTACGGATATTTTGTTATGAATTAAATCATTTTAGCATGGCATAGGAGCAAATATATGCAAACAACAATTAAAACATTTCAAACATAGACGAAAGTTGCATATTTTGAATCTAGATGAAAATCTAAGCATTTTACATGTTTAAACCATTTTAATCCAATGCACGGCTATTAAGTTATTATAAGCATAAAGTTTAGGGACCTCTCTATAAAACTGCAGTCTCAGGTTAAATGGACAAATTCGCAGCGCACAAAAAAAACAACTATGGGCTGAATCTGTGCAGAACTGGGCTGCTCACCCATGGGCTTAGCCCAGATCGATGGAGAGGCCAAGACAACAGAGGCGAGGCACTGGGCCGGGGCGCGGTCAACGCATGTAAGGGACACGCGGTCGTGGCTCGAGGCGAGGGAGTCGACCTCCTGCTCGAAGCAGAAGCAGAGGAGGAGGCGGCCGGACTGGAGAGGAAGTAGGCGGCCACTTGCAGCAGATGCACGCGAGCGAGCGCAGCGCTCGACCTGCTGCTCGATGCAGAAGAAGCAGGTAACGAGCGGCGTTGGAGGAACTCATCTCCAGCGAGGAACGGGCAGCGGACGGCGGGAACGGGACCGCGACTTGGGGCGAGGTAGAGGCAGCAGGTCCGGCAACGACGAGGATGGCCGAGACCCGATAGATCCGAGGCCAGGACGACGACGTCGGATGGAGACGAGGCCGGCAACTGACTCGGTGCGTCGACGGCGAACTTGGCGCATACTCCGGTGAGGGCGGCGCTGCTCCTTAACGCCACCAGGCGGCAGAGGTTGGGAACGGCCGGAGACGTAGGGGCTGTGCTCATGTGCTCGTTTCCGGGCGGAACATGGAGCAGGGCATCGATGCAAGAGGAACCAGGCGGAGGCGATCCAATCCGGCGGCGGGGGGGCTCCTGGCGGTTGACGAAGAGGGGGATGGCGGAGACCGGCCGATCTGGATGAGGGGAGGTGGATACCAGCGAGGTTCAACGGATCCGGCTGGTTCCAGGCAGCGGCGGCGCGAGAATGGTCAGGTCCAAGGCGGGGGAGGCAGATGAGATCGGGGCCAGACGCGAGCTTGAGGCGGCTGGGGATCGAGCCTCTTGCTCGATCTGTAGATGGGCACGACGATGAATCGAAAGGAGGAGGTGGAGGCTGTTGGTTGGTGTGGCGGTGAACACGAGGAGGGGAATGGAGACGGCGCTGGTTGGGCAGGTGGATCGGGGGGGATCCCGATGAGGATTTTGGGGATAAGTGCGGCGGCGGCGGCAGGGACAAGCCCCTAATTTCTAGGGTTGGGTCTGTATATATATAGCAGGTGGAAATAGTTAGGGGCTATCGGACCCCTCTGATCGTAATCGGACGGTCGTGAATAAAATAGCTAGGGAGGCCAAATAAGAAAACGGTGACGTTTTGTAGACGTTTGGAGATGATCCGGACACAGCGGTAACGACTGTCCGGGTCGGGTCCGGGACAGATTTCGGACGCGCGCGGGAGGAGGTCCGCGGGCAGACAAGAGAGGTTAGGTAGGGCCTGGTGGTGAGAGGTAGTGCAGAAGGCAGAGGACTGAGAAGAGAGAAGAGGAGAGGCCCGGCGACTGTTTCCGGAGACCGAAAACGTCCGACGTTAGACCGGCTACTATTGCCGCTATATTTTAACGGTTGGGCTATCAAATGAGCCCCGAATGCGATGAAACTTGGCAGGCGGTCTACTAACAACAAAACAACACCGCACGCCAACTTTCAACCCATTCCGAGAACATTTTCCGGCCACTTATAAAATACTATTTCGGACATGCCGCGGGCGCGTGCAAGTGTGTCTGGGCTCAGAACGGACAACGGAAGGAACTGGGAGAACCCGGACGGATGCAAGTTTTTAAAACATGATGATGCAATGCACATGATGACATGATAAGATGCAACACGCAAGCACATGACAAGGCAACAACAGCGAATAACTGGAGGACACCTGGCACATCGGTCTCGGGGCATCACATGGAGCACCCGCGAGTGATTCACGGATTGGGGGCTGAAAGGACCTTTGTCCCAACGGCCCTCTGTGTGGATCTTTGTGGCGAAGCGACAGGGCAGGTTGAGACCACCTAGGAGAGAGGTGGGCCTGGCCCTGGTCGGCGTTCGCGGTGTCTTCAAGATAACACGTTTAACGAGATCTTGGTTTTTGATCTGAGTCTGGCTACTGGCCTATACGCACTAACCATCTACGTGGGGATAGTTATGGGCACTCGACGTCGTGGTATCAGCCGAAGCCTTCGTGACGTCAGCGACTGAGCGGCGCGCGCCGGGTTGGACCGCGTAACACAACTTCCTTTGTAATGGAGGTTGCTAGGTCTTCTCACCGGCCGCGTTCGCAACGTGCAGGTGTGCAAAGGGCGATGGGCCCAGACCCCTGCGCCATAGGATTTAGACCGGCGTGCTGACCTCTTTGTTGTGCCTAAGTAGGGCTGCGATGTGTTGCTCTTCCGAGGCCGGGCATGACCCAGAAAAGTGTGTCCGGCCAAATCAGATCGAGCGTGTTGGGTTATAAGGTGCACCCCTGCAGGGAAGTTAATCTATTCGAATAGCCGTGATCTTCGGTAACAGGACGACTTGGAGTTGTACCTTGACCTTATGACAACTAGAACCGGATACTTAATAAAACACACCCTTCCAAGTGCCAGATACAACCGGTGATCGCTCTCTCATAGGGCGACGAGGGGAGGATCATCGGTTAGGATTATGCTATGCGATGATACTTGGAGGACTTCAGTCTATTCTCTTCTACATGCTGCAAGACGGAGGCTGCCAGAAGCATAGTCTTCGAAAGGACTAGCTACCCCCCCTTATTCCGGCTTTCTGCAGTTCAGTCCACATATAATAGCCTTATTCCAGTTGATACCAATGCATACATATGTAGTGTAGCTCCTTGCTTGCGAGTGCTTTGGATGAGTACTCACGGTTGCTTTCTCCCTCTTTTCCCTCCTTTTCTATACCCGATTACTGCGACCAGACGTTGGAGCCCAGGAGCCAGATGCCACCATCGACGACGACCACTACAACTCGGGAGGTGCCTACTACTACGTGCAGCCCGCTGATGGCGACCAGGAGTAGTTAGGAGGATCCCAGGCAGGAGGCCTGCGCCTCTTTCGATCTGTATCCCAGTTTGTGCTAGCCTTCTTAAGGCAAACTTGTTTAACTTATGTCTGTACTCGGATATTGGCTTCCGCTGACTCGTCTACGATCGAGCTCTTGTATTCGAGCCCTCGAGGCCCCTGGCTTGTAATATTATGTTTGTATGACTTATTTTATTTGTAGAGTTGTGTTGTGATATCTTCCCATGAGTCCCTGATCTTCATCGTACACGTTTGCGTGTATGATTAGTGTACGGTCAAATCGGGTGTCACATGGCTCCTCTTCCTATTTTTATTTTTGCAACATGCACCATGCCTCGTGGAGGCGTTTAAAACTTGTGTTTGGTATTCGAAGGACAATATGTTTTGTAATATTTTGCTAATATTCCGCGATTTCCTTCCCGTTTGCTTGATGTTCTACGTCGGCGGGGCCCGACCCCGCGCATACCTCAGCCGCCGTTGGGCCGTCCGGATCGCCAGGACGGAACCAAGGGGTGAGGGGCTACGTGGCCAGTTAGGCTCCTGAGTTGTGATGCCCAGGAGTCCCCCTTGACAGGCAAATGTCCTACAAGGAGGAGATGTGAAAGTAGGCCTTAGCGTTCTATGTCGGCAGGGCCCAGCCGCACGTGTACCTCAGCTGCCGTTGGGCCGTATGGATCACCGGGACAGGACCAAGGAGTGAGGGGCTAGGTTTCTAGTTAGGCTCCTGAGTCGCCATGCTCTGGAGTCCCCCTAGACACACAAACGGCCTATGGGGAGGAGATGCGAAAGTAGGCCTTAGCGTTCTACGTCGGCAGGGCCCAGCCACGCGCGTACCTCATTCACCGTTGGGCCGTCCGAATTACCAGGACGGGACCAAGGAGTGAGGGGCTACATGGCCAATTAGGATCCTGAGTCGCGATGCTCAGGAGTCCCTTGATGTTCAAACAGCCTCCATACCTTTTTCCTCGCCGAGGTCCCGCTCGGGGGGGATGCGCGACGACCAGGTCCGAGGGACCTGGCAGGGTGGCGTACGCTTGGGCGTGACCTGAGCGTAGCCCCCGTGCCCAGCCCCCTCGCACGACTCTCCCGAGGGGAAGTGTTGCGATGGGGCTGGACACTGAGACCAGAGGCCCCCTGAGGTTGATACGGCCATGGGGCCGCCCTCAGTTGTTTATGACCAGCACGGAGTATAGCGCTTCCGCACTTGCACGGGCATAGCCGCTCCTCGACCATGTCGACTGCCAGCGCGGAGCATGGTGCTTCCACTAGTGCGTGGGTGAGGGCTCCCTCTGAGTGGATCCCCCGGGGCGTGTACAGCCCCGCCCTGACACGTGGCTTGCACGACAGGGCTAGACGATGTGTTTCTGGGCACTCATGAGCCAGCACGGGACTCACGAGGCCCTACCTCAAGGCGGGTTGCGCCTGGTCTTGATTCTTGATAGTTGTGATGGCCCTGCGAGATGGTTAGGCAACCTGCGCCGGATGAATCTCCTGAGGCGATCACATGAGAAGGCCAAACACCAATGACCCCAGGAGGTGACGTGAATGGGGCCGGCCCGCTAGACAGAGCTCAGTCGTTGGGTTTATCGACGCTGCAGGGATGGACCCAAGCACAGACATCGTTCCTAGTCTTCTCATGTGAAAAATCCTGAAGAAAGACGACCGGTGCGTGGCTCCCGTGGTGGGGAGGCATCGGGTGGCGTGCCCTAGCTTGTCCGTCCGCGATTAGCTCATGCGAGAACAAGGCACCAAGGGCCTTGGGAGGTGATGTACACGGGAGCTGGCTCGTGAGCGAGAGCTCGGCCTCTTGGGTTTAGCGACGCTGCAGGGACGGACCCGAGCATAAACGCCATGCCAGTCCTTAATCATGAGGTGGTCATGGAAGGTCTTGCAAGGGCGTGCAACATTAATGGTATCGAAGTACCGTACAGGCAGGTGGTAATCATAAGGAAATCCGTGCAAGAGGGCAAGCCGGTTCAGATAGATGCAAGAACGATACATGCCACTGGGACAGACCCGAGCGGCCTGGGGATGATGCAGCCTGAGAGGCGCTCCCAACAGAGTAAGCTAAAGATGCAAAAGCATACACATCGTAGGGACAAACCCATGCGACCTGGGGATAATGCTACCCGAGGGGCGCCCCCAACTGAATGAACTGGAAAGAGTCACCTGATACCGTTGCTGGAGAGGTGTTGGGGTAGCTGAAGATGCACGCCGGAGAAGTTGCTCCTCACGAGCCGCCAGGGTCCTGAGCCTCAGGAGGCTCTGCAGGCCCAGGTGGCTCCTGAAGAACTGTCACGGTCTCCACCAGGACAACGTGATGCCTGGCCTCCTGAGCCACCAGAATGCTCCGCAGGTGGCCCTAGAAGGTGGCAGCCGCGTTCGGTAGACCGAGAGGCATGCGAACGTAGCTATGAGGGGGACCCTCGCACCGTCCAACGCGCGAAGGCCAGAAACATCCCTGAGATGCGGCCCTGTTGAGCCCTGGAATGTCGATGTAGACGCACAACCCGCCGTCCTCACCAAGATGGGGAGCTGCGCCAAGTGGTGGGCGGCGGTCGTCGCGCATGGCTCTTGCATCCTGAAGCTCCTTAGTCGCCTTGGTGATGAACTCCTGAGCACCAGGCGCTCCGCGCCTTGTGCCCTCTTGGGGGAATGTGCGGCGAAGCACGCCTCCACGTGGTACCCGAGCGCCTCCCTCATGACATTGGCTAGGTCTGAGCCCCTCCAGAAGAGATCCCCCGAGCCCAGCCCGAGGAGGGCACCGGGCACGCCTTCCTATGCGAGGGAAGGAGGCGCCCCATCTGTGGGCGCAGGTCCTGAGGTGGTGCCGCTGGAGACGCCGCCCTCCTGAGGTCCTTGGTGGAGTAGCTGCTTCTTCTTCATGGGGTTGGGCTCAGGAGGGTACAGGGTGCCCTCGTTGTCGGGGTCTTCGGCCGCTGCAGCGGTAAGCGCGCTCGAGGGACCACACCGCATCTCTTTCCTCGTAGGCGACCGAGATGACACCGCCACTCCCTGGCACCTTGAGGATGTTATAGCCGTGACGGATCACCGCCATAAACTTGGCCAGGGCTGGATACCCAAGGATGGCATTGTACGGCAGGCGGATGTGGGCGACGTCAAAGTCGATGAGCTCAGTGCGGTAGTTGTCACGCTGGCCGCAGGTCACAGGGAGGCGGACCTGCCCTATCGGGGTGGTGAAGCCGTCGGTCACTCCTGAGAAGGGCTTGGTAGGTTGTAGCTGATTGTATGGCACTTGGAGGCTATCGAACGTCTCGACGGACATGACATTGAGCCCTGCGCCGCCGTCGATGAGGGTCTTGGTGACTTGGACATTGTTGATGATGGGCGAGCAGAGCATCGGTAGGGCGCCGGTGGTTGCTGCACACTTGAGCTGGTCGGACGAACTGAAGGTGATGGCGCACTTGGACCACCTGAGCGGGCGCATGGCTTCGAGCCTGGGGAGAGCTGCGTTCACCTCGCGAGCAAACTGCTTGAAGATATGCTGAGAGGCTGGGGCTTGAGCACCACCCAAGATACAGGCGATGGCGCGGGGCTCCTGAAAGCCCCCAGCCCCTCGTCCTGATAGTGGTTGTCGTTCCTTCTTGGTGGCGGTAGCAGTGGAGGGAGGCCGGCGTTGCCCTGAGGACGGTCCTCACGAGGCTACTCCCTCCATAGGTCCTCGCGAGGCTGGTCCTGCCAGCGATCCTCGCGAGGTCGGTCGCGCCACTCCTGGCAGGGGCCGCGGTCGTCCCAGCGTCCTCCACATCGTCCTCCTCCTCGTCCGTAGCCTCGATCGTTGCACTCGGGGCGCCGACCGAAGTGCCCATCTCGGATGTCCCTGAGCTCCTGACAGTCGCTAGTGTTGGGGCTGTGAACATTGTGGAAGGCGCAGAATGGGCGGTTGCTCTTGGAAAATTCGGAGTGGTCTCAGTCGCACTTCGTCTCCGGCTCAGCCGTGAGCACGGCTACCCCCTTACGCTTCACATCTTTGTCCTTGGCCTTATTGTCTTCCGGGCCAGCGGCCGGAAGCTCAAGGAGGGAGAGGCTCCCCTCCTCAGCTCTTGCGCACTTGGTCACCATGTTGAACATCTCCAGGGCCGTGCATAGCTCCTCATGGATGGCGATCTCCTCCTTCATCTTGACATCACGGACGCCATCAGAGAATGCTGAGATGATTGCCTCGTCCATCACCTTGGGGATCTTGAGGCGAACACTGTTGAAGCGCTGGATGTACTTCAGCAGGGTCTCCCTTGGCTGCTGTTTTATGCGTCGTAGTTTACCCGCGGCCGGCGGGTGGTGGCGAGTGCCCTGGAAGTTGGCGACAAAACGCTCGCGCATCTCGCCCCAGGAGGAGATTGATCCCGCGGGCAGGTTCAGGAGCCAGGAGCTCCTACCATCCTTGAGGGCCATGGGAAACCAGTTCACCATGACCTTCTCGTCTCCATTAGCTCCCTCGATGCTCAGCTCGTAGAGATGCAAGAACTCCGCGGGGTCGGGAGGGTCGTCGTAGCACGGAGGCAGGTCTCGCTTGAACTTGCCGGGCCAGACGACGTTGCGCAGCTCGGGAGTGAAGGCGCGGCAGCCTACTGTGGTCACCGTAGCCCGTTCCGGAGGTAGAGCCTGGTCCTGGTATCCACGTGCCGCTGCTACAGGCAGTACGCGGTCTCGACGCGGTGGTGGTGGGAGCGCAGGAGCGTTTTCTTGTGGCCTCGGGACTTCTTGGCAGCTTCCTTCTTCATGTGCGGGCGCCCGGCGTGTGATATGTCACCAACGTATCTACTTTTCCAAACACTTTTGACCTTGTTTTGGACTCTAACTTGCATGATTTGAATGGAACTAACCCGGACTGACACTGTTTTCAACAGAATTGCCATGGTGTTATTTTTGTGCAGAAATAAAAGTTCTCGGAATGACCTGGAAATTTATGGAGACACGTTTTGGAATTTATAAAAAATACTGGCGAAAGAATCAACACCAGGGGGCCCACACCCTGTCCACGAGGGTGCAGGGCGCGCCCCCCTGGGCGCGCCCCCTACCTCGTGGGCCCCCTGAGGCTCCACCGACGTCAACTCCAACTCTATATATTCACGTTCGGGGAGAAAAATCAGATAGAAGGATTCATCGCGTTTTACAATACGGAGCCGCCGCCAAGCCCTAATCTTCATCGGGAGGGCTGATCTGGAGTCCGTTCATGGCTCCAGAGAGGGGAATTCCTCGCCATCGTCATCATCAACCTTCTTCCATCACCAATTTCATGACGCTCACCGCCGTGCATGAGTAATTCCATTGTAGGCTTGCTGGACGATGATGGGTTG
This sequence comes from Triticum urartu, assembly GCF_056163025.1. Taxonomy (NCBI): domain Eukaryota; kingdom Viridiplantae; phylum Streptophyta; class Magnoliopsida; order Poales; family Poaceae; genus Triticum; species Triticum urartu. The sequence continues at coordinate 331,103,963 of NC_141875.1, forward strand.
GATGAGATTTACCATGTAATCGAGTTAGTTTTTTAGGGTTTGATTGTAGGATCACGGGTTCTGGCAAAACCCTTAAGGTTCGAACACTGGGGTGTGCGCGAAGATTTCCCCCTACCGATCCACGTCCTAGCTTAGTAAGATCTTACGAACTAACTCGACGAACTCGCAGCACAAAGGACACAAGATTTATACTAGTTCGGGCCACCGTTGTGGTGTAATACCCTAATCCAGTGTGGTGGTGGTGGATTGCCTCTCGGGCCGAGGATGAACAGTACAGGGGGAAGAACAGCCTCCTGAGGTTGAGGTGTTCTTGTGCTTGGAGAATTTATGTGTGTTCTGGTCTCTCTTTCTCTCCCTTCAACTACCGTTTCGTCCCCCTAGCTATGGTGGTGGCTTGTCCTAGTTATAGAGGCCCTGGTTCTCTCCCCAAATATTGAGCGGGAAGGGAGCCAACAACGGCCAATTTGAAAGGGGACATCTAGTACAGCTTATCCTGACAAAAGTGATCTTCGCCTGCAAAAGGCTCTGGTGGTGACACCGTGTTGGGCTCCACGGTGACCTCCATCTTTTTGTCCTGCAAGTCTTGGTCTCGTTGCACCGGTATGGAAACCTTTGCTTGATGCCTCGGTACTCCGCGCCTGCGCCTGCTTCCTTAGCACCAAAGAGGAAACAAGGACGATGCACGCGCTGGCGCCTGCCTGGCCTTGGTCGTCATGGCTCACGTCACTAGAACCTCGCTAGGTTTGCCTGGCCTTGAACTCTCTGGCCCTCACGAGCCCGCCTGGTGAGGCCGCTCCTGAGGAGGTCTTGTGTCGTCCGCCTCGCGAGGCTTGGCCCCTCACGAGGGTCTTGAATGCCTTGTTGACGAGGATGGGCCGTACGGGCCTGCTCGCAAAGCCACACTGTGGGCCGTAGGCAGGCAAATCTGGGGACCCCCGTTCCCAGAATGCCAACAGTAGCCCCCGGGCCCAAGGCACGCTCGGGCTTGGCTTTGAGGCGAAGCCAAAGGTGAAGTGCGGAGCACCGCGGGGCCCAATAGCCTGCACCTTGGTCGACGCGTGGCGGTTGATTGGTCGTGGGCATCTCCGCTTCCCCACGCTGCCTGGGCAACTGCCCGACTTGACAAGTCCCTACGACATGCAAGGAAAACCATAATGACCTGTGATCGTGGGGGGTGCTGGTTGGCCTTCTCCTGCTATAAATGGGAGGGGGCGGAGCCCCCGTCGCCCATCTTTCCTCTGCCTCCCCCGCTTCTTCTCCTTCATTGCTCCTCTCCTTGCTTGTGCAGACATGGCACTGATCCGGAGGTTCTCGGGCGCCGAGAATGGCAAAGCTCCCCACATGGAGCCTGAGCTGATCCCGCCGAAGAAGAGGAGGTCCCATCGCCGCGAGGTGGTAGTGAGGCCGGTGGTGTCGCGGCCCTGGTACGAAAGGCCGCCGCCTGGGTACCCGCTGCCCTTGTATGCTTATGTCAATGATTCCGGAGGGAGGAGCGGTGAGCGGCACCGCCCGCGCCAGAGCCGTGGCTGCCGCACCGCAGAGGCGCACGTCGTCGCCCTAGGGGCCTACGCAACGGACTTCTCGCGCGAGTTTGTTCTGTGGGCGGTGATGCCCCCGAGCACCTGGAATCGCCTCCCGCAGTTCTTCGCCGCCGAGATGCCGCCGAGGGGCCTTCGCGAGCTTTGGCTGCAACACACCGACTGCGATGCCCCAGCGACTGGAGCGGAGATTGGAGCCGTTGCCTCCGGGAAGATCTTCATGACCCGAGGCTGGGGCGAGATTTCCCGAGTCTACCGTGCGGAGGGCGCCCTCGCGATCCACTTCGAGTACGATGGCGCCTCCATGCTGTTCTTCAAGATCTTCGACGAGGAAGGCCGCCGCCTGGAGTGCTGCCCTGAAGGAGGTCGCCAGGACGACGCTGCGGCGGGTGCCGGGCCTGCTATAGGCCTTGCCTGCAGCTCCTCCAGCGACATCGGTGACTCTTGGTGGTCCAGCGACTCTCCTGAGCTCTTGGACTTACCGGAGACGAGCGATGAAAGCTACATGCCCCCGAGCTCCCGTCGAGCCCGGAGCAGGGCTGCAGCATCCAGCCGCCGTCACCACTGATCTGGATGGGGTTGGCGCCGGCCTCGCGTGGCCCACTATTGATGATGGCGTCGGCTATATTAAGTGCCTGTAGATAGAACTCCTAGGAATTCCTTCCCTTTTGTTCCCTACGAGGAATCAAGAAATGAACCCCGTGGGGGCGTGTAAAGCGTCTGTAATGCCTTCTGTCAACATTGCCCTTATTATGAAGATTTTTGTGCGCATATCCTGCCGAGGCTCGGCCTCCCCTTTCCAACCATGCGGCAGCTTGGTGCTCTACGCTGACAGGTCCCGGTCTCCAGGAAGGCTGTAGCCGTCGCTGGTATGCCAAGTCACTTGCCGTGGTCAAGGACAGGAGGTGACCGGCCCGAGGTCAAGTAAGAGCTCCTGAGGCGCGATGCTCAAGAGGTCCCCTTTAGCGCGCAAGCAGCTGTCTTAGGATGGGAAAGGAAGAAAACGTTGCCGCAGCAGGGCAACAAAGGGAGTGAGCGAGGGTCTCGTGCCGTAGCGGCTGGTGGATCCAGAGCGAGAACTTATCTTGGCTGTCCGGGGTCGGCTCCTCGAGTCATGCCGAACTCGTATGTCGGCCACCGTAGTGTAGCTTGGTCAGGCCCATGCGGGTCTCCCCCTCCCCTCCATGTTCTTCTTGGTGCTCTACATCCTCAGGTCGCGGCCCTCGAGCGAGCTCAGCCGCCGCTGGTATGCCAGGTCGCGTGCCATGGTCAAGGCCAGGGGGTGAGGGCTTGAGAGCTAGTAAGAGCTCCTGAGGCGCGATGCTCTGGAGCCCCCCTTTTAACGCGCAAGCGAATCACATGAGAGAAGAGGGAGAGTCCGCGGTACCGCCTGCTGTGGCCCTCAGGAGGTCCCTACAAGTTAGCGCGAGTAAGGGCACCGGTCGCCGTGGTGATTGCTGATTTGCTTCTGGTGCGTGAGAGGGGACTCCCTACTGCGGAGAGCCCCCGGGGCGTGTACAGCCCCGCCCTGGCACGTGGCTTGCACGACAGGGCTGGACGAGGTGTGTCTGGATAGTCGTGAGCCAGCACGGGACTCACGAGGCCCTACCTCAAGGTGGGTTGCACCTGGTCTTGGTTCTTGTTCACTATCTTGGTCCTGCGAGGTGGTTAGACAATGCGAAGGGTCCTGAAGAAAGACGACCGGTGCGCGGCTCCCATGGGGGGCAATAATCAAGCAGGTGATAGTCATAGATAGATTAAGCATGAAAGGCAACCTAGCTCAGGTAAATGCTGGGAAGATGCATGCCACTGGGTCAGGCCCGAGCGGCTTGGGGATGATGCAGCCCGAGGGGCGCCCCCAACAAGGTAAGCTAAAGACATAAACAAGGAAATATACATGCCACAGGGAAGGACCCACATGGCCTGGGAATGATGCAACCCTGGGGGCGCTCCCAGCTGAATGAACTTGGAAAATGTCACCTGGTTCTGTTGATGAAGGAGAGTTGGGGCAGCTGAAGGTATGCGGCGAAGGAGCTACTCCTCATGAGCCACCGGGGCCCTGAGCCTCAGGGGGCTCTGGGGGTCCAGGGGGTTCCTTGAGGACCGTCTTCATCTTCGTCAGCACAGTGTGGTGCCTGGCCTCCTGAGCCACCAAGATGCTCCGCAGGTTGCGTTGATAGGCGGTCACCACGCTCGGCAGGCCAAAAGGCATGCGAACGTAGCTGTGAGGTGGGCCCTTGCAGCGTCCCACACGCGAAGGCTAGAAGAGCTCCTGAGAGGCGCCCCGGTTGAGCCCTGGGACGTCGATGCAGACGCACAACCCGGCAT